>NC_136071.1:1092432459-1092909959 GCF_964261635.1 Lissotriton helveticus
TGCTGGCTCTGCATGTCGCAACATCGAACCAGACGGTCGCAAAGTGTTTCCTTCTAGCAGAAAGCCCAGCACGCGTCGCAGTCTTGTTCTCTGTGTTCGGGGGACAAACACAGATTACACACTTCGTGTGAGTTGGTGTGCAGGTATTTCGTGTGACACCGAGGGCAGAATTTCAAGGGAGTTTGTTCCACCGACTGCAGGTAAACCCAATGTAGGTAGGCCAGACAGCATTCCACAAACTTTCCGTTTGAAAGATTATTTTAAGTAATTACGATTTGCGATAGAAAGGGAGACACAATCAAAAACAATACCATCTAGGGGGAGTATATTGCGCACCGAAGAAAACCAAAGGAACGGTGTCGAACCGGAGCGCAACGATAGACGTCCGAACCGAATGGGGGAAAAAACAATAACAATGGAGTCTATGCCCATACGCACTATCACCGAAAGGAGGTATCACCTACCTCATGACTGTAAAGAAGTCTTTTAAGAAAAACAAAGGGCAAACATCCGGACCCAACACTAGATGGTGACCTATGCACAGCATATGATCTACAGCTCATATGCCTCAAACATGTTTTTCTCCCCCAAGTCTAAGTAGGGTTTGTTAAAATCTACGCTCTTCTACAGATCATTGCAAACCAGAGTTCAACAATTGGTAACCGATATAGTGACGTGCACAGTGGGGGTAGGGAATGATTTGGGGTGGAGGGCGCAACAACCATTTATTTGCTCCGTTGGTACAGACTACTGGCCTCCCTTCATTTCCTATCACTCGGGACACTGGCACTCTGAGTTGATATCCTTTGGGGCTGTATAACTGGATGGAACCTTTGCCGCTCCATAACAAGTCCTCCAGGGACCTGCAGCTTCACTATTGGAGACTTTCACCTACTCCTACTATAAGATGTGTTGCCACGAGCTGGTCCACGATACCTTCCTGGAAACCCCTCCAGCATTTCAGGTGCTGGGGAGACTTTTACAAGCCCGCCCCGCACAGGCGAGTCACAAAGTTCTAAGCAGGAATCTGCTCCAGAACAAGTGCCCGGTGGACTTAGCAGTCCCTCTTAATGGAGAGCAATGGAATTACTGCTGCACTCAATCCAGAACCCTTCCCCCAAACTATAGGGTGCACATCATTTCAAATTCATGCACAAGCTATACCGCATAATAGACTATGCACTGGTCTGCAGGTACAGCATGGGTCTGGATGATGCGAGCTGTGTGCGCTGCACCCAACACAGATTTTCTGCATTTAGCAGGGAACTGTGCGGGAGTGCAGCACACCACTTCTGGAAATGGTGTGAGGATATTGGCAAAATCATAGCACATGCTAGAGCGTTCCCATTCACCGTTGTCTGCTATGTTAAGGAAGTTGTGCAAACTGGTAGCTATCCTGCTTTTGCTGGCCAAGCACCAGGTGGCAGTGCATTGGGGAGGTGCCAGACACCTCAGATGGATGGGTGGCTTCAGGATACAGCCTACTGGATATATGGCCCCCCTTTAAGATGTACCTAGGGGCCCTCTGTGGGGATAATGCCAATCTAGACCCAGCAGAGAATGGTCAACAGATGCCTCCCTGGGATGAGCCTGGTTTCCTAGGGCATAGTGTGGTGAGACATGCCCTGCAATTGTTGTAGAGTATTAAGCTGTAACAGTGGCAGATGCCACCTCTATAAGGACAGACTTTTTAGCCAAGTGGCTGTGTCCCTCTCCCCTTACTCGGTCCCCTCCCCCAGCTTAGGGCGTGTGCTGTACAGTGGGGATTGATGCATAATGTTGGAACCCTTGTAATGTACATTGTCTTTTTTGGTTGTATGCAGTTATTGCACTGCAAAATTCAATAAAAAAGAATTAAAAAAACAATTGCCAACTGAAAATTAAAACAAAAACATGTCCATGTTGACCTATAATACAGGTCAGAGGGATTCTAGGATCTCAAAGAGCTTTTCAAGATGGCATATCCCAAGATAGTTACTGTTTGAATTATATGGAAAAAGGCCCCTTCCTAGTTTCCATTCCTCCATTGATCAAGCTCACTTTGTAAATGGCATTCACACTAATGCTCATAGATATATGCATGGAAAATTTGTCCATAAATTGTGTCAACTTCTAAAAGTATATCACACAACAAAAAGCTACCCTGACTCAGTGTCCGATTCCTAGTACAAGATGAGGCACATTATGCCGATGAATTAGGTGGTGCTGGGCATATCAAAAAATGGTATGGACTGGCCCACACACCACCAGGTGTCCTGCTTCATCACCAGCTGTCCTCAACCTTTAAAAACCACGCTTGATTAAGGGCGGGCCTGCACCTGGAGACAGGGAGGCACTTCCATAACTTTTAATATCGAGCACGTTCTGCACAATTAAAGTTTCATGCAGGCCATACATAGATTTTTAACATCACTCACTCATTCAACACAGGCCCCCATTTAGTTATGGAAGTGCCTCCCTGTCTCCAGGTGTAGGCCCGCCCTTTATCAAACTTGGTTTTTAAAGGTGGAGGTCAGCCGATGTAGCAGGACACCTGGTGGTGTGTGAGGCCAGTCCATACAATTTTTTGATATGCCCAGCACCACCTAATTCATCAGCATAAGGTTCCCTCATATTGCACTAGGAATCAGACACTGAGTCAGGGTAGCTTCTTGTGTGATATATGTTGGTTGGGGACCAGCTTACCCCAGGGGCGTAACACAGGCCCCCCCGCAGCCCACGCGCTGCGGGGGGGCCCGAGGTCCAGGGGGGCCACACAGTTCAGTAATTTACAGCATGATCCATGCACCATGCTAGGACTTAGTTTAAAACAGTCTCCTCAAATAAATGAAATGCTGCGTGCGCCGTGCGCAGCGCACGCACACAGCGTAGTGGCCTTCAACCTCGGGGTGGGGCAGGGGCTGAACTGGAAGGTTCATGCGCAGTGTAACTGCACTTGAGGCGGCAGGCTAGTGGGTCGTGAGCACTGAAGCGGTGAGTGAAGCCATATTTAAAATTGCGGTCCTAGTCCCTTATGAGGAGGGGATCGCTTCCTAAATGGTACAGCTGTAGCAAACTCTACACTCCATAACAGGCCCTCAATGCTTAAATATCTCACATATCAAGCCGAGCGCCTCTCTGAATGAGTGGGCCAGCAGTTTGTCCCGGGGGCGGCGACTCTATTTCTCTGACCTCGTGTTTATATCCTGCTGGCGCTTATTCTAAGGGAAATATTGCTCGCCATTGTGAAGCCCGATTTAGGAAGCTGTTCTGAAAAAAGGCGTCTTATTACCGATTTCAGCAGCTTGAGTTCTTTAACCAGAGGCCACCCAAGTCTGGCGATAACACCACAGAGAACCGGCGGGCATGTTTTTCCTACTCTCTTGTTGCATAGTTAATTTTACTCCATGCCATGTTTCATGTTTTACAGTTCCTCCAAGTATGTGACAAATTAATTTCAGCAGATCTGAGGTCATCATAATATGTTATCGGGGACATTAGGATGCAATTAAATTAATATCTTGAGATTTGTGGTTAAAAATAAAACCAGCGATATTGGTGCCAAATAAGGGGGTTCCCTTGGGTTTAGCGGGACGTGGGCTGCTTGCACGTGCATTCGTTTATTTCTCTTAGCAGAAATTAGATTTTTTCCTAGGACCAGCCACACTATGAGGGGGGCCATCCTCGAAGGGGTTCATGCAAGAATCAATGCCCAAAAACATCACACCAACGAGGACGTTTCCTTAGCATTTAAACTCTGGTTTTACCTGGATTAACACACAATTAGAAGAGGGTGTTAATATTTGCACCCTCCAGTGGACTGTTCTCATTTCACTTTCTCTTTGCAAAACTAGCATGGTTTGGGTTTTCCTTGGTTTAATCACTGAAATGGCAGAGAGGGTGAATGAATGCCTGGGGCTCCTTTTTATTCTGCTGCTCCAACCATTGTCTTAAAATAAACTTCTTTCCTCAACCATATATGTCCAAGTTCTTTTAAGCATTATTTTTTATAGTAATCAGGGCTAGGCTGCATTCCCAACAACAACGTTTTACAAAAACTCCTGAAGAAACAAACAGTATAGGCAAAGCCAAAAGACTGGAGGATAATGCCAGATCGGGTGGATTTGCCAGTGCTTACTGGTAGTACGCTGACATCATTTATACTCTAACATCATGTGGTTACACACCAGATCGGGTGCCTTCCCATTTTCATCTGCCCCCTTGTAACATAACATAACACATGTATTTGTAAAACACACGTTCACCCCTACCAGGGTATCTTGGCACGGTTCCCAACTCAATGGTACTGATTTTATTGACCTCAGAAGGATGAAAGGCTAAGTGGACCCGACATTTTTCAAACATGTCATGGCAACTCATCCTGCTCTGAAAGGAGCCATGTAGCCTGCAGCCCATTAGAAAAATGCAAAAACAAAACAATGGCCAGGCCAGACCTGTAAGATTCCCTGTCTGGCTGCCAGTGCAGCAGAATCCTGTGTTGTGTATATGTCTCTATGTCTTTAGTATTAATGTTTCCCTGTCTAAATTAAAATTGTGGGGTTTCCTGTTCTTAGCATAGCTGTAGGGAGTGTGTAAATTAATTTGTATTCAAGTTGCGATGAAAGGATGTCTTTCCAGACCTATTTCCAATCCTACAGCTGTAAGTGGGCAACCTTACAAGTGACATCAGTTTGTTACCTGCTAATGTTTTGCGATGGACTCAAAGCAACGTGTCAGTATCACTGATGGACAAGGCCACTAGAATTATGTGGCAGGAGAGGCCCAAACTATCTGCAATGGTGACTAAATTATGTGAGGGAAAGAAGGCAAATTATGCGGCTTAATACAGCACATTTCATGACATGACTTCATGATTTTGTCATTTGTACCCCGTTAACACTGTCTTAGCAAACGTTTCACCCCATCAGTACCAATTTAAAACTCAAATACAGCAACAAGCTACTGAAAGGGGACCAGTCAACCATCGAGAGGAGCCTTCTATCGTGCTGCAACACGTCACTGCAATCTAAGTAACCTTTGTTCTGTTTCAGCTAGAAACACATTTCTGTTAAAATTTGCAAATTATGCAGCAGATGTTGGATTATGTGGCAAATCCATAATCATACAAAAACACTAACTGCAGAATTTGAATTTGAATTTTTTGAATTTAAAAACATTTGTACAGCGCACGCATACCCAACGGTTTCATGGCGCTAGTGAAAGATCAGTGGATGGCAGCGGCGACGGATTTAGGGGAAGGCTTGGGTGAACAGAAAAGTTTTAAGATTTTTACGGAACAGGGAGTACGAGAGGGAGGTGCGTAGAGCGATTGGGAGGGAGTTCCAAAACGTTGGGGCCAGGACAGCGAATCTCACTCCGCCCGACCTCTGCTTTTTAAAGCGAGGGATGGTAAGAAGGGCCAAGTGAGCCGAGCGGAGTTCTCTGCCTGGACAGTAAGGTTTGATAAGAGAGCAGATGAATTTAGGAGCAGTGCCCGCTCTGGCTTGGTAGGTAAGACAGCCGAGCTTAAACAGGGCGCGCTCTCTTATCGGGAGCCAGTGCAGGGTCTTGAGTAAAGGGGTGACCCGATGATATCTGGGAAGGCCATGGATCAGACGGGCCGCCTGGTTCTGCACCAGTTGCAGACGGTGGATCATATATGCAGGGGCTCCGTTATAGACTATGTTGCCATAGTCTATCCGAGATAACACCATGGCCATCATGATGATTTTTAGAGCAGGGGGGGAAAAGAAGCGGGAAACCTTCCTAATCACTCTAAGGGAAAAGAAGGATGAGGAGACCACAGAGTTAACTTGTGGGAGAACCGAAAGCTGGGGATTAAGAAAGATACCCAAAGTCTTCACTTTAGGAACCGGGAGTGGAGGGACACCAAGGGAAAGGGGCCAAAAGGAGGGAGACCAGGGACTGCAGCCACCTCCGGTCAAGACCAGTTCAGTCTTGTCCGGATTGAGTTTGAGGTGGCTGCAGTTCATCCAATCTTGAATAAGGGTCATGGTGGTTTGAACATTCAGAGCGGATGAAGATGAATGGGATAGATTGAAGATTAACTGGAGATCATCCGCATAATTAAATACGGTGACCTCCAGTTGCTGTAACAAAAATGAGAGGGAAGATATAAAGGTTAAACAAAAGAGGGGAAAGTGATGAGCCTTGGGGGACCCCGCACTCTACCTTGCGGGTGGCTGCTGCAAAATCAGCCAGATGGACACTCTGTGTTCTCTCAGCCAGGAAGGACTGCAGCCAACGGAAGGCTAGGCCCTCAACCCCCGCCGCCCTGACACGGTTAAGAAGAATGGTGTGGTTCACCGTGTCAAAAGCGGCGGATAGGTCAAGGAGAATCAGAGCTTGCGGACGGTTGATGTCGATTCCGTCACGCAGCTTGTCCATAACTGAAATGACCACCTTTTCGGTAGAGTGCAGGGGGCGGAAACCAGCTTGACAGGGGGAAAGGCAGTGATTTGTCTCAATGTGAGTACTCAGCGTGGAAGTGATGTGGGTTTCGAGTACCTTAGCAAGGTAGGGGAGGAGTGAAATAGGACGGTAATTGGAAGCAGAGAGGGGATCGGCGTCCAGCTTTTTCAGAATAGGGATGACAACCGCAGATTTATGTGAAATAGGAACGTGACCATGAATAAGGGAGTCATTGAGGAGGGTCAGGGGAGGGGTGAGGCAGACTGAATAGATTTCCCTGAGTATGTTAGCGGGGGCAAAATCCTGAGGCGAGCCTGATTTGACCCGTTGAAGCAGGGGAACGAGGGTATCAGTGGTAAGGAGTGGGAAGTTGGACAATTTAGCAGAGGGGGGGGGGGAAGGGTCCATGAAAGTGGGGGAGGGGAGGGGAATGTTATGTTTAATCTTTTTAACTTTATCTATAAAAAACTCATTGAGCGAGTCACAGAGGAGTTGGGACGGGGGAGTGGTGGACGTGACTCTGGTGGAGGAGGCAAGCTCGTGAACAGTGGAGAAAATTTCTTTCGATTGAGACTCTGCAACCAATATCCGGTGGGTGTAATATTCAGCCTTAGCTTCCAGAATGGTCTTTTTATAGGTATGCAGAGTGGCCAAATAGATGGTTTTTAAGGCAGGATCGTAAGTTCTACGCCAGACTCTTTCAGCCCTTCTAGCAGCAAGTTTTTTCTCTTTCAGATCGGGGGTGAACCAGCGATTGGCTGCATGGGCCCGTTTTACTGAAAGGCGCCTGAAGGGGGCGAGTTCATCTCCAGCCCTCGTGAGCCAGTTGTTAATCGCGGCAAGTTGAAGGCCAGCTGTCAGGCCAGTAAGGACCGGGCAAGTCGTGGCCAGGGCCGAGCAGAGGGAGGGCATACTGACCTTGCCCCATTTCCGAGCCCAGGTATTTTTAGGAAGGGGGGGCTTGATCGGGAGTGATAGACCAAGGGAGAAGGTGATAGTGAAATGATCTGACCAAGGGCAGGGTGAAATGATGGGCGAAGTGGATGGAATGTTTAATGTCCAAATTTGGTCTAACGTGTGGCCACGTTGGTGGGTGGGACTGTGGATAAGCTGTACAAAATTCAAGTTTTCCATGAGGCTGGTGAATTCCTTGGACTGGGGGCTTTCGGCCGGGTCGGAGGGCCAGAAATTAAGGTCCCCAAGGACAAGTACAGAGGAGTAATTTACTACCAGAGTGGCCAGCAGAGTCTGAATCTCAGGAAGGAACGAGGGAGTAGGCTGGGGGGGGCGGTATATGAGGACAAAAGTAAAAGGGACTTGCTGGGAGGTTGAACGAGCTACAAGAAGGTCAACGTCAGCAATGGGGGGGGGAGGGGAGGATATGAAAGGTGATGTCCGTGCGGGCTATTAGCGCCACTCCACCTCCCCGTTTGCCGTCAGAGCGATCCGCACGAATGGCGGAATAGGTAGATGGCAAGGCGGCAAGCACATTGGGGAGGGAGTCGGTCTTGAACCAGGTCTCCGTTAAAAACAGGAGGTCTGGTTCGTTGGTATCAAGATAATCAAATAGCTCATATTGATGATTTACAGCGGACCTGGTGTTAAGAAGGGTAGCCGAGGTGGAAGGCTGTTGAATAGGAGGGGCAAGGAGTGACGAGGGGGCAGGAGGCAGATGGAACAAAAAAGGATGCAAAACTAGGGGGGTGGGATGGGGGGGAACAATATAAGCCAAGATGTTGTAGGGTAGTGGTAAAATTTAAACAGCCGGGGGACCATAAGAGGCAAAGCTGAGACGGGGTATAGGTGGTATAACCGACAGCGTCCCGTGCCCCTAGCCCCGGCTGGCCGCGGACGGGCGCAGACGGGCTTAACTCTGGCGCGACTCCGGCGCGCCTTTGTCGCGCCCGCTGCGCCCGTCCGCTGCGCTCCCGGAAGCACATTGCGTTTTGTAGCCTGCCTCCCCGAAAGCGCTGGACCGCTAACTCCGGCCAGGCTTCCCAAACAACACAGCCCAAGATGGCGCCTCGCCCTCCACTCAATCAGCACTGTCAGCTGCGGTGGAACGGGGCGAGGGAGGCCGCAGGAGGGGCAGTAAAGTGCACAGAATGCAGTGAGTACAGTCAGTATTTAAAATTGGTGCAACAGAAATAAAAGTGACAGTTTTAAAATAACGAAGGTGCCGGCATCTAAATCATGCCTGCGCACTCTGAGTAGGCTCACAAGCTTAACGAAGAAATAAGCGAGCTTTTGGATTGAAATCCAGCTCGCGCTGCACATAAGCTCTCCAGCAAACCCTAGGCGCTGCCACCAAGAAGCACATAATTCCACTAACCCTGCTCATAGATATATAAAGTGCAAAGTTGTCCATTGTCCCTGAAGATGTCAGATGGTTGCAAACAGACAGTGAGGCTGGGATGAGCTAACAAAATGTTCAAGGCAGAGGACGGGACAAGGTGTAATATATGACTACGGTCTACACATTTGTAGGACTTGCCGAAGACAGCGCATGCATGGTCTCTAGCGAGACATATTGAGTTATAGACAGAGATCCCTAAACACTCACATGAGACCTGGGAAGAGGAGCTGGACACTGCGGCACAGTGAGTTATAGAAGCTGGACACTGCGGCACAGTGAGTTATAGAAGCTGGACACTGCGGCACAGTGAGTTATAGAAGCTGGACACTGCGGCACAGTGAGTTATAGAAGCTGGACACTGCGGCGCGGTGAGCTATAGAAGCTGGACACTGCGGCACAGTGAGCTATAGAAGCTGGACACTGCGGCACAGTGAGTTATAGACTAGGATCCCTTACACTCAAAAGAGGCACAAGACCTGGGAAGAAGAGCTGGACACTGCGGCACAGTGAGGTATAGACAGAGATCCCTTACACTCAAGAGACACGAGATCTGCAAGGAGGAGCTGGACACTGCTGCATGGTGAGTTATACCGAGATCCTTTACACTCAAAAGAGACAAGACCCGGGAAGAGGAGCTGGACGCTGCAGGGGCGAAACACAGGCCCCCGCAGCCCCCATGTTGGAGGGTTCAAGTAAAAATATACCAGTTTTGTGGGCGGTGGGGCAAAGTGGTAGGTGGCGGGCAGGGCGGCCAGGTGGTCCCCTTCATGTATTTCAAAGGGGTCCCCCTCTAGTTTTGTTACCCCACTGGCTTACCCTGCAGCCTCTTCTTCCCTCCCCTTTAGAACAAAAGAGTTCCTGTATATGTATGTATGTGTATATATATATATATATATGAGATTGTACAGCTTCTAAAAATGATACTGATATTTTCTGTATCTCGATAAAACATGATAGCACAATTTCTACTATCTGGCTCCCTTGCGCAGTAGAGTCTGTCTAGTGGATGAGCCCTCCAGTTTAAGGAGAGGGTCTCCATCTGCAGAGGGAGCGTCATTTTCAAATGTGCGGTGTGAATCGCTCATGAAATGCGCAATCCTTCTGCAGTCTTTGAACTGCTCACGAACGGAACCAGCGGGCAATTTTTCGGTGAGATTGATACTTTCATGTTTTACTAGAATATATGACTGAACCCAAGAACAAAAAGCTGTAGAAGCAGATGTGCCCTTGCAACACACAACTTAGTTAAGGTGTCTGCCCTCAATATGAAGCTCTGTCTTACGCTGTATTTTGTGTATAAGGATTCATTAAACGTTTGCGTTGGTTCCAGTATGGAGACATTACTTGCTGTGACCTTTGACATGGAATGACATTTTTTTTTAGTTACTAGGAATTCACTGAGTTTATCTAAACCGGGAATATTACGCTTTCATTAATTACTTACTCCTCACTATTTCATACTCGTCAGCTTGCAACTGTTTGTACAAGCATTATTTACACCTGATCACGGCTGCTGCAGTTCTGTTTGAGTTACAAGAGAAACTGAAAGTGAATATTTTATTAGAAAATAGTAAACTCAAGTACCAGTTAGTTAGCATAACTAGACCGCACTGACATGAGTGCTTGTCACACTGCAGAGAATTGCACATTTCTTGTACACAAGCTGCACCCTTTTCTTTTCAGAAAAATGTAAATGCAGCTGCACACCAGGTTTTCTGTGGCTGTGTGCAAATGTAACTTCCCTCTAGTTTCCTTGGTAATGGATGTGCTGAGGCTGCAACATTGTATGGCTAGGAGGGAAACCGTGATTGTTACAAATGCAAAGAAGCAGTTTTTGGTTTCCTTGTGTTTGCATTACTAAACCGTACCATTTCTTCTGTGCAACAAATAGAACTTACAGCCAATAGAAATGTGTAAGTACATGTTTTAAATTTAACAGACGAGCGGGTCGCAGCACAAGTAGCATTTTATGCAGCCCACCTATGCTACTAACGTGTGCTTTTTTCTCCAGAACATTAGAAAGATGCACTATCTTCGGAAGAGAAAATAGTCTTCTTTAGCTCAGACTTTCCTGCTCGCTGCTTAAAGGGGGCTAGATACTTGTGGTACTTTCTGTATATACTATTAATTTCATTATTTACCAAATGTACCGTGCTCGCTTAATTTCTTAAAGGCACAGGACATCGTGCATGATGAGGTTTTAAGGGACTTCCTCCGGGCCTTTCAGTGTGTGTCCTAGTATTGTCTGATCTATAAGGGATGAAAGGCGTTGGCTGGATCAGTTAGTGTTATTGAATTGGATACTTTAACCGCATGCGCGCTAGCGAAATTCCGCTCCTGTGCTGAGATATTTAAAACCGCACTTTACATGACGAGCTGGGCTCGTCATGAGCGTGCGAGGAGGCTACCTCATGACGAGCCCAGCTCGTCATGAGCGTCGAAGGGGTTAAAGGAAAATGCTACTTACCAGTATGCATCTGTTCTTGGCATGTAGGGCTGCAGAACCACACACTATGGCATTAGATCACCATTTGGTGGTGGGCCCAGATGATTACACTTTGTTGCTGTCTTGGAAGAGTGTTTATCTGTTGGGTGACTCCTCCCTTAGATCGTAGTGCGCATGGGCATCGACTCCATCCTCAGATTGTTTCCGCCACTGGGCAAATGATGTAGTTTGTATGAATACAGATAAAGATAACCATGTGTTGTGTATCTAAATAAGATAATACTGGAACAGATACAGGTAGCCGGGGAGGCGGGTGGCGTGTGTGGTTCTGCAGCCCTACATGCCAAGAACAGATGCATACTGGTAAGTAGCATTTTCCGTTCGAGGCATATGGGCTGCAGACCACACACTATAGCATAGATTGCACAGCAGTTTCTCCCTTAGCGGCAACCACCCGCATCTGTTGCAGTAGTTTGAAATGATGTCTTGAGTACAGCCTGGCCCACACTTGCTCGTTTTGCCTGCACATCTACACAGTAGTGTTTTATAAATGTGTGCGGAGTAGACCACGTAGCTGCTTTACAGATGTCATCTAATGGTATATTTTTGCTCAGTTTGGATTTAAAAAATCTATATGAAAATTAAGAAAATAGTTATCACATTATAGTGAACTAGTGGATAGTGCACCCCATAACACAGTTTCCTGTGGTTTTTTCATATTTCCTGGGAATGCCATAGATGCTCCTCACTTACGGGTAGAATGAGCTCTAGGAGGAATGGATAGAGTGTGTTTTGCTTTCTGGTAACAAATCTGAATGCACTTAACGATCCATCTTGCAATGCCGGATTTAGAAATAGGATTGGCCTTATGTGGGGGTGAAAAGGACACAAACAATTGTTTACTTTTACGAAATGGTTTTGTCCTATCAATGTAGTAGAGAAGAGCTCTTTTTACATCTAATGTATGTAGAGCTCTTTCTGCAACAGGTTGGGGGAAAAATACTGGCAACTCAATCGATTGGTTGAGGTGGAACGGTGAAATGACCTTTGGCAGAAACTTTGAATTTGTTTTAAGAACCAGTTTATTGTGATGAAGTTGTATAAATGGTTCTTGAATTGTTAATGCCTGAATCTCACTTACTCTCCTCAGTGAGGTAATTGCCACTAGAAAAGCAACTTTCCATGTAAGACACTGTAATACACTTATGTAATGGTTCAAAAGGTGGACCCAAAGTCAGGGGAGAACACAATTTAAATTCCATACTGGGAGGAATTATTCTTTTCATAAACGCTTTGATTGCAGGTACTCTAAACAATGACAAATGTCTGTTTTGGAGATATGCTACTATAGCAGCGAGATGTAACCTGATTGAAGAGTACGCTTAGATCTTTGCAGATGTAACAGATAGCATATGTTGTTTTGAATGGAAACATCTAATGGGTTGACATTATTTGTGCAATACACACCGAACCTTTTCCACTTTGCAGCATACCATTCTCTAGTGGTAGGACGTCTTGCTTCTTTAATGACATTCATGCAATCAGGGGGTAAATTTAGATATCCAAATTCTAATACCTCAGGAGCCAGATCGCTAGATTGAGCTGCATTGGGTCTGGATGCATTATCTCTCCAGGGTTCTGTGTTAGTAGATGTGGGGAGAGTTAATTTGTGATGTGGTACTACTGAGAGGTCTAGCAGCGTGGTGTACCACGGCTGTCTTGCCCACGTTGGTTCTATGAGAATTAATGTGAGATAATGTTGCTGTAGCTTGCGTACCACTAATGGAATTAGTGGGAGAGGTGGAAAGGCATACGCAATTTTGTTTGACCCATTCATCCATACCGGAGTGCCTTTGGATAATGGGTGTGGGTATCTGGTGGCGAAGCTTGGGCATTTGGAGTTGTGATGCGTAGCAAACAGATATATCTCTGGTTGACCCCAAATTTGAAAAAATGGCTGAAGAACTTGAGGATGATGTTCCCATTTGTGTATCTGTTGTCTCCGACAACTTAACAGATCTACCACTTGATTGTGAACTCCTGGTAGATGTTCTGCTAGCAGGAAGAGGTTTTGAGGAATAGCCCACCTCCATATGCTATGCGCCTGCCGGGAGAGCTGTAGGGAGTGTGTCCCTCCTTGCTTTTGAATGTAGTACATTGCTGTCATAGTCCGTCCGGACTAGTACAGCTTTGTTTGACCGGGAATGGTGAAACTATTTTAGAGCTAGAAAAATAGCTATTAACTCCAGATGATTTATGTCGAGTAGTTTTTGTTGCAGTGTCCATGTACCTTGTACTGTGTGTCTTTGTAAATGCGCTCCCCATCCTGTGAGATGTGTCTGTAGTTAGTATCATTTGTAGAACAGGCTCTATAAACAGCCGGCCCTTGGAAAGGTTTTTGGTGTTCCACCACTGCAGAGAGCGATATGTCTGGTCGTCTACCACCACCAGATCTGTTATTTGTTGCTGAGCCTGATTCCATTGACTTGCTAAGCATTCTTGTATGGGGCGCATTTGTAGTCTTGCGTATGGTAATATGAAAATGCAAGATGCGATCATTCCTATTAGTTGCATGAACACTCGAGGCTGTAGTGAGTGTTGTGGCTGGAATCTTTTGATAAGATTGTGCATATTTTGAATTCTTGTTGGGTTGAGGTATACTATTTCCTTGGAAGTATATTGTGGCACCTAGATACTGTTGAGAGAGGGATGGTTGGAGATGTGACTTTTGATTTACTGTTAACCCTAATTTGTGCAGCAGACAGATCGTCTGATGCGTGTGTTGCACACATTGGTTGTATGATTTTAATCTTATTAACCAGTCGTCAAGATATGAGAAGACATGAATTTTGTCCCTTCTTAAGTGTGCAGCTACTACTGCTAGACACTTTGTGAACACTCTTGGTGCTGTAGTTACTCCGAAAGGGAGTACTTTGAATTGGTAGTGTTGGCCTTCAAGTACAAACCGCAAGTACTTTCTGTGAGATTGATGAATGTGAAAGTAGGCGTCCTTGAGGTCTAGGATGGAAAGGAAGTCGCCTTTCTTTAGCAACGGTAGAACCTGTTGTAGTGGGACCATATGAAAGTAGTCTGATTGTATGTACAGGTTTAGGGGTCTTAGATCTAGAATAGGTCTGAGGGACCCGTCCTTTTTGGGTATGAGAAGAGAAAAAAAAAAAGAGTAAACCTGTGTTTTGATGCAATTTTGGGACTGGTTCTATTGCATTCTTTTGCAGTAGATTCCACCTCTTTTCTTAATAGTAGGAGGTGTTCCTGTGACATGGGACGCTGTCTGGGTGGTATTGTTGGAGTGGAAGTGCGCTCCAGGCAATAACCTGACTGAATTATTTGTCTCACCCACATGTCTGTGGTGATGGAGTTCCAGACCGGTAGGAAGTGTTGTAATCTCCCCCCCCCCCCCTCCTGACAGGAGTGGAATGGTCTGGGGGGGATGGGAGGGAAGTAGAGGCCTTACGATTGTTGTTGCCTCTACCGCTGCCCTTATTGTGGTTTCCTCTATACCCTCCTCTATAATATCCCTTACTGGGTGAGGTTTGGTTGGGCGCTTTGTAAGAGGATGTGTTATCAGTTTGGAAACCTTTAGAGGCACCCCTATATGAGGAGCAACGAAAGGAAGTTCTATGAATTTGCATTTGTATGGCCCTCATGGATTTTGCCGTATCAGTATTTTTTTCATCTTTTCTAGTGCACTGTCCACTGCTGGGCCGAAAAGATGCTGTTGGTCAAGTGGTTGGTTTAATACACTGGCTTGTACTTCTGGTTTGAACCCAGAGATGCGTAACCATGCATGTCTGCGCAACAGTACCCCTGTATTTACTGATCTAGATGCTGTGTCTGCAGTGTCTAGCGGCATCTTATGGAGGTATTGGTTATAATCTTGCCTTCCTGTATTAGGTCAGAAGCCCTAGTCTTATTTTGTTCTGGAAAGTGTTGCATGAGTGACTAACTCATCACGAGCTCTGTCATATCTCGCTAACAGAGCTTGAGTGTTAGCAATCTTCCATATATTGGCTGCTTGTGAGATGGTGAGTTTTCCTGAAGCGCCCAAAAGCTTACTCTTTATCGGGGGTTGGAGCATCCCCAGTTGTCTGCGAGTTAGCTCTCTTTCTCGCATTGGACACTACCATTGCGTCTAGTGGCAACAGACCTTTAATATATGCTGGGTCAGTTGGAGCAGCTTTGTACTTCTTTTCTAGCCTAGGGTACATTACCCTGGCTCTGACTGGGTCTTTAAACATTTCTGGTGCAGGTCTTACCACTCCATTAAGTATTGGCAACGTGGTAGTGGTTTTATGTGAAGATAACAGTGTGTCCATTAGAAAGTCTTCTTCTATTGGATCTGTATGCAAGTCTACTCCATGGAAAATGGCTGCTCTATGAATGAGCTGTGTGAACCCAATGGTGTCATCAGGGGGGAGGTGGCCTTGACGGGTATGCCTCGTCTTGTGGTAGATCTGGTGCATTATAGTCTTCCCATGGGTCACCTGATGGCCCAGCCGGGAAACATACTTTACAACGCAACTTTTACCACGCAGTGCCTTTACGACGCAACTTTTACAACGCAAACCATTACAACGCATTGCGCTGGGGGGCGCTCTAGGCTAGGGAATAAGTTTAATTTACTATCCAACACCTTCCCTAGTGTCCACGGGGACTGGAGTTGGAATAGTAAATTAAACTATTCACTATCCAGCACCCCAAAGCGCTATGCGTTGTGAAGGTTTGCGTTGTAAAGGCATGCGTGGTAAAAGCATGCGTCGTAATGTCATACATCCGGGCCAGAAATACCATCTGGATCATTAACATCATCCATTTGAGGTTCACACTCTACCTCTTTTGAGAAGGTATCCCCATAGTCCTCATGTTGTGGTATAAAGCTATGTGTACTGGCTGGAGAATGTACAGGAGAAAACATTCGTAACTGGCGGTGGTTTAGGATAGTCCATTTTCCTCTTTTCAGGCACTGTGTATACATGTCCAGTCTTTGGATGAATTTTAAGAGTTTTTTGCCTTGCATCAGGCTGGGAAAGCTCTTCTATTGGCAAATCCTTTTTCGGAGCCGATTTATCTGTTTTGGGGCCGAAAGTTTTAGACTTTGCAGTGTCTATTGTCTTTGGAACGGTTCTTGGTTTCGGTTCCGAGGGGTTTTCTTGTCTTTTCTTTGGATCTGTGCTTTTTGGATCCGAATCTGTGCTTTTTGGATCCGAAGCTTTTGTTCCCATGTGTCTAGATTCGTCTGCGCCTTTGGAGCGGAAACATGTTTCGATATCGGAACTGTTTTAGGGTCCGCTTTTTTCGGAACCGGAGTCGTTTTCGGTTCGGTGCCTTTGTTAACCTCTTCCGGCCTGCCTGTTTTCGGTACCGATGGATGTTTCGGTGCCGGTGTTGACTTTGGCTTTAGTACCTTCTGCTTTACGGGACTGACAGGCTGACTCAAGTCCAAGTCGACTATAAGCTTTCTAGTACTCTTCGCTGCGGAGCCTGAAGGCGGGGCGTCGGAAGGTTTTGGTCGGTGTGCACCTGGACCCGAAGGTGAAGGTGGAACCGAAGCCATATGGTGGGGTGAACAGGGGTGACGCTCTTACTCACGACCTGTTGACCAGCTGGAAGAAGATAAGTCATCTTCGGATCGATCCTCTTCTCCGGAAGCTGAATCCTCTGCTTCGCAAGAGACTTCTTGCTGTTCTTCGGCATCTACCTCGATCGGCGCCTCGTCGATGAGGTGTGGTGTCGACTACGATGACTGCTCCATAGCTCTTCAAGCTAGACGGTCCCTGATGGTTTTCTTGGACCGGAATGAAGCGCAGGCCTCACAGTCTCGACTCTCGTGCTCTGGAGACAAGCACAGGTTGCAAACCTCAAGAAGGTCAGTGTGGGGACATTTGTGTCCACACTGAGGGCACTTCTTGAAGGGTGTTCTTTCCATGAGCCAAAGGCCCAATGGCGCAGTTGGGCCAGACGAACGCTGGAATCGAGAAGTGTATCCTTTCTTCGACGCGGGTTACCGGAATCCCTGTCGAAGATGTTGTAGATTGATTTATGGGTTTGAAAAGAGTTCGGTAACTGGACCGAACGATGAACACATCCGAGCCCGATGGCGGAAAAAACAGAGGATGGAGTCGATGCCCATGCGCACTACGATCTAAGGGAGGAGTCACCCAACAGACAAACACTCTTCCAAGACAACAAAATGTAATCATCCGGGCCCACCACCAGATGGTGATCTAATGCTATAGTGTGTGGTCTGCAGCCCATATGCCTCGAACATAACTTTATGGCAAAAGACACCAACATCTGGAAATTTATAACAGGAAAGATTACAGGTACATGCAATTCGAACAAGAAAGTTGAATGTGAACAAGGAAATTAAGTTGCCCTCCCAATAGTGTGAAAACATACATCTTTATGCTGTAAAGATGCCACCACATGGATTATACTATAAACTTCCATGACTCATCTCCATTACAGACACAAACTTTGACCGTCCTGAGCTACTCAGAAGCGGTCGCTCCCCTCGCAGCCCCCTGCTCACCCACCTGGTATTGTAGCGCTGTTTGCCACGCATTGCTCACACTGCTGAATAATAAGTCATCGTAGCGCTTTGCTCATCCACCTAGTATCGTAGCGCTTGGACTGCCACGCATTGCTCGAACTGCTAAAACTTTGTTTGTGATCGTAGCGCTTATTGCCAGACTTAGTCGCACTGCTGAATATCAAGTCATCGTAGCGCTTTACTATCAGACCGCGCTTTGTTATTTGTTATTTACTGTGCCATTGTTGTGATAATTGTAACCCGTCTGTGCTGCCCAGTTCATAGCGGTCGTGCCCCAATCTCGTCCTGTTGCGATTTTGGCTTGCTGCCATTTTGTTATTTGTTGGTGTGCCTCCCAGTCCGGCTCTCCACCCCGCTCCCGCCTCCCAGCTGCTCCTCCCACACCCCTCCCCCTCCACTATCCACATATGACAGATGCCTGTACGCGCAGCGATCGCGCCAAAGGTAAGCCCGTCCGCGCCTGGACCGCGCCCAGTGCCAGACCCCCTGGTCCCCGCATAATCCACTCCGCCCGCATAACGTACGACGCAGCCACCCTCTCAGCACTCGACCCCAGCCGTCTCCCAGACTGCTACCAAGCCGCTCCAGGACACACCCATGGACCCTTCACCTGCCACGCCTGCAAATTCGATTGCACCAGGACCCACACCAAATCTACTGACTCCAAACAGAGCTCCGACACTAACCACCTGAAATGCATCCTGCTCAACACCCGCTCGATCCACAGACACGCCATTGAACTTTGGGACCTACTCGACACCACATCACCGGACGTCGCCTTTCTTACCGAAACATGGATGAACGCCTCTTCAACGCCCGACATCACCATAGCCATCCCGGAAGGATACAAGGTCATTCGAAAGGACCGCATCAACCAAACTGGAGGAGGCATCGCCATCGTCCACAAGAACACCATCTGCATCACAACCAACTCCGATGACAACCTCACATCCGCCGAACACCTTCACTTCCAGATAGACACCGACCCCAAGACTACACTCCGAGGCACCCTGATATACAGACCACCAGGACCCCGCACACAACCCAGCGAAGACATCAGTGACTTCATCAGCCCACACGCCCTCCCATCCGAGGACTACATTCTACTGGGAGACCTCAACTTCCCCCTAGAAAAGAACGACAGCAACACCACCACCCTTCTGGACAACCTCGCCAATCTTGGACTCAAACAACTTGTTGATACACCTACCCATTATGCCGGACACACGCTCGACCCAATCTTCACCTCCAGCAAACACATCTCCATCAACCACACCACAACTCTCCATTGGACGGACCACAGCTGCGTTCACTTCAACTACAAAAAGACCACGACCCACAACCTCCCTCAACCAATTCCTTGAAGAAATTGGAACAAAATTACCACCGATCAGCTCTTCACATCGATTCACAAAAACCCTCCTGCCAAACCATCGGACCCAAACCAAGCAGCCATCAACCTCACACAATGGATCACCCACAGCACCGACGAACTAGCTCCCTTGAAAAACCATCAAATTAAGCAAGGTAGCAAAAAAGCCCCCTGGTTTAACGATGACCTTAAGAAATCCAAGAAGTCCTGTCGCACCTTCGAGAAAGTCTGGATAAAAAATCCAACCACTGATTACTTGGCCACCTTCAAGAACGCCACCCGCAAACACAACCAACTGATTCGATCCACCAAGAAATCAGCATACAAGGATCGACTTGACAACAACGCCCATAGCAGCAAAGAACTATTCAACATCGTCAAAGAATTTACCAACCCCACCGCCGGCACCAACGACATCACTCCATCTCAAGTCCTCTGCGACTCCCTAGCCACATTCTTCCACAACAAAATCGCCGACATACATTACAGCTTTGAAAACCAGCCCGGAAACCAGCCCAACCCTCTCACCTCCGAACCAAAACCCCCCTCTAACAACCTGTGCGCCTGGAACCCAATCACCACCGAAGACACCATCCACCTGATGAACTCCATCCACTCAGGATCGCCAACCGACCCAAGTCTCCACCACATTTTCAACAAAGTAGACTCCATTATCGCACCCCATCTCCGAGACGTCATCAACTGCTCCTTCAACTCCGCAACCTTCCCGGAATGCTGGAAACATGCCGAACTCAGCGCCCTCCTGAAGAAACCCACAGCAGACCCCACCGAACTTAACTACCGCCCCATCTCGCTCCTCCCATTCCCTGCCAAAGTCATTGAGAAAGCCGTCAATCAGCTCGCCACCTTCCTCGAATCCAACAAATCCCTCGACCCCTCACAGAACAGCTTCCGAGCCAAACAGCACCGAGACCGCCCTCATCGCAGCAACAGACGACATTCGAACCCTACTGGACAACGGAGAAACAGTTGCCCTCATCCTATTTGACCTCTCCGCAGCATCCGACAGTCTGTCATAGCACCCTTATACAACGCCTTAACAACGTCGGAATACAAGGAAAATCACTGGACCATCTCGTTCCTCGCAGGAAGAACCCAGAGAGTCCGCCTCCCCCCCCTTTTAGATCAGAGGCCACAGAAGTCATCTGCGGCGTACCACAAGGACTATCACTCAGTCCCACCCTCTTCAACGTATACATGAGTCCCCTCGCATCCATCGCTCGCCAACACAACCTCAACATCATCTCCTACGCAGACGACACCCAGCTGATCCTCTCCCTCACCAAAGACCCAAACACCGCCAAAACCAACTTACACGAAGGAATGAAAGTAGCCGAGTGGATGAAGACCAGCCGTTTAAAACTAAACTCGGACAAAACGGAAGTCCTCATCTTAGGGTCATCCCCCTCTGCCTGGGACGACTCATGGTGGCCACCGGCCCTGGGAACCACACCCACACCTACGGACCACGCACGTAACCTGGGCTTCATCCTGGACTCCTCCCTCTCGATGACCAGACAAGTCAACACAGTCTCATCATCATGCTTCAACATCCTACGCATGCTCAAAAAAAATCTTCCGATGGATCCCCACCGAAACAAGAAAAACGGTCACCCACGCACTAGTCACAAGCCTACTGGATTACGGAAACACCCTGTACGCCAGAACTACGGCCAAATTACAGAAAAAACTCCAACGCATCCAAAACGCCTCAGCCAGAATCATACTTGACATCCCCCGCCAAGATCACATCTCCAACCACCTGAAAGACCTCCACTGGCTCCCCATCAACAAGGGAATAACGTCCCGTCTCCTTACCCACGCACACAAAGCCCTCTACGAGCTAGGACCCGAATGCCTCAACACGCAGCTGTCCTTTTACACCCCCACCCGCCAACTTCGATCGTCCAATCAAGCCCTCGCCGCAATTCCGCGCTTCCATAGATCCACCATAGGGGGAAGATCCTTCTCCTACTTAGCGGCCAAAACCTGGAACTCTCTCCCCACCCACCTCCGCACTACCCAAAACCACCTCTCCTTCAGAAAGCAACTAAAAACTATTTGATAAATAAATTACCCCCCTCCCCCAAGCGCCTTGAGACCCTCTGGGTGAGTAGTGCGCTATACAAATTACTGAACTTGAACTTTGTCTACTCCAGCAGGACGTTGTGCTCATTTCCTACTGGGACAGGAGAAGTTTCATCCTTGACATTTGAGAAGTCAAAATTTTATAGCATCACACTTTTTTCAATTAGGGGACTGTATTTCTGCTAATGGTATGGCTTATCGCTATAGGATTTCTGCATAGTTGTGGACCTTTGAATTGCCTGTTTCACAGGCTACTGCCGCCCATGTTCTGTGTCCCATGTCGCCAGTCAATGCAATAACCAAACGTGAAATATTTGCGAAAACAAAATCTTTAGGGCATTTTCAGGACGTAGTTTCCGAGCAGAATAAAAGGCCTTTGCCTTTCTGTAGGGTTTTACATTACCAATCTTTATTTACACTAAAAAATTTGACAAGCACAGAAAATGATGGAATCTTCATGGTTTACTGTTAAAGATTTTATTCCACAACTGCAAACGTGTTTTCCTCCAGAGTTCCCATCCAGCTCAGCCGCTAGTCTGCTTAGCTTGGAGTCTCTTGTCTCTTTCCTCAGCGATGGTAAGACGGATGCCCTTGCCACGGGGGAGGGAGATCCAGGGCTTGTTACCCTAAAGCACAATTTCAAAACAAAGTTATATAAAAGGGCAGGTAATATAATTCCAGCAGTTACCTGAAGGCATATTAAAATTACAAGACCAGATTAGATTACAACGAACCCACAAATGCCACTCCAGCAACTAAACGACGGGTAAACACAAAAACTGATAAGAACCACAGTATTGCTAGGCAGCAGAAAAGAGCTTGCTTATCCCAAACAGAATGGAGTTGGGCAGCGGCAAGCAGACAGACTACGAAGGGTGGGCGGCTGAGGCTAGGGCAAGCACATGAATAAAAGGGTGGACAGGAGGGGCAAGGGGGGTGGAGGCAAGCACACAGAAGAGAGGTTGGAACACCGGAGGCAGAGAAGCACACAAAGGAGACTGCTGGAAAACACGTAGACTCCAAGCGTGCTTGGAAAAAAAGAAGTAGCACCTGAAAAAGCGAGCAATGGAAGATCACAGAAATTAGTGCATGCTTCAAAGAATGCACAACTCAAGAATAAGTTAAGACTACGGAAGCTACATAATAAGCAAGCAAATGATTGACAATGAAGCCAACCAATGAGAAGCAATGTTAGCCTCTAAAACCACTGTACATAACAAAAGGTGTCGCAAGAGAGCAGTGTCTTAGGCAAGAATTAAAAAGGAAACCTTTCCCAATATAGAGAAAGGCCACTCTTTCCTTGAGCTGCCACCAGAATTCAGTTGCCAAAAGACTGTCTGACCAGAATTCAGTGCAATCATACATTTCAAAGGACAGGTAGGAAGGAACCACGGATAGAGGACTAGCACCACAGTAAAATATTTAGATCTATACCACTTTTCAGCAATCAGGTGCTGGGTATAATCAGTACATATTACACGTTTTATTAATGGGGCTGGATATAAAACATCATGAGAATCTCTACAACATTAATTTGCTATGAAACTAGACAGCTGGGTGAACACAATGAAAAAAGCAGTAGAGGTACAGTATTTAACAAGCATTCATGTTTGCATTTTTTTGACACAGATGGTGTAAGAAAAACAAGTTGGGGTTAGGCGTTTTATAAAACAATTAATGACTAGGGTAGCTCATGGTGGAGTTAATGTCACTGCACAGCAGAACTGTATAGTTTAGCTATGAAGAATTTGTTGCGATGTTGGTTTACGTGTTACAATCCCCCATCTGAGCAAAGAGAAAGTTCTCAAAAGACTTGGAAGTGGACTAATTAGATTCAACAGTGCATACTTCACTTCCAAGTCCAAAGGGAAAATGTACTTATCACATGCATTTCATATAACTAACTTCTGGTTGCTGGATTAGGGCACATGCAAAGCAGCTACTATGGATTTTTTTTTTACTTACCTTGCCAATCACAAAAATGTTTGACAGTCTGGTGGCAAAGGTGTTGCCATTAGTATCCTTCACGTGAACAACATCGAATGAGCCAGGATGCCTCTCTCGGTTGGTGATGATGCCAATTCGCCCCAAGTTAGCACCACCAATCACCATACATAGGTTACCTAAAAATGCAAAAAAATACTAAAGATTACTGTATACCAAAATGGTATTATTGCACATTTAAGGGGTCCAATGAACTTTATTAAATTACACATTATATTTTTGGTGCTGAAGACTAAAAAAAGTAACATCCAGAACAATTTCTAGAAGGTCTGCTAAAAGTCAGATATACATCAATTTTTCAATTTAATTAAGTTACCAGATGAAGGAAACCTCAATTTTCATTTGTTCGTAAATAAAATCTAGACCCAAATTGGCATGCCAGTAGCATGGTGTAATTTTGTAACAACTGCTTTAGACTAGCCGTTGTTGTATCAGTGACATCTGGTGAGGTCTTGTGTTTTTATTTAAATCTCTTCATACTGTGAAATGTCCAAAGCTTGCAGTGGATGCCCGTGCAGGCCAGTAGTTTATTACTGTCTTTTAGGCTCATAGCATGTGCTAATTTGAGACATAAGATCTTTTCTTCAGGATAGAGCACAGAAAGCATGTACAAAGGGAGACTTATGTTCGGAGCTACCAGGTCCATGACAACTGTGGTCATTTTGTTTGACTCTTGAGCATGGTCTCCCAGTGATCAGAACAGTCCTCTTCGCCTCCATAAAAACAAAGCATTTAGCATATTTTGTCTTCAGCCAATCCTATCACTTGTTACAGTCATCCTTTAGGTTTTGATAATGGATTGCCTTTGTATGTTAATTAGGGACAATACTGTCTATTGAATCCCTGCCAGTTTATCCTATTACATCCCAACCTCACCATCTCAAAATGTACGTAGCCTACATACCACTGCTAATGTCTTGCCTGGCAGAAAGGCAACAGAGTCGGAGTCCATCCTCGCTCCACTTGTGTGGCACTTAACACCTGAATACCTATTAATCAACTGATACCTTTACCCCTTTTCAACTAATTATAAGAACTTCTAACAGATCTAGCCCCATTGGCCATACCAACTGGATTTAAAATTATTTATGGTCAGTCCCCACCCAGTGTTCTCGATCAGGCTCGGTTACATCTGCTTTGCAGTGTGCTTTGGAGTTTAGGCTATGCCTACCACTAATGCTCAGTCCCCAATGTTTGCTCTTTAAATAAAACAAGATGAACGTTCGGATCCCATCTCATGGAAGATCCCAGATTCTGTTGCAAAACCATCCACTCTTCTGAGGCTACTACCACAACATGCACTCGCAAATCACTAAAAGGACATAAGAAGTTTGATGCAAAATAAAAATACAATGATGGATCTTGTAAAATGGAACTAAAAACATGCCATACGAAAGTACTTCAAGCCCAATACACCAAGATACAGAGATGGTCTGATTTCTAGAAGCATTTTACACAAAAAGCTTCTAAATAAGAACTTTTGTAACAGATTTAACATTATAGCATGCAAGATAATGAAACAATTATTTGAGAAACATGAATACAACCTCTGCACCTTGCATAATGGGGAGGAGCCTCCCAACAAACCTAACTTAATGGTAAGGTTCCAAGGGGTCTGCATGACAACTTAGAAGGCCCACGGCTGTATGGAAAGGCAACAAAGTGCATCGCCTATCATTCTATTCTGTGAGTGGAAAAGGAGCCAAGTCACAAGAGGCATGAGGCATGGGTGGTGGGGCGGAAAATGCATCACTGAATGAAGAGTGAGTAGAGTCCGAGAAAGGACAGGCTGGAAAGGAGAGGTTAATGTGCGAGGTAACCTAAGCACAAGGAGGGCTAGAGGGGACAGGGTTAGAGCACTGACATGAATGTGGAACAAGGTACAAGACAGACGAGAGTCAGACATCAGTATGATGAAAGCAGCAAGTAAAATATGGTCGATGCTATTTCGGTGTAGGACACAGAAATAGGGTAATAGCTGGTCCCACTTACCAAGCCAACAGTCTTGTATGTCTGGAAAACATTTGCAGTCGGTGTACAAAACAAAAAATACAGTATCCTCATTCAGTGAGGTTTTCTGGCCATCCAAGTAGGAGTAACCAGAACAAATGAAGCTAAGGGATAGATTTGCTTCAGGCCCTTGGTTTATTTCCAAAGAGGACTGGAGTCTACCTGTGTCTAAAGGACTACTAGCAGGGGGGTATTCTTTAGCTCTATGCAGGCCAAAATTTAATATATGCAGGTATGCAACACTGATTTGTAGGCCCCAGAAAAGCAGCTCCATGAATATCTGTATCCACCTCTCCAACTAATGTTTTCCTCTGCCCCAAAGGCACACTCCTCAACACACGAGGAGGGAGCACAGTGCAGACAAACCACTGCATTTACAATAAACGGACAGAGCACATCTGCTTATACATTTCAACAGACCATCCTACTCAGAAAAGGCAGGCATGTGAAAAAATAATGCAGGTGACTACCAAGCCTTACCGGTGTCAAACTTGATGAAGTCTGTGACTTTGCCAGTTTCCAGATCAATCTGCACGGTATCATTCACCTTGATGAGAGGGTCAGGGTAGCGGATGGTGCGGGCATCGTGAGTTACCAGATGGGGGATTCCCTTGGTCCCTACAAAGATCTTCCTCACCTTGCACAGTTTGTACTGGGGATGAAAACAACTGAAGGTCATCCACAGTGTATTAAATGAGTACATGTGCTTTTTATTTTATTTTTTTAAATCAGGCAACTTGTCTGCTCTTCTATACGAGTATTTCTATTAGATTCAAAATCCAATAAGCCTTTTACATTTTTCTTTTCAATAATACCAAGTTCTGAAATCTATACAGCTTCTTTCGTACAAACGTTCAAGCAAATAATAAACCAGGCTTGCCACCATGCAAATAAATCCATCCCGCTTAGTAGAGCACCAACAAGTCTCAGACTTCTGCCTAAACAGAACAAGGGGAAAGTCATTAGGCTAAACCTATAGCTTATACTAGCAAGAATACTCCACACAAAGTCCCGGAGTACCACACTAACAGACAACAAATAAACCTGGTCTGTCTATGGACGGAGATGTTGAACCATGACAAGAAAAGCCAACTACGCATCTACGGAGCTTCAATGGAAAAAGCACTCACACCTCTCGTCTAGTCTTTCCAAAACCCACAGGTTTCAGTGTAACGAATAGTTTGATCTGTCGGTGTAGTTTTGCAGCTTGAAGATCTTTCTGGATTCACTATGCTGGGCATTATTCCGCGGTCTAGTGGTGGAGTCCGGAATCGTATTTTTTTTCCCGTAGACCAGGTGGGCATTGACGTCCCACCTTCTGGTGTACTGCCTGTGACGTCGGCATGCTTCCTGCGGAAGCTCCCACCTTTGGGCGCCATCTTCGGATTCTTTTTTTCTTGTTTTTGCGGTTTGTTCGTGAGTCCTTGGCAATGTTTTCAATTCTTCCTAAAAGTAAATGAATTTTCACTGTCTTTTAAGGTGTCTTTATTCCTTGCAGTTCCACCTTCTCCTGCCTCATCTTTCTGGCGGAGGTGGGTGGATTCGCTAGTGAATCCAGAAAGATCTTCAAGCTGCAAAACTACACCGAAAAGGTAAGAAACTATTCATTTTGCAGCGTAAATCTTTCTGCATTCGCTATGCTGTGCATAGACTTTGGAGCGGTTTGTTATGTTTGCGGCAGCTGGGTGGAAGATGAGCGTTGGTGGTTGAATATATGTTGAAGCACTTTTTGTCCTACCTGTGCTTCCGTGTTCATTTGTATATCCATGCAGTAGTGCTTAGTGAACGTGTGCACTGAAGCCCATGTTGCCGCCAGGCATATGTCTTGAATGAGTGTGTTAGCCAGGAAGGATATTGTTGCTCCTTTTTTTCCTGGGAGAGTGGGCTCGTGCCCCCTCTGTTAGTTCTTGACCTGCCAGTTTGTGGCAGAATTGTATCGTTTGTGCGATCCATCGTGCAATGGTGGCCTTAGTTACTAGTCTACCTAGGAAACTGCTTGCGAAGGACACAAAACTGCTTTGTTTTTCTGTGCTCTTTAGTTCTTTCCATTTAATGCATTACTGCCCTTCTAGCGTCCAGAGTATGCAGTGCCCTCTCTGCGCTTGTGGATGGTTTCTGAAAGAAGCTCGGTATTTGTATGTTCTGGTTCATGTGAAACCACCTTTGGCATAAAGTGTTGGGCCGTTCTCATCACCACCCTGTCATTGTGTATTTGGATGTAAGATTCTTGTAGCGTTAGTGCTTGCAGTTCGCTTACTCTGCCTAGCGAGGTGATTGCCACTGGAAAGGCTGCCTTTGTTGTGAGCATTTGTAGTGAGGCTTTATGGATGGGCTCAAAAGGCGCCTTCATAAGTTCTGTTAGGACTAAATTAAGGTTCCATGCCGGTGGCAGCATCCGCTTTGGTTGTGCGATCCTTTTAGCCCCTTCCAGGAATCTTTTTACTACTTGTGATGTAAAGAAGCTCTTTCCTGTCTCTCCTCTTGTGTAGGCTACTATCGCTGCCAGGTGAACCCTCAGCGAGGTAGAACTTAGATTTGATTTCAGCAGTGTATTAAATATTTTAGCACTATTGATTTCTTGGTCATCTTTTTGTGTAGTTTTACCTTGATGCACCATTGTGTGAATCTTTTCCATTTTGCCACATAGCACCTCCGTGTGGTAGGTCTCCTTGCCTCTCGTAGCACCCGCAGTGTGCTCTCCGGCAGTTTCAGGTGTGCGAACTCCATGTCTTCAGGAGCCATGCCGCTAGGCAGAAGCTCTCTGGCTGGAGTACCTCTCCGTTTTGCATGGAGAGTAAGCCTTTCCTTTTCCCGAACGTGTGAAGTGGTCCCTGCGCCATTCCACTATTTGCAAGAACCATAACTGTCTGGCCCACTGTGGTGCCACCAGAATCAGTGTCATGTTGCTGGTTCTGCATTTGCCGAGTGGGGGGGGGGGGGGAAGGAAAAGGGTAGGCAAATTTTTTCGACCAGCTTATCCATAGGGCATTCCCCTGGGATTGTTCCCCTGGTTGCCTGGATGCTAAGTATCGACATTTTACATTCTGGTGTGTTGCAAATTGGTCTATTGTTGGTGTCCCCCACTTCTTGAATAGCCTTTGTGTTTCTTGAGCTCCCACTCGTGGGATGCCGATGTCGGTCTGCTGAACCAGTCTGCCTCCACGTTGTCCTTTCCTGGTAGGTGTATAGCTAGGAGGTCTATTTTGAGTGGGATGGCCCATCTCCATATGTCCTGTGTTCGGTTGGGTAGTGCGACTGATTGTGTTCCTCTCAGTTTGTTGATGTAGAACATTGTTGTGGTGTTGTCAGTTTGTAGCAGCACTCTTTGCCCGTACAGATGTTTCCGGAAGGTCTTTAGTGGGAGGAACACAGTCTTCATCTCCAGATAGTTGATGTGTTTGATTGCATCTGCTGGGGTCCACAGGCCCGCACCTTGAGTTGGTTCATGTGTGCTCCCCATCCTTTCTGGGATGCGTCTGTGGTGATGGTCACTGTTGGGTTTCGTGGTGTCCGAGGCTTCCCCTTTGTTATGTTCTCCTTGTTCCACCACGCCATCTCCTCCTGCACTGCATGCGTTACAACCACTAGATCTTCCCAACTCCCTGTAGCTTGTGACCATTGTTATTGCAGCCATTCCTGGAATGGTCTCATGTGGAGCCGTATATTGGGGACTAGGTGTATGCAGAACGCCATCATCCCCATGATCTTGCTCGCTGTCCTCACTGTCAGAGCTCACCCCCTCTGGTACTGACGTGTCTCCTTCAGCAGGGCAAGTGTTCGCTTGCCGCTGGGGAACACTTTGCTCTGTATGGTGTTGATCTGTGCGCCTAGGGAGATCTTCACCTGTTCTGGTTCCATCAAGGGTTTCCCCCAGTGTATGGAGAATCCCAGTTCTGTTAGCGTCTCTGTGACCCGCTGTGCATGTTCTTGGCATTGTTTGTAAGAACTTGCTTTTATCAGCCAGTCATCGAGGTAGGGGTATACATGAATCCCTTCCCTCCTTAGGTGCGCTGCCACGGCTGCGAAGCACTTGGCGAGACAGTTGGCGCAGATTTTAGTCCGAAGGCCAGGGCAGTGAACTGGTAATGTGCTTTGCTGATGGCAAATCTCAGTAGATGTTTGTGCTGCCTGTTCATGGGAATGTGTAGGTAGGCGTCTTTTAGGTTTATGGTGGACAAAGTCTCCGTCCCTTATCTGAGGGATGACTTCTTGGAGATGTCATTTTGAATTTGTGCGTTTTTATGCATTGGTTCAGGAGCTGTAGGTCCAGGATGGGTCTCGTTTCGTCCACCTTTGGTACGAGGAAGTAGTTAGAGTACACCCCCTTGTTTCTTTCTTTGAATGGTACTGCTTCTATGGTCTCTTTGTGGAGGAGTTCTTGTGCTTCCTCTATGAGTAGCGCTAGTTCTTTTTCTGAGCGTGCTTTCTTTTTTGGTTTCCTGTTTGGTTGTTTCTTTTCCAGTTCTATGGAGTATCCGAACTGTATGATGTTCAGTATCCATTTGTCTGTTATTTTCTACCATTCCTGGTAGAAGTGTTTTAGTCTGCCTCCTACTGGCGTTACATGTTCGTGGACCTTTAGCCCGTGTAACCCTTTTTTCTTGGCTTTGTTGTGCCCCTCCCACAGAGGTGTTGTGGGGGTGGGCACGCTTGGTGGTGCGGAGTCACTTAGAGGTGGTTTGCTGGCCCCCTCTTGTTTGCACTCGTCAATCGACCCACCGGCGAAAAGACTGGCCCGAGGCTGGTATTGCCAGATTTGCTTTTGCTGGCCCTGCTGTGCTTGACTGTCGGGACTTTCCCGGCTGGTTTCCCCCTCTTCCATTTGGCCTTCGTGTCGGGGTGCGCCTCTTTTCATTCCTCTGAATTGCAAGGCCCCCCCAAGGATCTTGCAGTTTCATTTATCTTTTTCAGTTGGATGAGTTTCTCATCCACTGGTGCTCCGAACAGGGTTTCTCCATTGAAGGGAGTGTTCAGAATGTTATTCTGAGCTTCCGGCTTGAAGCCTGAAATCCCCAGCCAGGCATGCCTTATTTCTGTGACCCCGATCATCATGAGCCTGCTGGATGTGTCTGCCGCATCCAGGGCTGATTTCAGGCATGAGTTAGCTATATTCTTGCCTTCCGCCACTAGGTGCGTAGCTCTCTGTTGGGTATTGCTCAGGGAGGGGTTTCAGCAGCTGCCCAAATTAGTCCCAATGCTGGTACGTATGTCTGTTGAGTAGGGCATTAGAGTTGGCATTTCTCTTCATTTTCCTTCCAGTCAGGTCTAATCTTTTTACTTTTTGTCTGGTGGTGGGCCTGATTTTGTGGGAACGTTCACCCTCTTTCTGGCTGTTGCTGCGATGATGGAATCAGCCGTGACGGATCCCTGGCTGTAGGGAGGGACCTTAGAGAAGTGTTTGTATTTCTTCTCTGTCCTAGGTGACACAGACCTGCAGCTTGCTGGTTCCTTGAATGCCTCCCTCCCCTGGTCCAGGACACTTGGTAGCATGGGGAGGAATGGACTCCTGGTTTTGCTGGGGAGCAGGGTCTCTAGGAGGAAGCAGGCTGTTTTTTCCCCTTCAGTTTCACTCCATAAGCCGTTGCCGCGTTCCTGATGACCATGTTGTAGATCCCAATGTCATCTGGCGGCGAATGTCTTGAAGGATAGGTCTCCATGGCCTCTTCTGGGCTTTCGGCGTAGCGGTCCTGCCAATCCAGGTCCTGCTCCAGAGTCCAAACTCGTGCGCTGGTCTTCCTCGTCATAGTATAGGCCCTCTTCCTCTTGGTGTTCTTGGGGCTCAGGATTTTTCGGCGGCTCTTCCCCGAACTCCTCTTCCTCCTCGACTTTGAAGATAGTCGTCGCCTTCGATGGGATGGTGAACCTCTTCATCCATTCGTCTAATTCTCTTTTCCTTTGCAGGATGTTATCCATTTCGGCCTCGAGCCTTCTCTTCTTCCTTTCCATCTCGGCGGCCTGTTCGGCGTTCTGTGTCTGACGATCTCTTAGACGTACACGTCAATTTTGAAGTAGCCTTCAGGTCCTTTTCCTTCGGCGTCGAGCGCTCCTTTTCGGGGACGTGCTTAGACGACCTAGGCTTTTCTTGTGTTCGCCGCCTGGGAGTCCTTTTCGAAGGATCCGCTGGGCTGTTTGTCCCTGGATGCAGCTGCGGCCGGCGAAATTTTCGGCGCCAGCGCTCCTTTCGTGGACTTTGTTTTTCGAGTCTGACTCAGGCTTTCGAGAGTTAGTCGGGGTTTATGGGGACAACGTCTCTCCTAACTCTTTTGTAGTTTTCTTATCAGTCTCTACGACTGAGGTCACCTGGTCCCTCAGCGATGTTGTCATCTTCGTCACTGGAGAGGCCCAAGTCACGAAGTGACGGAGGTTGGCCTTTTCCTTGCATGCTGTGGTTGGGTATCCTCTGCCTCTCTCTAATCTGGAGTCTCTTCTGGGTGAAGACTGAGCAGGCGTTGCAATCCTTGCTTTCGTGGTCGAACGGCAGGCAGAGGTGCAAACCGGTGCTGGTCCTTCTGCGCGTATTTGTGGTGGCAATTGCGGCAGAATTTGAACAGAGTCTTGTCCATTCCTGCGCTCAGGGGACCCCCTGTGTGCTCATTCTCCGTTGGACGTCGAAGTTTGATATTCTCCTCCTCAGTCGTCCCGGCTCAGTGGTCTTGTTTCTGGATGTATTCTCCAATCTTTTTCAGTAGATTTCTCTGGAACCTCTCGGTGACTATCCAGACTCAACGGCGGAAAAAAGAATCTAAAGATGGCGTCCAAAGGTGGGAGCTTCCGCAGGAAGTGCGCAGACGTCACTGGAAGTACACCAGAAGGTGGGATGTCAAGGCCCACCTGGGCTACGGAAAAAAAAAAAAATACGATTCCGGACCCAACCACTAGACAGCGGAATAATGCACAGCATAGTGAATCCAGAAAGATTCACGCTGCAAAACCTTCATTGCTCTCCACCTACAATCCGGTCTCTTCCTTCGACCAATCTCCTGTCCAGCTGCACTGCCCCTAGGACAGACACTTTCCCTTAGCCTCTACTTTGTCCTGCCTTGAAATATCACAACCACAACAATAACGGACATCAGAGGTTATTACTCAGTTGAATGTTATGTTTTAATCAACCCCTGGGCTTCAAAGCGAACAAGCAGGATTCAGAAAGATCAGTCTTTTCACTAGCTTTTCCTCTAGACTCTTCCTCGTCCCTATTGGTTTTCCTCAATATCTGTCATGCCTCTTCCCTGGAGTTTCTTTCCACGCCATAACTACCTAATCTGTGTGCATCTACAACCATACTGAACTGCAACCAATCACAAACACCTAACAATGACCATAAACAGCACTAGGATCATACACAGCAGGAGGAAGATAATTAGGTTTGGGGAAGCCATAAAGCTGTCCAGACCTTTAAAAAGCTCAACTTCTCACTATGGTGCTGTATCCCAACTGCAGGTGTTTTGTAGCCCTAGAGGCTTTTCGAATCTGTGAATGGGTAATTCTTCGAATAATTTCGGAACCAGACAAGGCAAGACACTGAACACAAAGTACTACAGTTCAGTACGGACTGCCAAGGACTCCAGCCTTCGTGCATCGTTCCACACTAATACCTCACACAATTATAACATCAGCGACTGATGACACCTGAAAATAACTTTACAGCAGATTACTTTTGCACCCACAAACTAGACCACTTTCACCAGACTCCACATACATTTCAGATTCGTCATTGTAAACTCACTGGTAAAAAAAACACAAAACTCCCCTGTACTAAGCCTCCTTTATTCCGGACCATAAAAATGCACAGAGTTGAGGCACATTTTAGCAAACCCCTTGAACAATACAGTTTGAAGGCTGGTTGCACAGCCTGCAATCAGCTAAAATGCCTAATACCTATCAAAGCACATGACTGACAATATTTATCAGCTAACCTAACCTCGGACCAATTACCATCCCAAGTATGAACTCAAATATAGCTTGATGTGAAACAAGGTAATATTTAGAGTTCAACTGATAACCAAAGTGTAGCAAGCTTTGCAGTATCACATGTCCAGCATTTGCTTAAGCACAAAAGAAACGGGGCAGAGGTTAAAGTAAGAAGCACAATAAGAAAAGATCAACATTGGTTTGAAAATCTTCCTAAATGGAAGAACGAACTTTCATCTTCTATGGTGTAGAGGGGTAGTTGTTTCAAAGGAGGCTTACCGTTCTGGATTTAGAAACAAACAAACATTTAAGGGCCCGTATAAGAGAACCAAGTAAGACAAGCAGAACAGAGATTACACATTTTTAAGGGAATGTCAGCATAGGCACACAGTTTAAGGGGTAGAAAATTGAGACTATGCACTTTCATTTCAATATTTAACTACTCACCTTAGCTTCCTCAGCTGTAATACGGTGAACTGCAAAACGCCCCTTGGTGTCATATACTAGACGGAAGTGCTCTCCAGTCTTCTCTATACTAATGACATCTGAAAAGCAATGGGAAAGGCAGAGAGCAATCAGGTCTTTGAACTATAACACAATGAGATTCTAAACCATTTTCATTATACAGTTGTGGTGAAACTGGGTATAGTATAGGGTGTGGTTGGGAGATCTCACCATGCAATACACTACCAACACCCTTTAGGACCAGTCAGGTTTAATTTGTTAAACCCTTAGCTCAATCATGGGTAACTGTGGCTCTGAGCAGCCAGGCTTACACAAAGGAACAAGTGTAAAGCATTTAAAGATCACAAAAATGACTGAAAGAAATACAGGAGACAACACCAATTTATAAAAATTAGATTAGAATGATATATTCCACAAAAAAAGACACCAGGGGATTCCAGAGATACAGAATTTACATGGCATACACTTTACTTAACCATGAACACGCACTGGCCAATTCAACAAATTTGACACTTAGAAACTTTTCAAGAAAAACGATGCTAAGCAATGCAGCTACTAAGAGTGACTTTATACAACCAACTCCGGCTGGGAGCCAAGCCAGGGGAGCCAGCAAGGTACACAGAAACAGTTACATCATCCAGAAAGCAACTTTAATTTCCGTTCCAAAGTCAGTGGCTGCTTGCCATTGACTTCTATGGAGTGGTCCTGATGCAAGGGATACAAAATGCTGAAGATGCAATTCAGTCAATGGGCATCTTCCTGGGGTTACTCCCCAGTCCGTGGGCTTGGTGAGGCAATCCTAGCCAAAGTGGTTGACTTCCCCTAAAGTCCTCTCGAGCTTTGCAAAAGTCTAATAGCCCAGTACAGTGGTTTTCTTCTTTTGGCTATAAATTGCCTTCTGGGTGACCTAGATGCACTCTGACAACTCGCCCAGGTCTAATAGACCCTGGAGCGACTGGTGAGCAACAACTCTTGGTCCCTTGAGCTGTACAGCAGCGATTCAGGGATACCAACTCGCCCCAGCAGGCTTTTTCAACTGTTGTGGCCCTGTGCTGTGGTCAGCAAAATGACTCCCTGTAGTCTCTTGCTTCAGCTGGGCTCAGGAGTCTCTCCACCAGCAGGACACCGTAGGGACAGTCATCCTTCCTTTGCTAGCCACCAGGTACAGTCCACATCGGTGCAGCCGCTCTTAGTCGGGTCCTTGGTGTAGCATGGCAGTCCCTTAGTCCTCCGCTCAAGTCCAACAAGCCAGGGGTACCCTTTTTTGTGTCCAGAAAATGCCCTCAGGGGAGGTTGCGGTCACTAGGAAATTAGCTACTAGGTTGCTTCCCTACGGAGGACTACTTCCTGTGAAGTGTGGCATCTAGCTACCAAAGGCGGCTCCATTCTGCCTACTCAAGAAAGCATAACCACTTTCTTGGCATATACAACTCCCAGCCCAACCCGGAGGTAGGGCCAACATGCCCCTGAAAAAACGGTTGACAACTGGTTTCCACTCTGCTTACAGTGCCAGCCTGTCTGCCTAAACTATAGAGCAGCCTCTCTCCCAAGTGTTCGCACTTGTCCTTCAAAGGCGGCTTCCACTTTATAGCTCGCCTTTTGAGCCGCTACTTGATTGACTTCCTGCAGAGGAAAGGTAACACCCTTCCCCCCGTAAAACAGGTATCCATTCTGTCCTTTTCCAAGAAAACATTTACACGTCTCCCAGGGAGGGCAGAAAATTGTCTTGGGGGACAGACCCATGTGCATCCGTGAACAGGCACAGCAGACTTTGGGCAACAAAGTGAAAACATAAAAAAAACAAAAACCATCACACAAAGCAACTAGTTATATTAAATTTAACTTGGACATCAAGACAGGCGTAATGCAATAAGCGGTTTGGAAATTTAGTATCAACTTTAGTAGCCTCTAACAGAAGCTAGCAGGGGTTGAGGTGTCCGCTTTTAAATAGTCAATGGGGCGACCTGAAATTTTCCACAGTAAAACAGCTGTGTGTTTTTACTGTTTGAACATGTAAAAGTACATGTTCCACCATCTAATAAACAGTACACTGCCTTAGAGCTTGATATGCCTACCTTAGATGGATTGGACTGTGTCATTGCTGTAAGTGGCAAAGTCAAATAGGCAGTTAAAACTGCCCTTCCAGTCTGCATTGGCAGACTGGGAGCCATGTTTTACCTTTGTCACACACAGGGTGGCAACAATCAGTGTTGGAGTCCCTGGCATGACCCTCTAACTTTTAGGTCATGGGTATCACATATTAGGGATGGGACTTACAAGTAATTTAGCTTATAATACCTGGGTACTAGCCATTCAATTACTTTTTAAGATGAGTGCACTGGCAGTGAGATTAGCAGGCCTCAGTGCATTCAAGAGTCGAAAAACCAGCCACATCAGTCCAAAACTTTGGGGGGTTACCATAAAAAAGAAGCATTTCCTTACAACAGTCATCCACCCTACTCTAGAAATCAATTAATTCTAGTGGTGCCACAAGATGTCCACCAGTGCAATTTCATACCAAATGTTGGAAGTACGCTGTCCAAATCAAAACTAATCTTAACTAAGATGCCCTCTGGGCACTAGGCTAGACAAAACTTTGTGTCTGATTGTTGATTGGGCTTGGAGCCCCAACCTTGCCTGAAGATCTGGGACCAGCCAGAAACTTTGGAAGTAAGAAACCTTGGAATTACCATGGACTACAAACTATTAATGAATGCCAAGTGGATAAGTTAGCAAGCTCGAGCTTTATGAATATGAAAACTCTGTGGCACACCTTCCCCCACCTAGGATTTCCACACAGGGTCCAAGCTACCATCTCTTGGACTGTCTAAACTGGATTACGCCTATGGCATCTACCAACAATCATCTTTATCAATTATGAAAAGACTAGAACAAATTCAGAACTCTGCCGCCAGACATGTAAAGCCACAGGTCCACACGTACCCTGCCTTTGAAGGCCCTACATTGCCAACTGGTTGCCAGGATTTCCACCTTCAAGCTGCTTTGTATCACGCACAAAGCAATACACTGAGCTGGACTACTTTTTAATCAGGAATAAAATCAAATACATACAAAAGGAACCTCCATTTAAAACCTCAGAATACAAGAAAGAAACCATGGGTTGTACATCTTCCTCTGTTCTAGCAACTATGAAATTCATTACCCCCAAACATAAGATCAACGGATACCTATCTTATCTTCAGAAGACTACATGAGTTGGCTCTTTCCTACATGACCACAATATTCAAAACACAGATGTACAGTATATGCTTAACATGTATAATTTGATTATATGTATCTAGATATGTCAGTTTTTGTACAAATATATATACTAATAGTTTTAATATCTATATTCTTACAGCTCTGCTTAACAAATGTATATATTACTTATCGTTAGAATATATACATATATACACACTATACTCAATATGTATATACGTCACTGCATAGTATAAACATATGCTTTTTGATCATATGCTCATGGATCTGCTTTATTTTATCCATCACAATGTGTGATTATGTTATACAAGTTATTTGATTGGATGCTTTTATGGATCGGTTTTATTTTATCCATCACAATGTATTAACATGATCATAACTGCATCTATAAGTGCTTCACTATTGAAATATTTGGGAAAATAATTTAAATAAAAAATGCGTAACATTTACAACAACAAACAATACGATTACACAAAAAAGTATATATATGCAGTTACATGCAATTATGGGACTTTATAGAATACACATTTTTTATTATTTTCCATATACATATATCTATGAAGTTAAGATGTCTCATATTTATAACATTACTCCAACAGTTAAAAAAAATTCAACTCTGCAGTGCACTACTGCCTCATATACCCCTATAAATGTATCCTCTTCCGCCACTTATCCCAAACACCATTGTACTACTATCTCCCAATAACTTTCTAGACTTCTCCCTTCCCCTTTGATCACCGCAACCCTCTTTGTACTACTATGATCTCCCAAATAACACTTCCTTGACTCTTCCCTCCGATGGCTCATCCTAAACCCCTTTTTACAACTATAATCTACCAAATAAAACTTTCTAAACTCTTCCTCCTCTACCCTATTAAATCCAACAGAGGCACATGTCCAGTACTCAAAGTAACTTATATTTCCCTAGACTAATCCATTTTGGGTTCGAAAGTAGCATGCTGCTCACCCAAAAGCACGTTGACGCCTTGTCAGGTGTGGTAAGAGAAACAAATACAATTACAATTCTACCTCCCTGGAGATACCGGAGACTACTCTCCCTTGCTACCCAGAGTCAAATGTGGAACGTGTTGTGCTTGGCCGTCTGGGGAGCCATAGTGAGACAAACACCAGAACATCAATGGTACACAACTTTAATCACCATGGTTGGGACACAATAGCCCCCCCCCCCCCCGTCTGCCCTGTGACCCCGATTCCACCTGAGGGGGTCTGGCATTGCTCATGAAAGTTTTAGAAACCGATGCCAACTCCGAAGGGTTGTACAGGAGGGAGCAGTCTGAGGGAAGGCAGTGGTGAGGCATATCCTTAAAGTGTTGATTTTGTCAATATATAATGGCAAGATGTCACAGAGGTCAGTTGAGGGGGCTTAGCGCATCCTGTTTTTAACACCACTCCACAGCAATCACTGGCTCCTTCAAACTCAACATTGTGACCTTTTTATCTCCTTCCAAGCGCTAAAAGTGCACTCTTTAATAACCCGGACAATGTATTGGAGTCTCACTCTTCTCCCCCCCCCATTTTTTTCATAATACTCTGGTACTTTAACTTAAGTTTGGACAAACTGCAAAACATCTTGTTCTCTCTGGCCTAGCTCACGATTCACTCACCCTCAACCCCACGCAACCAAAGAAAATTCCTAGAATTATTTATACCAGATATATTAACCTAATCTAGCATCAATTCATCAACCTATGACAGTGCCTTCTTAGATAAGGATCAATAGCTTCATAGCCACTCTGTGTTCGTATTCCAGTTTACAAAATTAATCTCCCCATATTCACTCCCAACGTTCATCTGCAAAACAAACCTTTTTATTTGCATTATTCCATGTCATTAGATTAATTTAATGTTTCCCTAAACCAGTGGTACCCATAGTAAGGCCTGCGGGCCGCCAGTGGCCCGGAAGGCCTTCCCTGGCGGCCCGCTGACCTTTCAGGCAATGTACCTGTGTTTTTTTAAAGAGTATCAGCAAACATTAAAGAGGGCCGCTGGAGCATGTGCGATAGAAGATTCACTACGTATGCTTGAGTGGCCCTCTTCGATGTTCACTGTGACAGGAAACAAAGACCCTTTAAAAAAGTCAGCTGTTGCTTGTTCACAACTGACTTTTAGGGAGCCTTTTATTATTTATTTATTTTGAAAGTTTTATATAGCGCGAACAAGATCTTTGCAGATAACAGAGCGCTTTACACAGGCAGGTGGAAGGGTAGGGGAACAAGGGGGCATAGTAGGTAGGTAGATCATCAAGTTCATGTACATAGCAAAAATATTACGTATAGTACAGGTATGAGGTAGCAAGGCATAGTTGGAGCGTAGGTCATCAAAACGCTGTAAATAATACAGAGATAGATTAAAAAAAACCATATGAGGGAGCAAAGGATCTAAGCACTTTAGACTAATACAAGTCAAAACACACGTGCAAAGGAATATATAGGCTATATCATAATAAAATACTGGTAATACTGTTTGCAATGTAAATCAAACGAATTGTTCAAGTGTATTTAGCCATAAGGATACTTTTGACTTCTTTCTTAAAGAGAAGGGAGGAGGAGATGAGCCTCGTTTCAGGAGGAAGTGCGTTCCAGATCCTGGGCGCCATTCCAGAGAAGGAGCGTTTAAGTTTTTTCCTTCCGGAATCTTCGCGGTTTCAGCAGAAGATTGTTTGTGCTCCTGGTAGTTCTGGACCCGCCGGAAATTGTCAACTTATGAGTGAGGTAGCTGGGTGATTTCAGGTGTACAGCCTTGTGCGTCATGCAGGCAATTTTCAGCTGTATTCTGGCTTCAAGAGGCAGCCAGTTCAAGGATTTGAAGTCAGGGGAGATATGCGAATGTTTTTTTGATCCAGTGATGAGTCTCGCTGCCGCATTTAGTGACGCTCTGAGGGGTGCAGTTGTTGTTAGGGGGAGGCCGCAGAGGGCCACGCTGCCGTAGTCTATGCGAGGGATGACTAGAGCTTGTACTGCTGTTTGGAAGTCTTTTGCTGGGAGGAAGGGTTTCAGTCTCCTCAAGGTATTTATTTGGAAGTTCGCCCCCTTAGTAGCCTTGCTGATATGCTGCTGCATGTTGAGGTTGGTGTCAAGTGTTATGCCTAAGGATTTTGCGGAGTCTACGATGGTCGGTTGGACATTGAGTGCTGTTAGGTGCTTAAGCCATGTTTGTGCGGAGGATATTTTCGAGGGAGGTGAGATTAGGAGGAACTCAGTCTTCATTGCATTGAGTTTGAGGTGGTTATCGGCCAGCCAGGATTGGGTGCTTCTGATAGTTGAATTCAGACTCAGGATGTCTTTGGGGGATTGTAACTTGAGATATATTCGAGTGTCATCAGCGTACATGTACATTGGATGCTTGTAGCAGGGTGGTGAGAGGTTCCATAACTAGGTTGAACAAAGTAGGGGATAGGCAGGATCCTTGAGGGACACCTAACGATTCCGGTACTGGGGAAGACATCAGGTTTTTGCTCTTGAATTTTTGAGACCTGTTGTGTAGGAAGGAAGTGAACTAACGAAGCACAGTCCCAGAGAAGCCCATTCTTGTCTTTAGGAGATCGAGTAAGTTCTCATGTTTCACTGTGTCGAATGCTGAAGAGAGATCAAGAAGGATGAGGAGGCAGGTATTATTTTGATCTAAGATTTGGATGGCGTCGTCAATTATGTGAGTCATAGCGGTTACAGTGTTGTGCCCTGCTCGGAAGCCTGATTGGTGTGGGTTGAGGAGATCAAACTTTTCTATGTGCTTTGTCATTTGTAGTTGTACGCATTTTTCTAAAAGTTTGGCAAGAGTGGGAATGTTGGTAATCGGACAGTAGTTGTTTAGATCAGTGGGGTCGGCTGTTGGTTTCTTCAGTAAAGGTGTAACTTGTCCAACTTTGAGGGAGTCCGGGATGGTTCCTTGTTGTAGTGAGCTATTGATAATTTTAGTCCAGAGTGGGAGTAGTAAAGGGATGAAGTCTTTTACGGCGTTAGCAGGAAGAGGGTCAGTGAGGTGATTGGATGGTTTTAGGGTGCTGAGTATTCTGTCAATTTCTTTTTCAGAGTAGGTGTCAAAGGATGACCATGTCGCATTGTTTTTTAGTTTATTGGGTGTTATGCAGTTGGGTATTGAGTAAAGGCTTGCGTCATTGAGGAGGTCGCTCCTTATATTGTCAGTTTTTTTGTTAAAGAAAGCTGAGAAATCTTCACAGGAAGGAGTAGTGCTCATAATGTCGACAGCTGGGGGTTGTTCCTTAGATTGAGATCGGATTAGCTCGAACAGTTTACTTGGACGGTTTTTTGCTTGGTCTAGCTGGAGTCTGAAGAACTCTGATTTTGAGCGTTTTATTTTCCTGAAATAAGCATTTCTCTTTTTCCTCAGCGTTTTAAGATGCAGTGCCGAGGGAATTGATCTCCAGGTGCGCTCTGCCATTCGCATAGCCCGTCTCTCTTCATTGAGACTCCCGTTGTACCAGGGGTTGGATATCTTAGTGGATACTCTTTTCAGTTGCATTGGAGCGGCCTCATTGATTATTGAGGCCATGGAGTTGAGATAGTGGTCAGTTAGGTCCTGGACGTCAGTAACGTCGGTAGGGGGGAGTTGGAGATTGCAGCTGTTAGGGGGTAGAGAGTTTGGATTAAGTTTCCTCATGTCTCTTTTCCAAACTTTGGGCATGGCGTATTGCACCGGGATGAGTTTTACTTTTTCCTTGATGAGGAATGTGATAATATGGTGGTCTGACCAGTCACAAGGTTGGATTGAGTCAAGTTGAGTGGTGCCTTCTTTGGAGATGACCAGGTCGAGGATAGAGTCTTTGTCATGTGTTGGGGTGTTGCAAATTTGAGTGAGGTCAGAAGCGATAAGGACATTTTTGAGGTTATTAACTACTGCGTCACTGCAATCATTCCAGTGGAGATTGTAGTCACCAAGGTAAATTTGTGTGTTCTGCCATCCTGCGTTGATTGACATTGAGTCCATGAGTTGTTGGGAGAAGAGGAGGTTGTCCCCCGGGGGGTGGTACATGATGTGTAGTGAACATACAGGTTTGTTCTCACTGATGACATCAAGGCAGAAGTATTCACAGGAGGTAAGAGAAGGGGCGGTGACTTTATTAATAGAGAGGTTGCTCTTGTAAATGCAGGCGATTCCGCCACCTGTCTTGTTGGACCTGTCAAGTCTAGTGATGCAGTAGTTGGGGCGGACTAGGATATCCATGATTGGATTGGAGGATTCAGTTAACCATGTTTCAGTTAGTATGGCCAGGTCAAGGTTCCTAGACAAGATGAGGTCAGCGACCTCCGTCGAGTGTTTTTGGGCCGATCTACAGTTGAGAAGTGTGCATTTGAGTCTGGGGGTGCAAGGGGAGGTGGAGGGGTCCATAGTGAGAGGGACTTTAGTGAGGAGGGTTGGAGAGAATCGTAGGGATGGACATGTGCGTGGTGGCTAAGCTGTTTTGGGTTGCCGGGACATATGTGCTGAGTAGGGTGTGTATGTCGCGGTCCGAGAGAGTCTTGATTGCGCGCTGGGGGCGGTTGGCGGTATTGCGAGAGGGGATGGAGGTCCAATGTAAGGAGCGATTAGGATGTGTCTTGATGGTGCGCTTAGGCCTGTTGGAGGTATTGTGAGAGGGAATAGAGGTCCCAAGTATGGGGTGCCTAGGGTGTGGGGGGGTGCTCGTTGTGCGTGTGGAGTAACTCTTTGAGCGTGTGGAGATCTTTCACTTGGAGGAGGGTGGTCATGATTGCGTCCAGCGTGCCGTTGGGTATGGGGTTAGAGTTATTGGAAGGGTAATCAGTAACAGGAGGGGTGAGGCAAATGCGAGACGTGTGGAGACTGGTCGTTGCGGGGGGGGGGGGCAAGTGTAGTAATGGGGAGTGAGAGTGGGGGGGGGATGTTGAGGGGGGAGTGGGGACCAGGAGTGGGGGGGAGCCACGGGTGGGGAGTGAACTGTTGAGGGAAGAGTGGAGGCTAGGAGTGACGGGGGTGCGTGGGGTGGGGTGGGGGGGGAGATGTTGAGGGTGGGGTGTAGGTCTGGAATGGGTTGAGTGCCGAGAATGGGGGGGCGCTGTTGAGGGAGGAGTGAAGGCTAGGAGTGTCTGGAGTGCAGGGAGTGGGGGGGAGAGGTTGAGGGAGGGGTGTATGTCAGGAGTTGTTTGAGTGCAGAGAGTAGGGGGGGAGATGTTGAGGGAGGAGTGGGGTCCAGGAGGGGGGGGGAGCAGGGAGTGGGGAGAGAGCGGTCACGGCTGAAGGGGGAGCTAGGTGTGGCGGGAGTGTAGGGAGTGGCGATATTGGGGTGGGGGGGTTTGGGATGGCATAGAGTCGGGTTGTGAGGGTCAGAGGCGGTGGGTCGTTCTGAGACGTTAGTTGGAAGTGAGGAGTTCTGATTCAGTTGGATTGGGGTATGTGTGGAGGGCCGACGATTGGAGAGGTGCTCTTTGAAAGTGGGGAACAGGTTGTCGAGTAGTTCCAGGTTTCTGTCTGTGGATTGAATTAGAACATTCCCGTTATTGTAAATAGTAATGGCTGTACTGCCTGGGAAGAGTTTGGATGGTGCGATGGAGAGTGTTAGTCCATGAGCGGATTTCCTGGTGGTGGAGACGTTGAGTAGGGTAAGGAACGCTCTTTTCCATTGAGCTCTGCGTGCGGTGTGGAAGATGATATCAGTGTTCAGGGATCCATTTACCGGAGAGAAGTAGGTGTCGGCAAAGGGACACTTTTGCGACACGGCCTTTGCTGCAGACATGCCCACAGCGCCGACACTGTCTGCACTTGCCTGCACCCTTGGGCAACATTGGGACTGCAGCAGGGGGCCTCCCTGGATCTGGCCAGTGTGCTTCCCTCCTCGCCACCCACAGAACCACTTGGTGGCCTTCAGACCGAGGCCATTAGGATTGCAGAAAGGGCCTTTTCATTAAGACAGAGGATTAGAGCACTCTCCTGGGAATGCAAATGATGAAACTGCGCAATAAAAAGGTACTAACCCTAAGGATAGTGCACAATTCCAGGAAATAATATTCTCAGAAATTGAAGGGGTGAATAAGGCAATGGGGATAAACCTTTTCCTCTTTTCAGGTACTGTGGTCCATGAATGTTGTGAGATCCATGCTTTAGTGAGCAGAATAATTCACTCTCACATGCATTGAACTAATAAATACTGCACATATGTAGGCAGGCACAGAAGGAGTGATTGCTGTACATTGATGGACACAGACACAAAGAATCCCAAGTGATGGGCAAATGAATACTGCACATATGTAGGCAGGCACAGAAGGAGTGATTGCTGTACATTGATGGACACAGACACAAAGAATCCCAAGTGATGGGCAAATGAATACTGCACATATGTAGGCAGGCACAGAAGGAGTGATTGCTGTACATTGATGGACACAGACACAAAGAATCCCAAGTGATGGGCAAATGAATACTGCACAATCTCAAGTGTTGGGTAAATGAATATTTCACAATCAGAGGTGTTAGGCAAATAAACACTACACAATTCCAGGTTTTAGGCAAATGAATACTGCACAATCACAGACATTCAGGGTAAGGTATTCCTCAAATCCCAGGCAGTTAAAAATGTTTCAATTTTCTGCGTTGTGCTAATAAATTTTGTAGAATCAGAGTATTCAAGTCAACAACCATTGAGAAAAATGTATACTGGCCAGTTAATAGGTAACCTTGCACTTATTATATGGACTCACAAGGTTAAGGTACTGTAACCTTGTGTGTCCATATAATAAATGCAAGGTTACCTGTTAACTGGTCAGATATACATTTTTCCCAATGGTTGTTGACTTGATCTATAGACTGTGTGCTATATTTGTGCGCTGAATGTACGTTTAACAGGTGTCCTTGCAGGTATTGTATGGACACAGAGTTACAGTACCACTTTGATTTGTTTTGAAAAGGTGGTGAATTTTTCTCTAGCCCCCACCTCCATTGACCCCGCCCCTACTGGTGCAGCCCTCTGCCACAAACCACACTGTAAATTTGGCCCAGAGAGAAAGTCCGTGAGTACCCTTGCCCTAAACCGTGCCCTCTGCAGACATTCTCCCCTCGGCTTACCACGCACAACCCTTGTGGTTGCATAAGATATGCCTTCTAAAGAGTAATAGTAGTGTCACTGTTACGCAAATTCGTTAACCGGTATAAAACCAAACTGCCAATTCTAGATAATAACAAGCATTAGAAATGCAATCGGGCTCGGATTTATTGGAGTTTGAGCTAATGGCATTGTAAATGCCAATGTCTTTTTGCCATGTGTTATGGAGTGTGTGCATGTGGTGTCTAGTGGAAGTATGTTGGTTGAATTGTAATTTTACCAATGGTGGCATGCTGTGCTTTATATGAATATGTTGAAAAGTAAAGTGTACCATACTGCAATTGCTTGGTGGAAAAGTGCACTGCCGGCTGGAGGTGTGTGCGCCTGGTGGAAGGGTGCACTGACGGCTGGTGGGTGTGTGCTTGGTAAAAGCGTGCACAGATGGATGATGGTTGTTGGTGTTTGTGCATGGTGAAAGCATTCATTGACGGCTGGGGGTGTGTTGTTGTGTGTGTTGTTTTCTGTGTACTGGTGAGTGTGTGGTGGTGAGTCTGTGGGGGTGAGCCTGGGGAGTGAGTGTGGTGGTGAGTGTGTTGTGTTGAGTGGTGACAAGTGTGTGGTGTTGAGAGACTGAGGTGTGTGGTTTGTGTGTGCGTTATGTGTGTGTGGTGTATGTGTGTGTCTGCACCGCCACTCTGCACATCCTCTGGCAAACTAAAAAGGTGAATTGGAGCCTTCGGGTACGGGGGGGGGGGGAGGGGGGGGGGCAAGTAATAGGACCTCGGTGGATTTTTGCAGTCATTCGTGGAGTAAACTGGCATTACCCCTTTTCCGGATATCTTAAATACCATGGAAATTGTAGGGTGGAACTCCCCCCCAAAAACGAAGGAACGATGGTCCACGTAAACAGGGTGGGAAACAAGGAAAAAAAACAGCAAAATGTAGATGATGGTGTGTACTTCAAGTGCTTCTCTGGAAGTAAGGAAAACAAGCTCGCTCTCGCCCCTGCAGACCAAGGCAAAGGCCAGACCCCTTCACCTTAGCAACTGAGCAGCATACACTTGAACTTGTTCATGGGGAGGAGCATAGACACCCCTACGGGGACGTGGGTAAAAAGATGGGTAGCTGTGCTGTCTGGGCCCGTGTCCAATCGCCACAGGCGAAGAGCACAACCCCTCGTGGTTTAGGGGCTTACTGTCAAACCAGCTGGCTCAAATGCAATCCCGAGGTGCCTACCTTGGGCACAAGGCTGTTCAAATCACTAGGCCCATGTGCCGCCATTCCTCGGGCAGACATGTGCAATGCTTTGAAACTGGCAACATGGCAATGCGAGTCACTACAATCAGCAGCAGTATTCTCAGGCTTGGTGCTAGATCGGGCACATTCTGCTGGGCTTCCACTCAGCCGAAGAGAAATCACGCTGACGCTTGCAGGGTCGGAGAATCGTCATAATCACGATAAGACTGTTCAAAACACTTCCATCAAATTTGACAGTTTATCATATTCAAAAATAGTGGTGAGGGGCGGGGTGAACGACACTAGTCACACTACCATACATTTGATGAGTTACTTATGCAGCTGTTTTTAGGCCCTCCTTCCCAATACATTGTCTAAGTAATGAACTGCCATATTGTAACCCACGCACCCCCCATCCACCCCAAGAGTCCTTATGGCACGTTGGTGTGTGCATATACCAATAATAAAGGCAAAGGCAAAGACACTTGAGGGAATATTTGAGAGTCCGATACACAAGCCGATCGGGTTGAACGGACATGAACTTCCATTGTATAGCAGCGTGCTCGGGCAGGTTGTACCTCGCTTCACAGTGCTTTGCTAAATAAAAGGCTTACACATTTAGTTGGACAGGCACTTATTACAATATAAGGGGGCATTTCAAAAATAGTTTCTACGGGGAAGCCGCGTGGGCAAATAGCCTAATGTTAATGGGTTGTGCACCCGCTAATCTAACTTTTGAAACAGGACGGATAAAGGAGCTGCATCAGATCTCCCGAGCGGCAGGATCCCCTCTGTACCCGGGATGGTTAGCGCTTCCCACGCAGACAATGTTTTAAGAAGCCCTGGAGGAGCCTTGAAGAGGAGGAGGGGGGGGGGGCAGACCTCGAGGCTCATATCCCTCTATGGAGAGAGGGTCAGTGAAGTGCAAAGGTTCCTCATGAATACTTGCCGTGCATAAAAATAGACAAATCCATCTGCTAGAGGGTGGAGACCGCAACAGCCAATAAGCATAGGGGGAGGTTGCCAGGTGACCGACATTTTTTTTTTATCTCGCCGATTCAAGGTGATTTTACCAAGGATCCCAATCCCGTGGGCACAGAAGGGGGTTGTGCTGGAACAATAGGGACGGGTATATTAATCCCCGAAACTCATTAGGGGGGCCGTGTCGAGAAGCGAAAGGTATCACTGGAGATTATGAAACATCGCCACTCATCATTTTACGAAGGGCAATTCACACCCCCTGCCAAAAATATTGACAAGTAAATATGCAGAGTTCGAATACAAAAATTACACAGGTTTCTCAACACTTGCAATACGGGACCGAGGGTGCAATGCGAACATGGACAAAACGTCGAGAAGCCGAGATTAGAACCCAGAGCAGACACTCGCCGGCGGTCCGAGACCCACACAGACTTATTCCGTGAATAGGTGGTACAGCTTAACTGGCAGCACCCATGCGGCGACGGGCCTTTGAAGTCCAACCCGGATACAAGCGGACATTGCAAACTTGACGGAACTGACAAGATCTGTGTATGGCCTGACAAAAATAACGCAAAAAGTAACCTGGATTGTCGGATGTGAAATAAAAAAAAAAAAAAAGCATTCGGGCACTTCGATTAAATGAACGCAAGTCTCCAAGCACTCAAATATCACACCTTGGCTGCCGCATCCCTAGCTACCAACTGTGCGAAACCTTCCTTTGCACGTCACGGTGTGTTTACCATATTGTCACCAGGGTCTCCTCGGAAAATAAATAGCGTTCTACTTTGAGACACGTCCTTTCTGTTGCGGTGAGTGTACACGCGTACTTTGAGGATTTCATCGAATACTACATTCAACCGCAAATGCATGCGGGTTTATGCAAGCCGCTCCGAATGAATGGCAACCAAATCTGTAGGCTGGCGTACCTACGAGACACTCTTGTTCTTTAACTAATGAAGCCCTTTCCCGGCCTGGCATGGAGCAGCTGCGCGCTGAGCGCTGCTGAATGGTGAACGCGCCCGGCCATCTGGATTCACTTAAGGAGGCACCCTGACAGCTCCTAATTATAAGTAATGTACTTCTTGCGCGAGCACGAACGAAATATGCCCAAAATGGCGGAACAAAACTACATTTACCCTATCACTTCAAGCCTATTAAAACGAAAACACAAGGAAGACGAATCACTGGCCAGATGACAGAAAACGCTAAGGAATGTGTGGAATTCCTCTCGCCAAGGCCCTAAGGATACTTCTTTTTTTTCTTATAACATTAGGATCTCGAAACTCCTCCCCCACTTACAGTGGGGAGGAGTCCGAGCCCTAAAAAAATGAGGCTACTTCAACCTCATTAACTGTTTGATCCCACCCTTGCTTTGATTTGAAATTTAGAAAGCACAGCAATGACCCAAGTGCATCAATGAGCTATAGATCACGGTCCGGAGAGATCCACTAGTACACCAGCTTCAGAAGGAACATTACATGGAGAATAGCCAGGTCTTAAGAGCCTTCCTAAAGGGAAAGAGCAGAGAGTAGCCCATATATTAAGTGGAAGGGAGTTCCAGAGTTTACTTGCGGCCATTGAAAATGCTTTTTCGACCCATTTGGTTTTTTTTGGTTCCTGGTACCGCAAGCCGCAGTTTGGGTCAACGGGGAGGTCTGCCTGGTAAATGCCAACTGAACATGGTTTTTAATCTTGTTGGATAAGGAAGATGAAGCACCTTGTGTACCATGCAGAGTGGTTTAACCGCATACGTGCGGCGGCTTTTCCCGCTGTGTGCGGCATTTTTTTAATTACCGCGATACATGACGAGCTCAGCTCGTCATCAGCGTACGGCAGGTAACGCTGATGACGAGCTGAGCTCGTCATCAGCATGGAAGGGGTTAAAGACAATGCACGTATTAATCGGGAGCCAGTGCAGGGTTTCTAGTCCCTTCCCAGCGAACTGCCTTCTGGGAATGTCCAAAACAAGTCTCGCCAACGCATTCTGCACCACCCGGAGTTTATACGGCATGTTTTTGTTCTAATCCAGGTACAGCAAGTTACAGTAGTCATGACTGGACATTACAAGGGCAAGAGCTATCTGCTTACGTGCTGGCCCCTGGATGAGAGGAAAGATTTTCTTAAGCATCCTTATGATCCAGGTGCAGGTAGAAATAGTACGATTCATTTGGGCAATAAAGTTAAGTTCAGTGTCCACCAATACTCCAAGGTTCTTAGCCTTCTTACCTGGGAAGGACAGATTCCTAAGGAATGTGGCCAGCAATTACTGTCCCTGGGACGAATATCATAACTTCCGTCTTGTCCCCATTGAGTTTCAAAAAGTTACGACATCCATTCTGCCACTTTAGTCATGCATCCAAAGATTTTCTCTGCTATCAAGCACAAGTTCTTGGGGATCGACACCATGATCTGAGTGTCGTCTGCATATGACCCTACCTCCAATCCAAATGAACATACAACAGCCACTAAGGATGCCACAAAGAATGAAAATCGTAGGGCTCAACGATGAGCCCTGTGGCACTCCACAAGCTACGAAAAAGGCTTCCGAATGGACGTGCTGTAATTTCACCCTTTGGGATGTTCCCTAAGGAAGGAGGACAAGAGGTCTAATGCTTGATAAGAGATGCCAAGACTTTGGAGCCTATCCAGCAGCAGCGTAAGCAAGATGGTATCAAATCATGCTGATACCTCATCAAGCACCCGCATGGAGATGGCCATCCAAGGATCGACACTCAGCTGAACCTGCTCCTTCTTAATGGAGCAGACAGGAGGTGTCATCCTGGCACTGTAGTCCCCAGAAAGCCACAAAATCTACAGAGTGCCTCAAAGTTAATCATTCAGCCCAAACCTCTAACTAATCCATGATCCCTCTGATCAACATCATCCACACACATCAACATTATCCCCTATACCGATGACATGCAAGAAAAACTCTCCCTCTCGGACAAGGCTCCCAAAACTACAAACATGCTCATGGTCTGCAAAACCGAATTAGGTAACTGGATAAAAGCCAACACCAAGCTCTACACGACAAGCCAGAGGTAGTGATCTTCAGCAAGGTCTCACAATGGGACTCCAAAAGGTGGCCAGCTGAACTCAGGCCCACACCCAGCACCAACACCAGGAACCTTGAAATAATTAACAGCAACCTGGACAACAGCATACCAGTCAACGCCATTACTGCACCCTGCTTCCACACCCTCAGGATGCGGAGTAAGATCTTCAAATGCCTGCCAAGCAAAACTAGAAAGGCCACTCGCTCTAGTCACCAAGTTTAATTACAGGCACATCCTCTAAACCAGGATCAACAAGACGCTCACTAGAAGGCTACAAACCACTCAGAACTCTGCAACCACTCATCCTCAACCTTCCACACAGAACTCATCACACCACACCTCACGGAGCTGCACTGGCTCCAGATGTGCAAACTTATTTCAAACTCCTCTCACACATACATTCAAGGCACGACACAACTTAGGCTCACACCTACCTGAACAATCGCATCTCCTTCCATGAACCACAAAGACACCTCCACTCCTACTCACACACAGCTTAGGCCTAAACAAAAACAGATCAAGAGAACTGGTATTCACTTTCATTGCTCATTAAGCGTGCAAATCCTCCCACTCATCAGAGCGCCCCCTCGTCTCAAATTCTGCAAGAAGCTGAAGATCTGCCTTTTTTTACTAACCAACCTACCATAGGCAGGGCTCGGCACACAGACACACACGCATCTGCTCAGCGTAAGGATACCCTTGCAGGAGAGTGTGCTTTACAAATACACATAGCTGCCTGTCCTTTCACCACATTTCCAACAACCAAAGCATCAACAATAAACTCACTTGTTTGCACTAAACTGCATTAAGCTATCAAGCTACCAGTGGCACTCCCTCATACTTATTGCCTCACTAGACATGGTCTTGAACTTTGCTACAAGAGCACTATTCAACCCTTCCCAAGCACATCCCCATTGCCAATAGGCTTGAGGTCTACAAAATCAGACCATTAAAAGATTTGCACTTCTATTTAAATTGACTCGAATCTTCAAATACAAGCCCTTAAAAAAAATAAAACTTCAGTGGCTGGAATATCTGTCATTCAGTAATCAGCTGGTGCACTCCCATTGTAAAAATGTTTTCGGGAATTTTTCTGGTTGTACGTACATCCATCTAGTATTGTTGTTCGGAACGTATTTCATTAGCCTGCTGTGTGTTGCTTATTCTTACAAACTGTCAAATACTACAGTCTAAACTAAGCCTTCTAGATTAGCCAACCTCTCGCCATGCAAACTGAGTGGCAGCAACATTCTACTTTATAAAATGCATTCGATTTGCTAAGTAAATAAAGCACAAGGCCTAAAAGACAACCCAGTGTGCCTATCAGTGTTAGATAAGATGCTCACTGACGACTTCCACAGCAAGAGGGGACACCCATGCTAGCTTTAGGATTCAGATCATGTATTTGCATGTTATTAACACACAGTAACTGCTTCCAACCTTACCCCGAAACCCTCACTATCAAAAGACTCCAACACCACCAAGCCAACTTCCACAGTTGTGAGAAACGTCGCTGACTGGATGTATGACAACTGTCTGAAAGCTTACAGACAAGACAGAAGTCATCTTTGGGAACACCACCTCACCCTGGTATGACATATGGTGGCCAACCCCAACAGAACATGCCTGCAACCTTGGTATAATCCTAGACAAACAGATCAACACAAGTGTCATCCACCTGCTACCACACCCAACGTATGCTCGAAAAGATCTTCAGATGGCTCCCAGTCAACACCAGAAGTCACCCAGGCCCTAGTCACCAGCAGACTGGACTACAGGAACACACCTTACGTAGGAACCATTGCTCACCTCTTGAAGGGACTATAGACAAAACAAAACTCAAAGGCAAGACTCGGCCTCCCCAGAAGGACCCACATCACACCCCACCTCAGAAACCTACACTGACTCCCGATCCAGAAGAGACGCCAGTTCAAGACGCTGAACTATGCATACAATGCACTACACGACAAAGGAGCAACAAACGCCTGACTTTCCACCAGCCGGCAAAACCCATGATCAGCTTCCCTCTTCCACGCAGAGACCCCCTGGATCCGACAAACACACAGCAGTGGCCGTTCTTCTTGCACCTAGCGGCCAAGGCTTGGAACAACCTACACCTCAGGACTGAACCATCGATCCAGCAATCCAGGAAATACCGCAAGATCTGGATGTTCGAATTAAACCATCGCTCAGCAGCCAGCCTCTAGAGCACACGGAGACCCTCACGAGTGATCCTCTGCGCTATATAAATGATTGATTGAAATGGAATAGAGGAGTGATGACAAATCTCATTGTGGATAAATAGTCAAAGAGTTTGTTTCAGCTTAATAATTGTCAGCTGCATTGCATGGCTAAGGTGTCAGGATAGAAGACGGCCACTCTACCTCCTAAGCCCAGAACCAATTTTACTGAAGAGTCACCTATGAGCTAGCCACTTTAGTATTTCAGGGGATTTTAACAGTGTTAAGTTCAAACTTACCCATAAATCCAGCTGGATAAGTGATGTCAGTGCGGACCTTGCCATCAATCCGGATGAACCGCTGCATGCAAATCTTTTTGACCTCATCTCCAGTTAAGGCATACTTAAGTCGGTTTCTGAGAAAGATAATCAAGGGCAGGCACTCCCTTAATTTGTGGGGACCAGTTGACGGACGGGGAGCCTTAAAAAGGAAAAAATACGATTAACTACACAGGGCCGGTACTTTCAAAACGCAACAAATGTTAACATAGCGTGGGCAGACTTGAAACTTCTACTGGAAAGCAGCCTTCTTGCTGACATTGTTAAAGTGGTTCAGGCACATTTATCAAGTACAATAAGCTGTTTGTGTGACTGCATGTGGCTAAATGTGTGTCTTCTAAAAGAACCACTGAAGAATGCAGTGCTTAAAATAAAAGTCTGTTAATCTAAGAGTAAGACTGCATAAAACAAAGTTACTTACAAAAACACCCGTCAGTTTATCAAGCATCCAGTGCTTAGGAGCGGCAACGCGCTTCAAATGCTTCTTGGGTCCTCGAGCCTGAAAGAAACAAGTGCATTAAAGGTAACCTGTATTACAAGTCAGCTTCAAAAACGTCTGCAAGTTTGATAATGGTTAAAATTCATAAATAGCAACACATTTATTGCAAGCTTGCATCTTCGAAAATAACTGCATCAGTCAGAATTCGAATGCAAAAACTGCATTCCAAAACTGAGACAAATGTTTTCAACGAGACGACCGATCAGAATACCCTCAGCTACACAATAAGACTACATGCATTGATCTACACTCTAAAGCATTTAAGCCAGCAAATACACCTAAAGGTATTCGCTTTTAACAATTATACGGGCATGGGGCCAACAAGGTTCTCCCATATGCAGATCCATTCCCTGGTTTTATAGCTTAGAAACACGAATGTGGAACGTCAACTTGAATTCATTATGTTGTAAACCAGTGGGCTTTAAGTGCCATCATATTCTTATCATTTTCTCTTGCACACCTTTTAAACAGGTAGGATGCTGCAATTTGCATATGCTAATAGTAACTTGAAATACCGTGTCTTGGAAGTACGAGAACATGATACCTTTCAAAGGCGGGTACAATAAACCGAACACATTCAGGCTTTTGCCTAATAGGACCATTAGAAAACTACTCAATGTCATCTTCCACAAGGTTCAACAATATGCAGCATCCTCGTTAGTGCTACAGCCGTTCATCGTCTATTTACAACAAGCTATTCCAAACAGACCAGTTTTGTTTTGAGTGGAGAGACCAAAAGCGCATCACATGCACAAAATAACAAAACATCAAGTCAATGTGAAGAATTGAGAGCGCAAGACAGAAGAGGGGCAGCGAGTGTGTTATATACAAAAAACCTGTGCCCCTTTAATTATACGTGTCACAGTTGATGTTCCAGATTTGATCTCAAAGTCATTTTGGCGAAGTGGTGCCGTTTCACGTGCTCTTATATGCATTTCTGAATCAGCTCTGAAAAGTCTAACGAGTGCAAAGACGGCATTGCGTGCTCTTTTCTACAGTTCTACTAATTGTAGGATCATCCTGCAGTTAAACGTTTGGAGGACAACTCCACGCGCCATGCAAACGTTTGTAAAAAGGAGCGTTACAGAAGTACGCTTTTAAGTACTCCAAAATGCCAGATGTTTTGAATGGGAGGATGCCATGAGTATTGCACTTATAAGCACTCCCTTCCGTTGTGTCCAACCTGGGTAAACCCCAAGACTGACAGCGAAGGTGTGAAGAGGCCAGCACGATTGGTTATGCCATTTCCAAGTTGACCCGTGCATGGTGGGATCAGGCACTTCGTTTGACACCCTTGCACTCTGGTGCGTTCATCAAAGCGAAACTGCACTTCACAAACGAGGGAAAAAATAATCAGAAACTGCAATGACTTACTGGGCTTTCTGCATTTACCACTCACTCACATGCACCGGGACAAACTGCTGTCGCTTCCTACATGCTGGCTTGAGCCGCTTGAACCCCTGCTCTTCGGCACATCAGTGGTAAGTAGGTCCCTCGCAATTTTTGGGAGATTCACTACCCTGAGGCATGCACATAGCGTGCAAGCTGGCGACAACCACGCCTGACGGAGGAGAAGGCGGCGGAGGATAACCCATAACGGGTCTCGATCCGTACAGGTCCCAAAAGCACCCGACAACTGCCCTCCAAAGTTCGGACTCTAACGTCCCTCTCCAACCAAAAATTGCACATAGTTCGGCGGCTGGGGAATTCTCTACTCGCGCTCGTCGGCCCCGACCGGTCAAAGAGCAAGCAGCGCCGCTCCGAGGGCAGGATGGACTTAGATTAAAACAGCGTTTCAAAGCACAAACGCGGCGTATCCTTCTCACCATGGCTGCGTCTACAGGGAAAAGGGCCCCCTTCTTCCGGTCCGCTGCTGATAACTCTCCCCGGCCTACGGCAAGCTGGAAAGGACAGACAAGAAATGCAAGCGGTGTTTGCAAACACCGACCTCTGGTGGTGGAGGACTGAACTGTTAAGGTGAACGTGAATGCAACGTAAAATCCACACAAAAAGTCTAATTGAGTACAAACTAATGAACAGGGGTGTGTAACATTAAAAATAAAGGAAAAAATAATACTTTTGATTTCCCGTGACATTGAATGTGTGCTGATTTTAACATTTCCAATAAGTCAGTAATTTAAGAGAAGCATCCTGAACTGAAAATTGAGCACTTTATTGCTGCATGCAAAAATTCAAATACAATTTGTTGTACAGAGGAGCTTGAACCTGGGTATTCACTGTTGTGTTACGTCCTCACCCCCAGTTACACTAATCAGAACTTATATGGCTGAAAGACGGCCTACAAAGTCATGTATGCAACATTTTTGTGGAAACGGTGTATTTTAAAGCACACTGGGCCAGTAGCAGTGGGCATAACTTAGAAATATTATGAAAAGCATGCATGCACTTAAAGCAAACAGTTCCACTAACATTGGTCAGAACTGCATATAGCTCAGAGACAAAAAATAGTACAAGAAGTCTCATTCAAGGAACGTTTTGAACATTTGCTATTTAACACAAAGTTCAAGTTCAAAGTTAAAAGAAAATCTTTATTCGTTTTGAGACAAACCATAAAAACACAAATATAAAATACAAACAATTAAAAAATGCAATGATTTAAATAAGAAAAAAAATAACAGCCAACCTATAATACATCGGAAAGACTTTCATGAGATTAAAAAGGTAAAGTGTCTTTGTATATTAAAATAATCAGGTACAAATAATTTTCCTCTCCCTACGTTAAAATACACATTGCGTAAACTATGGTGCTATACAAATACTGCTAAATAAAAATAATAAAACCAGACAGTTTTGATTTCACTAGGAAGAATACACAACAGGACTGAGCAATTATTTCCTGACAATTTTCCTGCACTTGACTTTAAAACACATTGGGCCCTTGACATAGTGCAGATCGTAATATGAACATGATTTAAAGATACCTTTATAGGCAGAGTAGGAAACAGGGTTTCTTCCCTAAATGAACAATGACATAGTAATGGTGTTTTTTGAAGTAAGTAAGATCCTCTATCTCACCTTCCTTCTATATCACCATTCATGCCACACAAGCAAAAAAGTCTGCTGCAAATGATGGACTTTGTGCTTTTTTTTACTTTAATGGAATAGTTCAGTGTCTTTTTCCTCACACAGTGAGGTTGCTATTATAAATTCAGGGACTCTCACTGGATAACTGCTCTCAAGACTGCTGGCTTGGTGTTTGAAGAGTTTTACATCAGCTGCTTAGAAGTTCTTGAAACTATGGATATGTACAATACAAACACAAGGCATGGAGAGTGTAGTAAATTACTTCTCTACTGTTCTCCACTGAATATAATATACCATGACATCATGGAATGCTTGGGTGTCTCTCTTTGCTCACTGTGTCAGTTGGTCAATCCTATCTTCTCCTACTCACCTATTCTAGAAGCGAGCTACAATAAAGGATTATCTACTTATACAGCTGGACTGTGTATCTTCCTTTACTACAGAGAGATACCATGAAAGCCCTGCTGCCCACTTTCCCCCAACCCTCAAGTGTTCATAGTACTGGGTAGAGGTGAGAAATCTACTTAGTCAGATCCTTTTAAGATCAGAAGCTCACACATGTACATCAACAGTCTATCTTAAACGCCCTACCTTGCAGAGTGGGGAAGATGGTACAAAGCCTCTACCTGATTTGACGGTTGTGACCTCAGTACACCTCTGCCAATTAACCCCAGATTCCCTGTTTTCAATCAACTCTGCATCTTCTTTTCCTCAGCCAGGCCCAGGCGAGCAGCTACTATGTGTGGCCTCCACGTAGGCTTCCCATTCCCTGCTTCAAACCAGCCCTTGTTCACGCTTTCTGAGACCTTCTCAAGGACATGGCTATCATTAGTACAGCAGGTGCAGTAGCACCAATGCCCAGTAATATGAAGGGCCTCTAGTATCGTAACTACTGCTGATTTTTTACAATAGGTCTAGGGGTATTGGTGTTCCTTTAATTGCTTACATAGGGACCATGGCTTCCTTACTATACCTGACTTCTCTTGTCTCCCTCTTGCATCCCAGCTCTTTCTCCTTCTTGAATGAATGAATGAATAAAAAAAGACTTGCAAAGCGCAACACATGCCAAATGGCGTCAAGGCGTTGATAGCAGTTTGTCTTTGGAGGAAATAAAAAATAAGAAGGAGCTAACTAATAGATATAACAGAGTGAACAGCCAGGTCTTTAAGGCCTTACGAAATAAGGCGTTAGATTGAAGACTGGAAAGTGAAAGGGGATGCGAGTTACTCAACGTAGATGCAGACACCGAAAAAGCTCTACCTCCCCATCTCGATTTCCTATACCTAGGAATAATTAAGAGATTCTTACTTGAGGATTGAAGCTGTCTGGAGGGAATGTAGCATTTCAATTCATTTGTGAGTTGCTTAGGGCCTCTGATGTCCAGGGCATTGTGAACTATGAAAAGAATCTTAAAGGTAATTCACGTGTACACAGGGAGCAAGTGAAGTTTCTGAATACCCTCAGAGACAGACTGAAATTTTGGGATGGCAAGAATCAGTCAGGCTACTGCGTTCTGAAAAAGCTGCACTTTGGCAAGGAGAGTCTTACTAATGTCCAGGCAGAGGCATTGCAATAGTCTAATCTGGACATAATAAGTGCCGAAGCCCTCTGTTTCCGTTCCTGAAGAGGAAAGAAGGGAAACACTATCCACAGGGATTTAATTATCCCAAAAAGGTAGAGACTGTCCTATTTACATGCAAAGGTAGATTTGTATCAACCAGTAACCTAAGATTTATCACAAAGTTTGTTGGGGTGGGTAAGGCCTCCCGGCCTGTCAGGCCACCACAGATTGGACCACACAGAGGGTTGCCCACCAAAGATCAAGACCTCCATCTTATCCCCATTCAGTTGTAGGTAGTTTCTCTCCATCCAGGTAGCCACTACCTGCATACAGTTTTTAAAATTGGAGGCAGTCACATTGATGTCGCTCGAGATAGATATGTTGATTTGGGTGTCCTCAGCATAGGACAGAGCTTGTAGCCCCAAAGATCTGATAGGTTTTGCTAGCGAGGAGACATACAAGTTGAACAGGGTAGGGCTCATAGAGGTTCCCTGAGGCCCTCCACATGGCAACATTATGGACTCTGAGTGAAACTGGTCCACCATAACCTATCCTTGACCTGTCACTTAGAAAAGATGCCAGGAGTTTGAGTGTAAAGTCTGTGACCCCCACAGCTTCTGGAGCCGCTTGACAAGCCGGGCCGGGGTGATAGTATAGAAGCCTGCAGATAGGTTTAAAAGGACCAGCACCGCAGCCTTCCCAGCATCCACCATGGAGCGGATGTTGTTGACTGCAGATACTAGTGCCGTCTCAGTCCCATGGTTGCTCCGAAATCTAAGTTGAGAAGGGTTTTGGAGTTGGAATTGTTCAAGATAGTTCATAATGTGAGAGTTCAGATGTTTCTCGAGGTTTTTAGTAGGTACAGGCAGATAAGGTGATAGTTTTTTAGTTTTGCAGGATTCAAATTGGCCTTTTTGTGCAGCTGCTTAATTACTGCCTTTTTCCATGTTGGAGGAAAACACCCAGATTCAATAACTTTATTCAAGGTTTCAGTAACATGGGGAACTATACTCTTGGCTCCTAATTGCAGAACATCATGAGGGCATGGTTGTAAAGTGGAGCCCGATTTTACACCAAGAAGAACATGTTCTGTCTGCTGTTGTGTCAGCAAGGTAAAACACAATAAGCTTGCTATAGGATTGTCTTGGGTAGACCGATTCCTTTGAAGGTCAGATACTACCTGAGACTCCACTTTCAAGGAATTAGAGAGCTTAGCGTTGTGAAGGTCCAGATCTTTGTATATATCCACCAGTTTGTAATAGAAGAATTTGGCCAGTCGGTCGAAGAACTCTAAATAATTCCTTATGCGTAATGGAGCTGAGGGGACAGATAGGAGGCTAATTAGCTTTAAAATATTTTTTTGTGGATTTAGTCGAGGCAAGTTCATGGGTGCAGTACCACAACTTGTCCTCCTTGATGGCTGTTTTATATTCGGCCATCATAGCCTTGTAGGCCATTTTTCCAGGATGGAGGTAGGATTTCCGCCATGCTCATTCCTGGTATTGACAAGCCTTTTTAAGCAGTCAGAGTCTTTCTGAAAACCATGGTGCTGTGGGCTTCTTTCCTCGTAAGTGAATTGCCTTTAGTGGGGCCATGTTAGCAAAAGATGCTGTGAGCCATGAATAAAATTCTGTATCTTCTAACTCAGCATCCTCCAACGAGCTGTCATTAAACTCTTTCTTCACTTCAGCCCCCTCAATTCACCCATTGCTTTTTTGTTTTCCTCAGTGTATTGCACTAAGTGTGTCAGGAGTGCCTAGATGTAGCCCCCATGTGCAATGTGCCATATGACGTACCCTGCACCATATTGAGGAAATGTAGGTCCCTCGATCACTGTATTACCACCACATTATCACCTTCTTTATCAATGAAAAAGTGAAACCTATCCCAGCTCAACCAATCAAATCCAAAACTTGGAAAAGGGACATGAAGAACCTTAACCCCTCTACCCTGCCTCCCCACATCGGCAATCTCCTCCTTCCCCCTTCAGGTGCCTTGGATGTTCAAACACTGATGGACCACTACCTTGACTCTATGAACACAGTAGTCAATGAAGTCGCCCCACTTCAACTGAAGAGTCTCCACCAAAACTTCTAACCCCTGGTATGATAGACTCAATGACGACAGGCGTACTATGCGAATGGCAGAGCGCACCTGGAGATCGGACCCTTCAGCACTGCACCTCAAAAGGCTTAAGAACAAAAGAAACGCCTACTTCAGGAAAATAAAGCGCACAAAGGCGGACTTTTTCAGCCGTCAGTTGGATCGAGCAAAAAACAGGCCAAGAAAGCTGTTCGAACTAATCAAGACCCAAACAAAGACTCAACCCCTACAATCAAACAGCACAACAAGCGACACCCCACACTGTGAAGCCTTCTCTGCTTTCTTTAAGCTAAAGACTGACAACATAAGAAATGACCTCATCTTGGATGTAAGTCGATTCCCCAACAACTCCAGAATGTCTTACATTCAACCTAAAAACAAGGCATCTTGGCTGTGCTTCGATACCTACTCGGAAGAAGCAATCCGCAAACTGCTCTGCACCTTGTAGCCCTCTAATCACCTCACAGACCCTCTACCTGCTAATGCGGTAAAAGACTTCATCCCCTTGCTCCTCCCTCTCTGGACCAAAATCATCAACAGCTCCCTGCAACAAGGCCTCATTCCGGACTCCCTCAAGGTGGGGCAAGTCACGCCTATACTCAAGAAACCTACAGCTGATCCGACTGACCTAAACAACTACCGGCCCATCACCAATATCCCCACCCTGGCCAAACTGCTGGAGAAATGTGTCCAACTCCAACTAACAAGACACATTGACCAATTTGACCTCCTCAACTCTCATCAATCAGGCTTCCGAGCGAAACATAGCACGGAAACAGCTATGACCCACATAATTGATGACGCCCTCCAAATTCTTGATCGCAATGAGTCCTGCCTCCTCATCCTTCTTGACCTCTCGTCAGCATTTGACACGGTCAAACATGAGAACTTGCTGGAGCTGCTAAGCACTAGAATGGGACTATCGGGAACGGTTCTCAAATGGTTTTCGTCCTTCCTTCACAACCGGACTCAGAAGTTCAAGATCGACAATGTGCTATCTTCACCTGTGCCTGCAGATCTAGGTGTTCCACAAGGATCCTCCCTCTCCCCCACATTGTTCAACCTCGTCATGGAACCGCTCGCCACCTTGCTCCAAGCTTCTAATGTCCAATTCCATATGTACGCCGACGACACACAACTGTACCTAAAGCTTCAATCCCCGGAAGATATCAAACATCTGAATTCCACGCTTATTAACACTCAATCTTGGCTAGCCGATAATCACCTCAAACTAAATGCTCTAAAAACTGAGTTCCTTCTCATCTCACCCCCGGCGAAAATTTCAACCACCCAAACATGGCTCAACAACCTAACAGCACTCAATGTCCAACCCACCATCGTGGACTCAGCGAAATCCCTAGGCATCACACTGGACGCCAGGCTCAACATGCAGCAGCACGTCAGCAAAGCCACAAAAGCAGCTAATTTCCAAATCAACACACTGAGGAAAATTAAACCCTTCCTCCCTGCTGAAGACTACCGAACTGCTGTACAAGCGTTAGTCATCCCTCGAATAGACTACGGAATTGTGGCCCTCAGCGGACTCCCGCTATCCACAACAGCACCCTTAAGAGCCTCCCTGAACGCTGCCGCAAGACTCATTACTGGCTCAAGAAAACATTCGCATATTTCCCCAGACTTAAAGTCCCTAAAATGGCTGCCTTTTGAAGCCAGAATACAACTAAAAATTGCAGTTATGACACACGCGGCAGTGCACCACAATGCACCCAACTACCTCGCTCAAAAGTTGTCTATATCAGGAGGTTCGAGATCCAATAGAAGCTCAAAAAATCTACTCCTGAAACCCCGTAGATTCCGGAAAGAGAAAACTTACAAGCGCTCCTTCTCAGGAATGGCACCCAGGATCTGGAATGCGCTCCCTCCTGAAACCAGGCTTATCTCCTCCACTGCACTCTTCAAGAAAGAGGTGAAAAACATCCTTCTGGCCAAGATCTCCTGAACGCTATAGGTGTTGGATCAGAGACTCTGCATTGCCTTGTGTCAATGCTCACCTTGTCCTTTGGCACTATACCTCTACTTGAGGGAGACACTATTACGCTACTTTCTTACTACCGACCAATATATGATACACGTTGGGTCACTGATTCACCCTCCCGATGCCCCCACTCAATGCTCTCTCTATACCAAAACATTGTTATAAGCCTTCCACACACCCAAAGTGTACCTGAACACCTCTGTAGTGGGATCAATGACTTATGCCGTCTTATATTACTTGTTTACCTGACTGTATATTGATATGTTTTATGTTTGTTATTATTATCCTTTCATGTTAGTGACTACTACATTGCTCCCATTACCTCTGTTCATTCCTACTGCCCCTACCCTGTCATTGTGAAGCGCTCTGATATCTGTAAGGATCTTGTTCGCGCTATATAAAACTTTGAATGAAAGGTCTCAAGATGCACCCTACGGGGAAGACACAAATATGCTAAAACCATCCAGGTTTACTTGTGTTCCAGCACAGACGGGAACACGACCTGGCAGTTCAGACTGGACTGTTTCTATTGGAGCAGGGTGAAGGATGATTTGCATACAGAAGGTATCTGTCTGAAGTGGCATGGTGGGCATTAAAGGATGGAACGGAATATAGTCCAGAGTAATTACCAGTGGCTGAGATTAATACAAGCAGTCCGCCCATCACTTTATTGTTTTACTTTTTAGGTCTCGCGTGGGCGTGGCAGCAAAGCTGCCCCGCCTCTGCGAGAGATCTTGTAAATACAAGATTTCGAAAAGGGACTGTAAGCCCCGCCCCACCTTTCCATTGGGTAGTGTCAGCATTTATGGTAAACGCTGGCTTCCCAATGGAAAGGAGTGTTTTTGGGTGCCACCCTGTCCGTTTTTGGGACAGCCCCTCCGGACATGATGTCCTGGTTTGTGGCTGTCGTAACTAACTTTCTTATCACTGGAGGCGTATATTATAACTCTGTTTACTACTCCGGCCAGGCACGGAACTCACAGGTGCAGGGGGTCACGAGGGGGACAGAGGGATCCCAGCAGACTCTGTAGCCTTAAGAGAAGTGGAATTCCCTCCCTCCTCTCCCTACTCTACCTCTTCCCCACTCTCTCTGCTGTTCCTCCCCCTCCCTCGAGTGCTCTGTGGAGCGTGCTTGCATCTTCACAGGTTTTATTTGAAACTGAATTCAACGTGTGTTTGGGCACTATGGTGCCAAGCATGTATTGGCGCAATAATGTGTCTTTGGGAGAGCCAAGAATTAATGCTGCGCAAAAAGTGTGTGTTGAAGGCACGCTGCGCATTGAGGCGCGCAACACTCACTTATTAATCAATAAACACTGCAATATGTCTCTGGTATACAAAAAAAATTACACAAGTTTGTCCCACTAAGTATATAACATAATAAGGAGATCCATGAAAACGGCATTGCCAATGCTGTTACTCTGTCCCCAACCCCAGTTGCTTTGCAGGTACAGGGGCCCACTCGCATATATAGTACACAGGAGACTAGAGGCAGGCGGTTTAGGTAGATGCTAAACGGCAATGAGTCCGAGTCCTGAAGCCCATCTAACATGTGATATTTACGACAGTTGTGTCTGCAGTCTCAGCAGAGAGGCCAAAGATTGAATGGGTATAGAAAACGATTAGCAAACCTTCCTGTGGGATTCAGGGAGGTGACACTGTATCTGGCCTGTTCTAGGGCAAGGTGGAGGTATTTTGGAATGGTTGTACTTGGGCTTGCTTTCTTCTGAGAAGTGACGGTACTCTACAAGTGAAAGTATTGCACCTCTGCTGACAAGTACAGGTTCTCTCCCTCTCAAAATGAAGACGTGCAGGTACCATACCGGGCCGGTCCATTTAAAACACTCTGGCTCTAGGGCTGTATCATCCGAGGGCTCCCGTAGGTCAGATTGTACCAATGACGCTGGTGTGTGTTCTGGGGTCCAAATCCTGAGACAGGAAGTACTTCTTGAGGTCTGACTAGAGGCAGGCGGTTTAGGTAGATGCTAAACGGCGATGAGTCCGAGTCGTGAAGCCCATCTAACACGTGATATTCACGACAGTTGTGTCTGCAGTCTCAGCAGAGAGGCCAAAAATTGAATGGGCTTAGAAAACGATTAGCAAACCTTCCTGTGGGATTCAGGGAGGTGACAATGTATCTGGCCTGTTCTAGGGCAAGGTGGAGGTATTTTGGAATGGTTGTACTTGGGCTTGCTTTCTTCTGAGAAGTGACGGTACTCTACAAGTGAAAGTATTGCACCTCTGCTGACAAGTACAGGTTCTCTCCCTCTCAAAATGAAGACGTGCAGGTACCATACCGGGCCGGTCCATTTAAAACACTCTGGCTCTAGGGCTGTACCATCCGAGGGCTCCGTCTTTCAGACTGTACCAATGACGCTGGTGTGTGTTCTTGGGTCCTAGTCCTGAGACAAGAAGTACTTCTTGAGGTCAGACTAGAGGCAGGAGGTTTAGGTAGATGCTAAACGGCGATGAGTCAGAGTCCTGAAGCCCATCTAACATGTGATATTTACGACAGTTGTGTCTGCAGTCTCAGCAGGGAGGCCAAAGGTTGAATGGGCATAGAAAACGATTAGCAAACCTTCCTGTGGGATTCAGGGAGGTGACAACATATCTGGCCTGTTCCAGGGCAAGGTGGAGGTATTTTGGAATGGTTGTACTTGGGCTTGCTTTATTCTGAGAAGTGACGGTTCTCTACAAGTGAAAGTATTGCACCTCTGCTGACGGTTCTCTCCCTCTCAAAATGAAGAAGTGCAGGTACAATACCGGGCCGGTCCATTTAAAACACTCTGGCTCTAGGGCTGTACCATCCGAGGGCTCCGTTTTTCAGATTGTACCAATGACGCTGGTGTGTGTTCTGGGGTCCAAGTCCTGAGACAGGAAGAACTTCTTGAGGTCAGACTAGATGCAGGCTTTTTAGGTTGATGCTAAACGGCGATGAGTCCGAGTCTTGAAGCCCATCTAAAATGTGATATTTACGACAGTTGTGTCTGCAGTCTCAGCACAGAGTCCAAAGATTGAATGGGCATAGAAAACGATTAGCAAAACTTCCTGTGGGATTCAGGGAGATGACAACACATCTGCCCTGTTTCAGGGCAAGGTGGAGATATTTTGGATTGGTTGTACTTGGGCTCGCTTTTTAGGTTTTGCCTGGCGAAAAGATGCGCTCTGCGCATCTTTTTCGCGCAGGCGAAAACCTGATGAGAACTGTAGTGTGGCTTTGGGTCGGCCCTCGTCATTCATTGGCTGGCTCCATAAATGGAGCCTAGCCATTGGACGAGGGGCCTGTCCGTCAATGCCGGACCAGATTCGGGGGCGTTCCCGAGATTCTTTGGCTTTTGCCGACGTCACGCGACGTCAGCCGAAAGCCGGGAACGCCCCCGAATCTGGCTTTACTCTGTGGGCAAACACGAGGAATTGTTCCTTTCAGGTCATTTGCTTTCATTGCCCCCAGGCTATTGGGATTCTGCGGTGGTTTCAGCGTGCCGGAGCTTTTGTCAAAATGTTTCTGCTGAGTTGCTTTGTGCCGCAATTTCTTCATATAATGATCCTGTTGAGTGGAAGAAATGGCTCCGAAATGATAGGTAATCTCGCGCTTAATTTTCTTTTCTACCCGAGTCCTGCAAGTGACTTGGCTTGCAGGGTTGCGGCGCCTCGCCTCTCGAGTTCAGCGGGGGCAATGGATGGCTTCTCCTTCTCGTCGGGGACTTTCTGCGTCTCGGTTTCCCACAATTTCAACTGTATGGCGAAATGCTGACGAGAGAGTAAATTGTAGTGGGCTGCCTGTGTTAATCGTCGGGGTAATTCGAGGCTTGTGTAAAAGGAGCCGGGCATATTTGTACACCGCCTCTGGCCGTTTCCGTGCTTATATTATGATATATTTAAATTCTAGAGGACCCCATTACTCTCAGCTGTAAAGCCAAAGTGCCTATAATGCACCAATATTGAATTCTGCAGTAGTAGCGCGTAGCGCGATGTTTGCTTCTACGGCAGGCTATGGGAATTGTTCATCTGCTCCTGTGCTACAATGTAACACCAAGAGGACTGACGTCAGAAGAGGAGTCATTGTGAGTGGCAAATTGTGAGACCCGTTTTAATTGGGTGGGCAGGCAGGCGCGAGAGGGCTGTATATTTTAAATTTAGTAACTGGCTGGGCTGCTCCACTGCTGTGCGCGCGCGGGATTTTGGTAGTGCAGTTGAGCACGCTGCTTCCATCTGTTGCAGCGGTGGCGGCATAACGGATCCCGTGGGCAGCCCGAGCTGCACCCTCTGAGGCTCAGCCGACCCCCAGCGCTGCAGGCGGGTGACTCACTCGCCCCCGTGAGTCTGCTGCTCAACTTTAATAAATGTAATTCTGCGTAAGTCAAATTATTTTATTTTTCTGTTAATTTATAATGAAGAAACTGAATAATCGGAGCTGGAATTGAATCATAAATGGCGAGGCCCGTGTTTTACAGATTTGCCGTGCCCCGCCTGGCCTGCCTCTGTCCGAGTTTACTCTGGGTATTATAGAAGAGCCCGGATTGCTCTCTACAGCGCTACAGGCATGAGTGATCCATGAGCGGCGCCTTGCCTGCAATTTTCCTGCGAAGTGTGTGCCATCAAAGGGGCTCCCCTTTGATGGCCAGCAGAGTCACACACCTCGCAGATTGGCCCCAGATAGGCAGAATGACGCCGGGCGGCATCTTTGTTTTTCTTTGCAGCGCTGCCATCAGCAGACTTTCTGTGCCGTCTGACCCGACCCTTTCAGTGTTGTGGGTAGGGTCATGGTAGAGGTTGTTGGTTTGCAGCCTGCTGGGCCCATGCCTTCCTAACCCCCCACAGATTACTTACCTCGGATTGTTGTGAAGAATCGATTTGCAACTCTTGCCCTCCAATCACATATGGTTTCAGGAACTGGCACAGTGTTTGTTCATTTTCCCGATCCCGGGCCTTTTTCGGTCAGCAGAGCGCCCAAGCGTTTGTGTGACCTCCAGCCCAAACTTGTCAAGGTTCCAGTCGAGGCTTGTGACATCCCCCATCCCAAAAATCAGAAGGCCGTCTGTACTGTAGAACCTGGGAGACAACCCAACCCAGCGCGAGGATGAGGTCAGCCAGCAGCAACAATTTGGTAGGGAGCAGGGATAAATGTGCAGTGCGCGCCATGGCAGATGACAGCTAAATTCTTCAGAGATCGGAAAACTGCTGTCATTAATTTAGGTAATGTGTATCAATTAAAACTGAAATACCAAACTAGTGTAACATTTTGTTTACAACAAAATTAATTTCTACTTACAGATCAAAAGGGTATAAACAGGCCAACCCTGAGATAAGATAGCTGTTATTTGGTATAGATTACCTGCTGAATTTTATTAAATGCTACTAAAACATGTTACAGGAAGGTATGGTATGGCAGAAAAGGGTGCAGGGCAACTTCACAAATCATACCAGGTGTGAGTGGTGTATTTAATCCAGGTACTACACGCACTTAATACAATTTTTTTTATAATTTTGTACCATACATTTTCTTAAACCACTGCGCCTTATAAAGTATCACTGAAGGCATTGCACAGGAGATGTGAAAATCACTTATACTTGACTTGAAAACAGAAATGTTACTTGTGTGTACTGAGTACTTGGCAGCTATGTTTGGGCCGCGCCAGTGATGGTCGGGTGACACTGATAGTTGTGACGGCGATAGTGTCACTCATAGTCATTGAAATGTCACTCATAATTACACTGAAATTATGAAAATGTCACACGTAGCAATCTGAAACCTTGGCAGCTATGTGCCCGTATGTACGTCAAAGGCTTCTTTCTAAAAGGAGATACAAATCATGGCTTTTAATAGCGCCTAGTGAAGGGTGGCGCACTTACATTGTTGAATATATCTTATAACTAAATCTTCGATACGGAGCGTTAGACATCAGCCCCTTTGTATCTGGCTGATGCGTGTGTATACAGGAGCAAACACATACTTTTAAAGCGCCTTACGAGATTGGTGTGCTTATATTTTACCGAAAATTGACATTACTGAATATTTATATTTATAATTTCACACCAGAGCAGGAGCGTCTTGTCTGAACCCAAAAACATGGCTTTTAATACAGCACCGTATGGAGGTCGGGAGTGTAACATTATAAAAAAATAGGTAAATTATAAAATAATCCACATAAGCCGAGGGTTGGACCACAACACGATGCCTTTGTTTACTAGAGACCAGAAAACATGGCTCCACATAGCGCCTTATGGAGGTTGGTGCATTTATTTGACTGAATATTGAAATTCTAATTTCATAAACTGCGACGTGCGCACTTATTGGGATGTGTTTGTTTAAATATAACCAGTCTTTTCTAAACTCATCTATACGTTGTTGACTTTAGTAACGAAGAAGATTCAGAGTGCAGAGGCAGATTCAGAGTGCAGAGTGCAGATTCAGAGTCAGAGTGCAGATTCAGAGTCAGAGTGCAGATTCAGAGTGCAGATTCAGAGTGCAGAGTCAGAGTGCAGAGTCAGATTTCAGATTCAGAGTGCAGATTCAGAGTGCAGATTCAGAGTCAGAGTGCAGATTCAGAGTGCAGATTCAGATTCAGAGTGCAGATTCAGAGTGCAGATTCAGATTCAGAGTGCAGATTCAGAGTGCAGAGTCAGAGTGCAGAGTCAGAGTGCAGATTCAGAGTGCAGATTCAGAGTGCAGATTCAGAGTCAGAGTGCAGATTCAGATTCAGAGTGCAGGTGCAGAGTGCAGGTGCAGAGTGCAGATTCAGAGTGCAGAGTCAGAGTGCAGATTCAGAGTGCAGATTCAGAGTCAGAGTGCAGATTCAGAGTGCAGAGCGCAGATTCAGAGTGCAGATTCAGAGTGCAGAGTGCAGATTCAAAATGCAGATTCAGAGTTCAGAGTGCAGATTCAGAGTGCAGATTCAGAGTGCAGATTCAGAGTGCAGATGCAGAGTGCAGATTCAGAGTGCAGAGTGCAGATTCAGAGTGCAGAGTGCAGATTCAGAGTGCAGATTCAGAGTGCAGAGTGCAGATTCAGAGTGCAGATTCAGAGTCAGAGTGCAGATTCAGAGTGCAGAGTCAGAGTGCAGAGTCAGAGTGCAGAGTCAGAGTGCAGAGTCAGAGTGCAGATTCAGAGTGCAGATTCAGAGTCAGAGTGCGGATTCAGAGTGCAGATTCAGAGTGCAGAGTCAGAGTGCAGATTCAGAGTGCAGAGTCAGAGTGCAGAGTCAGAGTGCAGAGTCAGAGTGCAGAGTCAGAGTGCAGATTCAGAGTGCAGATTCAGAGTGCAGATTCAGAGTGCAGAGTCAGAGTGCAGAGTCAGAGTGCAGAGTCAGAGTGCAGATTCAGAGTCAGAGTGCAGATTCAGAGTCAGAGTGCAGATTCAGAGTGCAGAGTGCAGATTCAGAGTTCGGAGTGCAGATTCAGAGTGCAGATTCAGATTCAGAGTGCAGAGTCAGAGTGCAGAGTCAGAGTGCAGAGTCAGAGTGCAGAGTCAGAGTGCAGAGTCAGAGTGCAGAGTCAGAGTGCAGAGTGCAGAGTCAGAGTGCAGATTCAGAGTGCAGAGTGCAGATTCAGAGTGCAGAGTGCAGATTCAGAGTGCAGAGTGCAGATTCAGAGTGCAGAGTCAGAGTGCAGATTCAGAGTGCAGAGTCAGAGTGCAGAGTCAGAGTGCAGAGTCAGAGTGCAGAGTCAGAGTGCAGAGTCAGAGTGCAGATTCAGAGTGCAGATTCAGAGTCAGAGTCAGAGTGCAGATTCAGAGTGCAGATTCAGAGTGCAGAGTGCAGATTCAGAGTGCAGAGTCAGAGTGCAGAGTCAGAGTGCAGAGTCAGAGTGCAGAGTCAGAGTGCAGAGTCAGAGTGCAGAGTCAGAGTGCAGATTCAGAGTCAGAGTGCAGATTCAGAGTGCAGAGTGCAGATTCAGAGTTTGGAGTGCAGATTCAGAGTGCAGATTCAGAGTGCAGAGTGCAGATTCAGAGTGCAGAGTCAGAGTGCAGAGTGCAGAGTCAGAGTGCAGAGTCAGAGTGCAGAGTCAGAGTGCAGAGTCAGAGTGCAGAGTCAGAGTGCAGAGTCAGAGTGCAGAGTCAGAGTGCAGATTCAGAGTACAGATTCAGAGTGCAGATTCAGAGTGCAGAGTCAGAGTGCAGAGTCAGAGTGCAGAGTCAGAGTGCAGAGTCAGAGTGCAGATTCAGAGTGCAGATTCAGAGTGCAGATTCAGAGCGCAGAGTCAGAGTGCAGAGTCAGAGTGCAGAGTCAGAGTGCAGAGTCAGAGTGCAGAGTCAGAGTGCAGAGTCAGAGTGCAGAGTCAGAGTGCAGATTCAGAGTCAGAGTGCAGATTCAGAGTCAGAGTGCAGATTCAGAGTGCAGAGTGCAGATTCAGAGTTCGGAGTGCAGATTCAGAGTGCAGATTCAGATTCAGAGTGCAGAGTCAGAGTGCAGAGTCAGAGTGCAGAGTCAGAGTGCAGAGTCAGAGTGCAGAGTCAGAGTGCAGAGTCAGAGTGCAGAGTCAGAGTGCAGAGTCAGAGTCAGAGTGCAGATTCAGAGTCAGAGTGCAGATTCAGAGTGCAGAGTGCAGATTCAGAGTTCGGAGTGCAGATTCAGAGTGCAGATTCAGATTCAGAGTGCAGATTCAGAGTGCAGAGTCAGAGTGCAGAGTCAGAGTCAGAGTGCAGAGTCAGAGTGCAGAGTCAGAGTGCAGAGTGCAGATTCAGAGTGCAGAGTGCAGATTCAGAGTGCAGATTCAGAGTGCAGATTCAGAGTGCAGAGTCAGCGTGCAGAGTCAGCGTGCAGAGTCAGAGTGCAGAGTCAGAGTGCAGAGTCAGAGTGCAGAGTCAGAGTGCAGATTCAGAGTCAGAGTGCAGATTCAGAGTCAGAGTGCAGATTCAGAGTGCAGAGTCAGAGTGCAGATTCAGAGTGCAGAGTGCAGATTCAGAGTGCAGATTCAGAGTGCAGATTCAGAGTGCAGAGTGCAGATTCAGAGTGCAGATTCAGAGTGCAGATTCAGAGTGCAGAGTGCAGATTCAGAGTGCAGATTCAGAGTGCAGATTCAGAGTCAGAGTGCAGAGTCAGAGTGCAGAGTCAGAGTGCAGAGTCAGAGTGCAGAGTCAGAGTGCAGATTCAGAGTGCAGATTCAGAGTGCAGATTCCATTCCGAGTGCAGATTCCGAGTGCAGAATGCAGATTCAGAGTGCAGATTCAGAGTGCAGATTCCATTCCGAGTGCAGATTCCGAGTGCAGAATGCAGATTCAGAGTGCAGATTCAGAGTGCAGATTCCATTCCGAGTGCAGATTCCGAGTGCAGAATGCAGATTCAGAGTGCAGATTCAGAGTGCAGATTCCATTCCGAGTGCAGATTCCGAGTGCAGAATGCAGATTCAGAGTGCAGATTCAGAGTGCAGAGTGCAGAGTGCAGAATGCAGATTCAGAGTGCAGAATGCAGATTCAGAGTGCAGATTCAGAGTGCAGATTCAGAGTGCAGAGTGCAGAATGCAGATTCAGAGTGCAGATTGTGTGGGTGACTCTATGTGTGTGTGGGTGGCTTTGCGTGTGTGGCTCTGTGTGGGTGTAAAATGCAATAGGTCATGCATTTGCGAGCGATTAAGCTATTGGCATTGTAAATGACAAGGCCATTTATTTAACGATTACGCTATGGGCAATGTAAATGACTGCCATTTATTTATGATTTTTTTTTAAAAACACCCCCAAAAAAATGTCATGAGCAATGCCAATAGCTCTACCTTTAATATTGCCGAGACCATTGCATTGTAAATGCTTGTTTACACTGTCACCCTGCCTCGGAGACACACATTTCTCAGTCAGTCCCTTCAACGCTCAGTTGGAAGTTGCCAAAACCCATTTTTGAACTTTAGACACGCAAATATCCGGTTGTATATTATTAGATATGTTGAGTAGCCCATCGAGTCTGTTTGTGTTTTTCCTTTTGCTTTTCATGTTAAAAATGCGAACTCGAGCAGCGGAAAACCCAGAAAAAACGTGAGCAGGCGGACTACTCGCTTGTAAAAAGCTTTCTGAACTTCCTAGTCAACTGCTATTAAACGCGTAAAGTGTATACATGTTGTATATGGTCGTTTTTAGGGTGTGCAGGCAAAAATGGGGGTAAAATTGGGGTCTGCAGTGCTACACGGTGAGCTCTCCTAGATATCAAGTGTGTATGTTACTGTTTTAAACACATTTTTGGTCTGGCAATAATTGTCAGTATGGAACTAATTAAGTTCTATCAAGCCCTGTGTGTGTTGAGGAGGGCCCCTCAGTGTTACACATGCTTTTACGGAGGTTTAGGGACCTTGTTGCTTCACTGCTGATTGGGCTCTGAGACGGCCATCCTGCCTAGTTGCCTGTTGTGAATGGGTATAAACAATAAACGTCCGATTATGGTGCCGGTTGGACCTATCCCCCCTCAAGAACACAAAGAACCTACTGACATTTTCTACCTGAAATAGACCATCTAATTTGGAAAGACCACCCTGTGTCCTTCCTGATTTTATTTTCACCCAGTCACTAATCTCAAACTTATACTCCTTTCTCTCCATGCTCACATTTGTCCCCTTGCCTCCTACACCATTTCAACCTTTCAGCCATGCAGGGACCAATTTAGTACCAGGTAAGCATCACACATCTATTGAAATGGGGGTCGCAGTGTGTGGGGGGGCTCGCAGTGTGTAGGGCTTGCAGTGTGTGGGGGGGTCGCAGTGTGTGGGGGGGCTATGTGTGGGTGTGTGTGGAGGGCTCTGTGTGGCTGTGTGTGAGGGGCTCTGTGTGGGTGTGTGTGTGGGGGGCTCTGTGTGTGTGTGTGTGTGGGGGGGCTCTGTGTGTGTGTTTGTGTGGGGGGGCTCTGTGTGTGTGTGGGGGGCTCTCTGTGGGTGTTTGCGTGTGTCATTTGCGAGAGATAAAGCTAGTTGCATTGTAAATGACAATGCCATTTATTTATGTTTTAAAAAAAAAAACATAAATAAAAATAATGTCAAGGGCAATGCCAATAGCTCTAACTTTAACAAAGGCAAAACCATTGCATTGTAAATGCTTGTTTCTGAGAAGTGACGGTACTCTACAAGTGAAAGTATCGCACCTCTGCTGACAAGTGCAGGTTCTCTCCCTCTCAAAATGAAGACGTGCAGGCAGGCGTGGTGCGTCCATTGGGGCGTAGGGGCGTAGCCCCACTAAGCCCCATGGACCCACCGCGTCGTCACTAAATTACAAATCAAAATATTTAAACAATCGCGCTACCCGCCGCCCAGGAATTCGGGAGACACCCGACTTTTCCGGAGTGCGCAGGGTGGGGGGGGGGGGGGGAGGAAGGGGGGGGAAGGCTGGGCCTGCTGCAGTTGCGCAAGTGGATTTTTGGGCAGAAACTAGCCCGCGCATGCGCAGATTGTTTGCCCTGTGCAGTTCCCCTTAGAGAGAGGACCAGGGGGCGGGCCGCAGCCCCCGGGGTTGCACAGGGCGACTGGGCGAGCAGTCATGGTGCCCCCCCAGCCAATCCCGGCGCTGCATACAGCGCCAGGATTGGCTGGTCAATACTATAGCCTGGGTCCTGCAAGGAGTGCTGGACGCAGAATTAGTTGTTTCTTTAATCAATAGTCTAATCTGTAAGCAAATGCAATTTAATATATTGCTTTTGGCCACGTACATATGTCAAAGGTCGTTTGCGTAGAAATTTGACCAGTAGCGAATAGACAGTTATTTTGGACCTAGACGCACTTCCTTGGCACGGTTCTCTTTACCCTTTCAGACACACATTAACTCCGCAAGCTCAAATGACTTGAGATAGTTCAGTGTGTTAAAGCATCTGCTGCAGAAATGTGTGCGTCTATTCCAGGTCGCCCGTTTATTTCACGGCACGAAGTTGTAAAAATGTATACTTGACTTTGGTGTGAATATGTACCATCAAAACTGCAGGGCCACACCAAAGGGTAGAGGATGTGGTCTAACGGTTAGCGCGGCCAACTTTGGTGCTGTGAAACCAGGTTCGAGCCTCTTATCGAGCCTTAAAAATGTATACATGACTTTGGTGTTAAATAAAAAGATGTTTTAAAAAACAAATAAAAATTATGTTCCGACTAAGGTGTGAAATTGGTGTCGAATAAATACATGTTTTAAAAACAATTAATATTAATCATGTATCATTGGTGCTGGAGTACAAGGTTGGTATTGAACACTGACAAGCTGTGTGCAAGTTATATGGTCATAAAAATACATGAATGATGGATGGATGCAGGGTGGGTGCATTAATGATTGTTGAATGGGTGGGTGGATGGGTGCATGGATGGATGCATGCATGGTGGATGCATGAGTGATGGATGCAGGATGGGTGGGTGGATGGATGGGTGGATGAATGAATGATGTATGGATGCAGGATGGGTGGGTGGATGGGTGGATGCATGAATGATGTATGGATGGATGCATGCATGATGGGTGGATGCATGATGGATGGGTGGATGCATGAATGAATGATGTATGGATGCAGGATGGGTGGATGGGTGGGTGGATGCATGAATGAACGATGTATGGATGGTGGGTGGATGGATGGATGGATGCATGAATGAACGATGTATGGATGCAGGATGGGTGGATGGGTGGGTGGATGCATGAATGAACGATGTATGGATGGTGGGTGGATGGATGGATGGATGCATGATGGATGGGTGGATGCATGAATGAATGATGTATGGATGCAGGATGGGTGGGTGGATGGATGGGTGGATGCATGAATGATGTATGGATGGATGCATGCATGATGGGTGGATGCATGATGGATGGATGGGTGGATGCATGAATGAATGATGTATGGATGCAGGGTGGGTGGATGGATGGGTGGATGCATGAATGAATGATGTATGGATGCAGGATGGGTGGGTGGATGGATGGGTGGATGCATGATGATGTATGGATGCAGGATGGGTGGATGGATGGGTGGATTCATGAATGATGTATGGATGGATACATGGATGCATGCATGATGGGTGGATGCATGATGGATGGATGGGTGGATGAATGAATGATGTATGGATGCAGGATGGGTGGGTGGATGGATGGGTGGATGCATGAATGAATGATGTATGGATGCAGGATGGGTGGATGGATGGGTGGATGCATGAATGATGTATGGATGGATGCATGGATGCATACATGATGGGTGGATGCATGATGGATGGGTGGATGCATGAATGAATGATGTATGGATGCAGGATGGGTGGGTGGGTGGATGGATGGGTGGATGCATGAATGATGTATGGATGGATGCAAGGTGGTTCGGACTCGCTCGCTGCGCTCACTCGCTGCGGTGCAATATGCAAATTAGTTTACGCCTCACCACTTTCAAATGTCACCAGCCGCCCCTGCGCGCAGGTACAGTACCGGGCCGGTCCATTTAAAACACTCTGGCTCTAGGGCTGTACCATCCGAGGGCTCCGTCTTTCAGATTGTACCAATCACGCTGGTGTGTGTTCTGGAGTCTAAGTCCTGAGACAGGAAGTACTTCTTGAGGTCAGACTAGAGGCAGGCGGTTTAGGTAGAGGCCAAATGGCGATGAGTCCCAGCCCTGAAGGCCATCTAACGTGATATTTACATGTGGACGGACGGCAGGGGGGCAGTCTTGCTCTCCCCTCACTCAGACTCCTTCACACATAAACCGTGCTGAGCGGGGGGCTCATGAACCACGCGGGTGGTCCTGGGAGTCAGCCCCCCCCCCCTCTCTGCTCTGCACCCGTGAGTGTCTGGAGAAAGGACTACGCGTCTTTGGAAGAGATAGCACAGCCCTCCCCGCGGGGACCCTCCAGTGGGTGGTGAGATGAGGAGTTCGCACTGAGAGGGGAGGGGGAGATGTGCCAAGAGGGAGGAGAGTATTTTTCTCCCTGCTCTTTAGTACCCCTCTCCCCTTCTTTCCTTCGCTCTGTGTTAATCTCCTCTCGATTGCTCTCGCGCGCTCTTCATCCCTCTTTCGCAGTGCTTAATTTGAGCAGGTGCTTGCAGGTGCTAGGCACCGGCACCTAATCCTCAGCACCGGTGCTTATAGCACCAGTTAAGGACACACTAATTTGGAAAGCAGCCTGATTTTCCACAGAATCACAGGATGTTGAGCCACGCTTAGACTCGAACCCGGTTCCCCAGCTCCGAAATGGGCAGCTCTAGCCATTAGACAAAGTCCTCTCCATAATAATAAGTGCCGGGGCTCTAGTCCGGAGGCAGTTTACATCAGCACATTTCTCCTGTTAGCGCTGCCTCCTGAGGAGAGCCCTGGCACTTTTTATTTTACAAATTAACCACTGCTCTTTCGCCTCTTCATTCTTTCCCATCCTAGTTCTCTCCGCTCTTGCCTCTCCCTAGTCTCTCGCTCTCACCTGCTCTTGCTCCGAACCCCTTTCGATACCCGACATTCTTCCTTTCTTATTTTCTTTCCTTATGCTCTCCCCATTTGCTTATTGCACTCTCACTCAGTCATGTTTGTTTGCGCACTCCTTCATTCTTATCTTCTTTTCTCTTGGGACCCCCTCTTCTTTCTTTACCTCGCATATTCTCATAATTACATCTCAGTCTTTTCATGACACCTTTCATTTTTCAGTATGATAAGTTATCTCACTCCCTTGCGTACTCTCACACCTTCTCTATCTAGCTTTCACCGCTATGTCTCTTGTGCTGCCGGTGAAAGCGAGATAGTGAAGGTGAGACAGGAAGTACTTCCCGAGGACAGACTGGAGGCAGGCGGTTTAGGTAGACGCCTCCGAGGCCTGAAACCCATTGAACATGTGGGCGTCCGCAAGGGGGGGCAAGGAGAGGCGCTTGCCACCCCTTCCCCCCCGGAGCGACCCTCCTTGCGGACGTCCATGAAAACCGTGACTTCAAGACGGGGTTCTAACTCTCTTTCCACTCCTTTCTTTTATTTGCTTCCCTGTGAAATGGATCCAAAAAAGAAAGACGCTTTTGCTGGAAATGTCATATTTTTCTGACATTTTAATTCCAAAGTGCAGCATTGGTAATAAAAGGCTAAAAATATATAAATATATACTAATATAATAAAGAGAGAGCCCAAACCTTTGAGGCGGGTAATCTCAGGAACCACAGCACCAACCACAACACCCAATACAGCGTTGGAAAGGGCAGTTGCAGCAGAAGGGCATAGGCTATGCAGACGCCCACCATATACATTTAAAAGGTAAAAGAACGTGCCAGCAAAGTAGTCCCTTGTGGGCGTGTCTGCGTTGTGCTGTGGGCGTGTGCTGGGGGCGTGACAAATGCTGGGGGCGTGTGGTACGTTCCGCCCTTCATGCCATGTCTCATATCGTGTGCTAATCCCACCCTGCTCCCTTTAAATACCCCTGCACCCCATAATCATAACCCACACTTACTCCTTAAAATACTCCAACAACCTTAAACACTAACCCATCTTAACCCTATTAATATACCCTGTACCCCAAAACCCAAACCTATCCCTAAACCCTAAAAATACCCCTGTACCCTAAAACCCAAACCCAGCCCTGAACCCTATAAATACCCCTGTACCTCAAAACCCAAACCTACCCCTGAACCCTAAAAATACCCCTGTACCTCAACACCCAACCCTGGCCCTGAACCCTAAAAATACCACTGTACCCCAAAACCCAAACCTACCCCTGAACCCTAAAATACCCCTGTACCCCAAAACCCAAACCTACCCCTGAACCCTTAAAATACCCCTGTACCCCAAAACCCAAACCTACCCCTGAACCCCAAAAATACCCCTGTAACCCCAAACCCAAACTAGCCCTGAACCCTAAAAATAACCCGGTACCCCAAAACCCAAACCTACCCCTGAACCCTAAAATACCCCTGTACCCCAAAACCCAAACCTAGCCCTGAACCCTAAAAATACCCCTGTACCCCAAAACCCAAACCTAGCCCTGAACCCTTAAAATACCCCTGTACCCCAAAACCCAAACCTACCCCTGAACTCTAAAAATACCCCTATACCCCAAAACCCAAACCTAGCACTGAACCCTATAAAATACCCCTGTACCCCAAAACCCATACCTATCCCTAAACCCTAAAACTACCCCTGTACCCCATAACCCAAAACTATATCTGAACCCTTAAAATACCTAAACCCCCCAAAATATATACCTCAGTACCGCAAAACATATACCTCTATACCCATACTTACCTTATCCAAACATAAAAAAAAAACATGCTTTTACCATTCATGCATTTACAACGAATTTCGTTGTAAATGTATGCGTGGTAAAAGCCTATAAAATGTAATGCCATGCGTTATAATGGCATTGCGGAGTCATGGTACTTTCGTAATGAAAGTATGCGGAGTGATGGTATGCGGAAAGAAAGTTGCGGAATAATGGGTGTTTACCCTCCCCCGGTAAGTACATTGGTGGCACGGCGGCCCACATCTCCAGCAACATACTCATATTTTTTCACCACCCATTTGAAAAATGCACAGGTCTCCCTCATTGATGGCCAGCACCGACATACACTTTTAGACACACCTCCCACCACAAGTTCTAGAATTGCGAACTTTAGAGCTGGGGGGCTACGTTCGAATCGCGGCATCAGCTCAACATCCTGTGATTCCAGGCAAATCGCGTTGTCTCCCCGTGCCTACCACAAATGAATGTGTTCTTCTGTAATGTAAATTGTGCTCATGCCATGTTTTCGAGTTCGCGCTATATAATCTTGCATGGAAAAATAAAGTAGGGAAACTCGAGTTCACACACTACTGAACGCGCACTCTTAAGTGCATCAGCAGTGCACTGTGAATCGGAGCGTTTCACAGGCCTGTCACAGATAAGAAATACTATCAAAACGAAATCCTACAAAACAATATACTACTGGCCGGCAGCAATTCATACCCGGACAACGTCGGGACGGGCTGCTAGTAACTAAATAAAGTAAGACAGAGTGGTAGCAAACTGCCCAAACTGATTTTATTCACACTGAAACCCATTAGCGCCACTTTTTCAGAGTTTGCCAGTGAAGCGCTATTTTTGTTTTCTTGTTTTTGTTTTTCCAGGACTTGGAACTAGTGGACCAATCCTGGAGGTACTACAATGTGTGAATTGGTAAACAAAATGTGTGCTGCGGCTCTGCGTCCAGGGATGTGGTCTTTATACCATACTGCTTACGTTTTGTATGGATATAAGCAATGGCCATTGAAATGGGTCCATTCAGGGCCCTGTAGTCGTGTCCTTAACTTTTCAGGAAAAAGCACTCATTGATTTCTGAATAGTGAGTGCAAAAGCATTAAGGTAACCAAGTTGTTCCTGCTTACATTTCCCATGGTTTTCTAAATTTTGCATTCCCTATAAGTGTTTGCTTTTTCCAGGATGTTGTTACTTTTTTTTTGTAGGCCGCATATTACTCTTGTCTAGTGCATTATCATCCAGGTGTTTATAGCGGGCAACAATTGGGTTGTAGTTGAAGACAGTGGGAGTTTTTCTCAGTGGGGCAGTACGGTGTTCAGTGGGGGAGAGGATGTGGCACTATGGTCAGAGCTGCTGAATTTGGAACTGGGAACCAGGTTTAGCCTTAATAACCAGTCCACCAGACCACTCTCCTGCGAGAGCACAATCACATGCTAGACCTTAGAAGGCTTCGCAACACCTTAGAAGTCCTGGTGTATTCGCACCAGCAGGTGGACTCTAGCATGACAAGTGTAGGTTAACCTTATAGGCTTGTCCACCACTATCCATACTGAAGTTCACCTCCAGTCTTGCGGGCAGGCCTATGAAGCAGCACACCCTAGAGCAACAGTGACCCTGTCACTGAGGTCACAGGACCCTTGAGAAGGGCCAGCTCTAGGGCGGTGCAACCAGTGTGACCGCACTGGGTGCTGACTTCAGGTGGAGGCATCATGTTTGCAAGTATATTATGGTTTTAAAAACGCTTGCTGCCTCCAGCAATTTTCGGCAACAATAAAAATGTCATGATGACTCTGGTGATTAATGTTCTTCCTAGAGAGAGATCAGAATTTTGTCTAGTGGAAGTTTTGACTCATGGAAAGGTAGCCCAGACGGTTATTGTACCGGCTGCAAAGGACATGCGCCATGCAGATCACAAAGTGCACATAATGTAAATAGGTCAGTGGGCTACTGCTTTTGTCAGAGAGATCCTTGTATTACTTGCAGTTTATAAGTTAAAATCCTAACTTAGAACAGTGAGTACTAACTGTCATCTAAGAGCCGCATACAAACTGCAAGGTATAAATTAGAGCGTTATGTTCCCCCCCCTTCACCCCCACAGTCTTTGATTATCCTAATGTCCCAAAAAGTGTTCTTTTGGACAGAAATCATTTCTGATTATTAAGGAGAACCCCCAACCATGGTATTACGTTTTACATTCCAGGTATTGTGTTTCTCCACACCAATCACTATAAAACTATACGGGCTACTAGTATGGTTATCATGTGACTCCTACACCTTGTAGTCCTTAGTCTTATATAACATTTTCTATACAGTGATTTACACACATATTGATTGTCTCTGTGTAATGTGTGTGATGTAAAGTGCTCTGACACCCTACAATGGTATGAGTGGCGCTGTAAATCAAATTAAATGGATCTGAGAGAGAGTGGTCATGGAAACGTCGGGGGCACAGTTAAAGGGTGGTAGTGAGGGAATCCATGGCAGAGGTGGTCATTGGGGGGCACTAACAAACATTAATGCACAGGACACCACCAGTGCTATGGCTGGCCCTGCCCTTGAGGCCAGTCTGCCTCACCCATAGGTACCTCCATTGGCCTTGCTTCAGAAGTAGTAGCTGCAACTCACCAGGGATTGGTAATGCAGGATTTGAACGCACACCAAACTAAGTTCGCAAACTTACAGTCACCCGGCTTCATTCACAAGCACTTTTAAAATGTGCTGCCTGCTGTGGGGCCACTGGAATTAATTATGCAGCAAAGGATGACAACATTATGCCGTAGTGTTGACTAAATTATGCATTAAAAAAAAGGCTGCACGTAATGCAGTATATTTTCAGATATTTTATTATTTTGACGTGTGTACACATGCTAATAGTCTCTGGAAAGATTTTGCCTTATTAGTACCAGGGTAACATACAAACGCAGCAGTGAGAAAGGTGATCAGTCAACCTTTACAATAAGCCATCCACTCCGCAGCAACACAAGTCACATTTTATATTAACTTTTGATATGTTTGATCTACAGACAATTTATTAGTTTAAATGGTCAGATCATGCAGCAGATCTTGCATTATGAGGCAAATATGGCAGAGCCATAATTTTAGAGAAAACATTTGCAAACTAGGATATTTTGCCATTCATGTTTGAACTGCTGTTGTGGAAAAAGGGAGTAGTGCTGATGACAGAAACTCCATGGCTCGGAGACAAATGGCTTGTGTTTCCACATTTTATCGTATTTGGTACATTCTGTGATTAGAAGCATATCCCACTTCGTGAATATATTTTAATGTCAATAACTCATTATAACCTTAAATAATCATGTGTATCCATTGGTTGATTAAACTGGGCTGTGAAATGCCAAACAAATACTAAAAATTGGGATGTCTGCGCATTCTGGCCACACCTCTGGCTCCAACCACAGATCCAATCCTTGGGTTATTCCCGCCCTTTGATTCTCCGCCCACTGTTCCCCTACTTCTTTTCCCCCACTTCGACCACTGTTTAAGACTTAGCATTTCTGGAACTGTGATGTGCCGCCTCGGCGGGCGCCCGCATGTGCCACACATTTACGGTGCTGGGCTTCCGCATAAGGGAGCTGGCCATTATTGTATCCCTAAACATGGGCACGTTGTCAGTTTGACATTGACTACACGTAGAGGGACTCTAAGTTTCTTTTAAAAAATATAGCTAACATTTGGACCTATACATTTTATTTTGTATAAATTAATTGAATGTGTGTAAAATTTAGCAATGCCCGGGGAATTCTAGTAAAGGGAGCACCCATTGGCGAATCACTAGTGTGTGTGATTGATGCATTATTTATGACTAACTTTGACGTTGTGCTTTAACTTTGGATTACAGTTATCATGAATTCTAGCACCAAGAAGCCAATATTGGTAAATATATGTGCTACAAATAATCCCTAACATACACTGTGCATACAGTATATTTAATCTGGTGCTTTAATCATAGGCTGTTTTAAAGTATTCTGATAAAAATCGAATCGTGCTGAAGACAGCCTTGATTGGTGTTGGATCGAGGACCCGGAAGGCGTGGTGGTGTTTGTTGGCCTGTGGCAGGGTCAGTCACATGTCCTGGATTCCTGGCGTTTAATTGAGTCTATCCCAGTTCTGCGCCCCAGTGCTTCTTGTGCCCCACCTGGCACACATCATGTCGGAGGATGGTAATGACGTTAACATTTTGGCCCCCCCCCCTGGAAAAATGTGTGCGGACACCCTGTTACAAGTGGACGGGGTGGGGGTAGTCCTGCTCTCTCCCTTGTGCATGTTAAGCACTGTAACTACTACTACCTTTCTCTTTTACCCTTCTTCGCATGTTCTCTGCTAATATTCTCTCCCTCTTGCCTTCAACCCCCTCCCCTCACACTGACGTTCTTTCTCTTATACCCTGTGTCTATCGGAATGTCTAGTACTTTTGTTCGCTCACTCTTCTGCACTGCCTCATGGTCTTTCAAACACTCCCTTACACTCTAGTTCTTATTTTCTTGTGTACTTCTCACTGTTTTTCCTCTGTTGCCGTCACTCCCTCTCCTTTTCTTTCTCACACCTTTGGATCTGCAATCTCGATTTTTTTTAAGTTCTCTTGACTTCATTCTCTCACACACATTCTCTCGCTCTAGCCTAAAAATTCCCCTCTTGTATTTTCTCTATGTCACTCTCTTGTGGTCTTTCTTTCTTTCTTTCTTTCTTTCTTTCTTTTTTTGTTTTTTTGTTTGTTTCTTTCCTTCTTTTTTTCTTTCCTGTATTTTTGTTTCTTCCCCCTCTTATCGTTCCTTCTTTGGTCTCATCTTCCTTCTTTCTTTTTTATTTTCTTTCTTTGCTGATGCTTCTTTTGTTCTCTCTTTCTTTCTGGCTTGTTCCTTTTTTCTCTCTCTGCCTCACTATTTCTCTTTCTCTGCCTCACTATCTCTCTCTCTCCCTTTCTCTCTCACACTCTTCCTCTTTCTCTCGCTCTCACTCCCTTCCTCTTTCTCTCTTTCTCTCTCCCTCTCTCTTTCCCTCCCCCTCTCTCTTTCCTATCCCTTATTATCATTTAGATATATCCTTTCCTCTATAAGCACATAAAAGTACAGGATAGTTACTCCATGAAGGAAGGACACTACCTAAAAGGATAAATGAAAGCAGCCCAAGGCTGTTAATACACTCATGTGTTCTTAATTTAAATGACAAAAGTGTTCCTTCTTCGGGTCTCAGAAATCCCTGCTTAATATTTTGGCCTCCTTCCTCAACCTTACACCCCTTGAATTACTCTTTCTGGAGCCCAGTTACTTTTGGTTGCAGTAACTGGTGATCAGGATTGTGCTCCCCACCAGAGTGTTTTGATTTGGTGTCTTGAGAACATGGGGTTTACATCTAAAAGTACAAAAGGTGTGCCAGTACGTTGTCTTTGCCTAATATTTCGTTGTATCTTTATTTCATCTTCGACCTTATTTTACAAGATCAAATGGCTGTCAAATAGAATGTCAGGCTTCAGCCAGGTTTGAACGGGGCCATTCAGACCCAAAGCTTCAGTGTAACTGTGACTCAGTGTGCCTACGCATGTGATCACGTGCTTAGGAGCGCCTGTGTGCCTCTATGTATTAGAATGTCTGTCTCAAGGGGTGCGGTGTTGTTCTGCTCGATTTTCCCGGCCCTCTTTGGAGGAAAGGTGATTGATGGTGACTTCAGTCTCTTATCATTCCAGTGCAAGGGTTAGAGTAGTGGATAGAGCCTATTTACAAGGCACTTTGATATGATTCTGTATTCTCCTCCCTAGATTAGGGCTTATACATATAGGCTAGGGGACAGATTCGCTAGTATTAGGGATAATTTGTCCTTTAGTTAGGGTATTAGTATACTTTCCATGGAGTTATGCTGAATTCGGGCCTGGTAGGCCTCAAACGGGAGAGACTCCATCTTTCTTTCTGCCCCGGCAGCTTAGGATGCTTCTAGGTCAAGTGTAATGTTTTAGTTACCAGGTGTTGTTCGCTTGGAGAGAACCGGTTCAGGCCGGCCCTTGTCGAAGGATTGTATTTTTCTCCATACCGAAGACACAACATCAAGCCGGCCGGCTGGGAACGTGTCCTTGGTATGGGGAGGTACAAGAATTTGGTGGGCGGCAGGTTACTGGCTGGAATTTTCCATGAAGAAACACGCTTCTATATTAGTGAAAGCCCGAGATAGTTGTGCAGTCAGTTTGTAGGCGGCATCTAGCCGTTAGTAGAAAGCCTATTACTTATTCCAGGGAAGACAGACGCCATTTTAAAGGCGGAGAAGAATCGAGAAACATATACTCTCCTAGCAGAACAGCCAGGGAAGGAGAGTAGCTGATGAGAGGAAGGTCCCAGGGGCGTGGAGAAGGGTGAAGGGAACAGCGCATAGCGGTGCAGCCGTGTATCCGTGATTGCGGAGGTGTGACTTCAAGACGAGCCAAAGCCCAGACGAGAAGGGAACCTAAAAGACTGCTGACTGTGGACTTCATATTAATAAGGTGATGTCGACCCTTTCTTATTAGAGTGTACGACCTAATCTTTTACTTTTCTTTGCAGGCTATGTGTTGTAGGATGGTGTTATATGTTTCAGAGCCTAAAGAGAACTGGGGTTTTTTAAGGGTTAGGGAAATGCTAGGCGCACAGCACACGGTAGTGTAAGATGCTAATGGGTCTGGGTGCAGGAAGGTGAGGGGAAAAAGCCCTAAACCCCTCCAGGTGTATGCAAAGCACACAACATACAAAGGCAAGAACAAAGACCTATTGCACACCAATAATAAACAGTACAGTCAAGATGTCCCAATGGACATATTATTTCCCAGTATCGACAAACGTAGAAAAGGACAACGATGGTGACGGTATTCCTCTTTTAATGTAAGGATGGCCAGCCGACACGTGTTTCGTCGTCAAGCGGTAACAGTGCTTGTACGACTCATCAGGGCTGTAGCGCAAAGAAGTTGGGCCACAGGTCGCTTAGCCGGTGATAATTCCGACCCGGCCTCCGCTCGAGACCAGGTTTACTTAAACGTGAAACTCAGGTGTGGCTCCAGTTTCTTAAAAAGGTTTGTTCATCAAATATGGCTTTACGACTATGTAAAAAGTGCGCACCCGGAACCTTCACGCAGGAGTACTCGTCCTGCCGCCTATCGCCTAAGAAACGGACCCTAATCCGGAAAGTGACTGCATTATCCGCTGTCACTCACACGGATTCTACTCTTCCTCGCCTCTACCGACTCTAAGTGGATGCTCTTCACCCATTGGTGACATCGACGACGCACAGACGTCCGGAGCACTTTTTACATAGTCGTAAAGCCATATTTGATGAACAAACCTTTTTAAGAAACTGGAGCCACACCTGAGTTTCACGTTTAAGTAAACCTGGTCTCGAGCGGAGGCCGGGTCGGAATTATCACCGGCTAAGCGACCTGTGGCCCAACTTCTTCGCGCTACAGCCCTGATGAGTCGTACAAGCACTGTTACCGCTTGACGACGAAACAAGTGTCGGCTGGCCATCCTTACATTAAAAGAGGAATACCGTCACCATCGTTGTCCTTTTCTACGTTTGTCGATACTGGGAAATAATATGTCCATTGGGACATCTTGACTGTACTGTTTATTATTGGTGTGCAATAGGTCTTTGTTCTGGTGTTATATGTTTGTTTGTAATGATGAGAAATAAAGTACCCCAGTTCTTAGTGAACCGACATGTGCCGTGTGTTCTTGTATGAGAGGGTAACCTATACTTCTAGTCAGATGCTGCTATGTGAACAGATGCTAATCCTGATCAGGTAAGTGGTAACTGAATAAGGGAGAGAGGAGCCCCTTGAATTAACGACCATACTGCACATTATCTAAATTGGCAACCGTTGTGTGATCGGGAATACTATGGTTCTATACCCCTGATGAATAGTAAGATCGACCCCTTTGTATAATGGTAATCATAGGATAAGCTGCCGTCTGGGTAGGTTGTCTGGGTCTGTATGGGACCGCGAGATCGCCGATTCTGATACTGCCGTCTGGGTAGAGAGGTCTGGGTTCGAATGGGACCGCGAGGCCGCCGATTCTGATACTGCCGTCTGGGTAGGGAGGTCTGGGTTCGAATGGGACCGCGAGGCCGCCGATTCTGATACTGCCGTCTGGGTAGAGAGGTCTGGGTTCGAATGGGACCGCGAGACCACCGATTCTGATACTGCCGTCTGGGTAGAGAGGTCTGGGTTCGAATGGGACCGCGAGGCCGCCGATTCTGATACTGCCGTCTCGGTAGAGAGATCTGGGTTCGCATGGGACCGCGAGATCGCCGATTCTGATACTGCCGTCTGGGTAGAGAGGTCTGGGTTCGAATGGGACCGCGAGGCCGCCGATTCTGATACTGCCGTCTGGGTAGAGAGGTCTGGGTTCGAATGGGACCGCGAGGCCGCCGATTCTGATACTGCCGTCTGGGTAGAGAGGTCTGGGTTCGAATGGGACCGCGAGGCCGCCGATTCTGATACTGCCGTCTGGGTAGAGAGGTCTGGGTTCGAATGGGACCGCGAGGCCGCCGATTCTGATACTGCCGTCTGGGTAGAGAAGTCTGGGTTCGAACGGGACCGCGAGGCCGCCGATTCTGATACTGCCGTCTGGGTAGAGAGGTCTGGGTTCGTATGGGACCGCAAGATCGCCGATTATAGGAGGTACATGGTATGTATCTTAGGAATTCCCTGTCCTTAGGGGGTAGATACCTGTTGTGAATAGGTCCTAGGGAGGGGCAGAGGGTAACGTTCTGGCTGGGTCAGTGAGGCTCTGATGAGCTGGTTCTATCTAATCTGAGAACCCAAGCAGAACATTTGGCGTCACGAACCGTTTACGAAACCTGTGTGTGTTGTTGTTGTCTTTCTCTTTGTCCTCGGCATATACGTGCTTTCGTTTGTGTATTCTTTTTCTATTTTGTGTGTGTAGTTTTGTTTTGTCAGGATGTTTTTAAGAAAGTCGAAATCTGTCTTTAAATTGCCTGTTGATATTCCCGGCTGGGATTCAACGCCTTATGAGGCCTTGGCCCGCGAGTGGGCTGATTCTACTGGTTTGAGTGAAAGTTGGAATTCTTGTCTGGGGCTGGCGGAGCCGGATGATCTGATTTCCTGTTTGCAGAAGGCGCCAGTGGCGAAGGGTGATGAGCTTCCTATTTTGGGACGCAGGGGTTGGATTGTCTTGTCTGCGTACAGACTTGTACATGAGAGGTTGTTGAAATTACAGAAGGAGCATGTTGACATGGAACGGAAGTTTGTTAAAATTCAGAATGATCACACTTTGTTGCGGTGTCAAAATAAATTGCTTGCCGACAAGCTTGAGACGTATCAGACTATCGCCGAAAGGGCGGCTGTGCGGATTGCACGATATGAATACAAGAATCGTCGGGGTCACGTTTCTAAACGGAAAGTGCGACTGGTCGTGGCGAAAGCCGGACTGGATTGGAATCCTGATGAATGGGATTGTAATATCTGGAATTCGAGTGATTCTCGTTCCTCGGATGAGGAGTCTAACAATCACGAGTCTTCTCGCTCTAGACGGGCTTTTAAATCTGCTTCTTGTGCTATGGATGTTGAGTCCCGCGACTACGATCGCTCTCTGCATTCTGTTGATACTTCTCATACGGATTGTTCTCCTAGGCTTACTGATCGGGCTCCTTCTGGTGCCCTTCCTGCGGTCTCTGCACATCCTGTTTTTCGTAGGAAGTTGCAGCAGGCTCCCGGTAATCCGAACGGTATTCCTTTGGATTCTTTGGAGGATTTTACTCAACAGGAAATTAGTGATATCTTGCAGCGCTTTCGACAGCGCGCTGGTGAGACCTTACTTACGTGGATGGTGCGCCTTTATGAACTGGGCGCTGCTGGCATTATGTTGGATGCTGGCGATTCTTTGAAGTTCTGTTCCTTGAGTTCGGATTCTACGGTACAAGATCATTTTCGTAATTATAATGGTGGTGGTCAAATCAGTTTGCTTCAGTTGGCGACTGAGGGGTGTAATCAGAAATACCCTACTGAATCTGACTGGCCTGTGAATGACAAGCCGTGGTATACATTGCGCGATGCTGCACAACGTCTCAAAGAGGAGGTGATGAAAACTGCGATTTTTCTGAGTACTGCTGACAGATTGCTTGATGGTTTGTTGACGTCTTCTGTGCGGAATCGTATTATTCGTTCTTCCCCGGTTGCTTATAAGCAGGTCATGATGACCTTATTGATCAATCAGACTGGTAATGCATTATCTATGGTACTGGAATCTGTGCGCCAGCTCGGTGAGTTGGGTGATTGGTTTAAACCTGAGCGACAGTCTCGGCCTGACACTCGTACTCCTGGTGACAATAAGCTTACTAGACGTGACATGTTTGTGGCACTTTTGGCTGATGGTGTGCGGAAGGAGGATATTGATGGTGAAACTACTTCTCGTTTGTGGGACTTATTTCGCAAGCGCGGTTTAGACCGGAAGGAGGTTGCCCGGCGTGTGCGGACGACTGAGTGTGATCGTGAGTATTCTGATGACAGCGGTGATGACGCCCATCGTGTGCGTTCTGATCGTCATGATGATCGACGGTATGTACGTGATGTGTCCCCTCGTCGTGGGAGAGAGAGAGAGAGAGAGAGGGGGAGAGAGAAAGGGGGAGTGATGATTATGGTAACAACCGACGTAGAGATGAAAGGGATCAGTCCCCTGAGTTGAGGAGGAGGGAGGATCGACACAGATTTTCCGATCGAAATTCACAGTACAATACGGAGGATAGGAATCCATTTCGTAAGGGAGATGGATATGAACATGATATATTGATACCTGAGAAACGTGAGAACCTTTATCCTGATTTGTCCTGGCTGACAGAACGCAGTAAAAATGACTAGGAAGTAGGTCAAGCTCCCGTACACAGATGGGCTCACCGAGATAATAGACCCTATGTAGATATTGAAATTTTTTGGAGACATCGTAATATTCAAAGGGCCCGAGCATTGGTAGATACAGGAGCGGAGGCCACTCTTATTCATGGAAAATCAAAGAAATTTAAAGGCCAATTTTTTACAATTACTGGTTTAGGTGGAAAGGAAACTCCCGCAGTACAAACTACAATTGAAATGAGAATAGGCAGGAATCCTAGAAAAGAATACTCTGTATTAGTCGTGCCCCTTGTAGAGTACATCATTGGAATTGACATTTTGAAAGGAATGACTTTACATTTGGATGATGGATGTTATCAATTTGGAACTAAACATTATATATCATCCAGACCCGTACGGGTTGGTCGTTTAAGAATGCCCCCCGTAAAGATTCCCCAGGCGACAAAAGTGGTTTGCCAGAAGCAGTATCGTATCCCAGGTGGCCATGAAGAAATTAGTACCACTATTCAGGATTTGGTGGATGCAGGGGTTATAACTCCGGTTACCTCTGCCTGGAATAATCCTGTTTGGCCGGTGCGTAAGAGTGATAACTCCTGGCGCATGACTGTTGATTATCGAGAATTGAATAAATATACGCCCCCTTTGACTGTCGCAGTACCGGATATTGTTACTTTAATTGAAAGAATTCAAAAGCATCCAGGTACATGGTAAGCGTCCATTGATATTGCTAATGCTTTCTTTTCAATCCCGATTGCCCCTGAATGCCAGGAACAATTCAGTTTTACATGGAACGGACGTCAAATGACATTTAGAAGTCTTCCCCAGGGCTATGTGCATAGTCCTACGATATGTCACCGGCTGGTGGCAGAGCATTTGGCTGAGGTACCTGTACATTCGAAAATTCAGATATGTCATTATATTGATGATGTTCTGATTCAAGGTGAAACACAAGATGAAGTTCAGACCCAATTAGATAAAATCCTTGAATGTTTACGTGAGAAAGGTTGGGAAATCAACCCGGATAAATTACAAGGTCCATCCCAGACTGTAAAATTTTTGGGTATTAATTGGCATGAAGGTCACAGAGAAGTGATCCCACAAGTAAAACAAAAGATTCTTGATTTTGCAGTTCCGAGGAATAGGAAAGAAGCCCAAAGCTTCATTGGCTTATTTGGTTTTTGGCGCCAGCATATTCCTCACTTGAGTCAGATATTGGCCCCCTTGTATCGAGTCACTCGTAAAAAGAATGCGTTTGAATGGGGTAAACCACAACAAGATGCGTTTAGTTTGGCAAAAGAAGCGATTCAGTATGCCTTGGATTTATGGCCTGTGTGCGATGGTGATGTGGATTTGAATGTGTCTGTGCAAGGCCTTTATGCAAATTGGAGTTTGTGGCAAAAACAAGGCAGGAGTAAAGTACCATTAGGTTTTTGGACTAAAAAGTTACCTGATGCTGGTGAGCGTTATACACCTTTTGAGAAACAGTTGCTTGCATGTTATTGGGCTCTGGTGGATACCGAGCAATTAACTTTGGGACATGATGTGGTCCTGCGACCTGAAATTCCTATCATGCAGTGGGTTTTGAGTTCGCCGAAAACTCACAGAATTGGACATGCTCAGGAGGCGAGTGTGATTAAATGGAAATGGTACATACAGGACAGGGCACGTGTGGGACCAAAGAGAGTTGCATCCTTGCATGAGCAAGTGGCGCGGGCACCGTTGGTTGAGACAGAGAGTGAATGCACCGTACCTTTAGTACAGGAATCCCCTGTCAAGTGGGGTAAGCCATTTGATGATTTGTCCCTGGAGGACAGAAACCACGTTTGGTTTACTGATGGTTCGGCAAGGTTCATAGGGACAAAACGACATTGGAAGGCAGTGTCCTATAACCCGATCACACAAAGGTTGCTGAGTACAACTGGTGAGGGAAAGAGTAGCCAATTTGCTGAGCTTTATGCTGTTTATCAAGTTCTGAAGCAAGAGTTACCTGGCACATGTCATATTTTTACTGATTCCTGGTCTACTGCCAATGGATTGGCAGTTTGGTTACCGACTTGGCAGTCCCATAATTGGGAATTGCATTCAAAAGAACTGTGGGGGAAGGAATTATGGCAAGAGATTTGGGACATGCTCCCGCAGAGTACTGTTACAATCTTTCACGTGGATGCTCATACCCCAATAGACTCCCTTGACAAATTTTTTCATAATATTGCAGATGAACAATCTAAAATTGCTGAGGCAATGGTGGACATGCAGGATTCTGATATGGAAGGATTGGCGAAATGGGCCCACCAGAAAGCAGGACATTATGGAGAGAAAGCCACTAGCAGGTGGGCTGCTGATCGAGGAATTTATATTCCTTTAGATTTAATCAAAGACATTATTTTGCATTGTCCCATTTGTCAGCATGCTAGGCAGCGAAAAGTGCCTCAGATTGTTAAAGGTCATTTACATCGCGGGAAACTGCCCGCTCAAATTTGGCAAATTGATTATATTGGTCCGCTTCCTATGAGTAAAAACTGTCAAGACATTTGCACCATTGTGGATACATACAGTGGCCTGTTAGTGGCCCTCCCCTGTAAACAAGCTACCCAAGTGAATACAATTAAGACATTGGAATTGATTATGCTCTATTATGGTGTCCCCTTCCAAATTCAATCTGATAATGCATCCCATTTTCGTGGAAGATTGGTACAGGAATTTTGTGTGGAGAATAATATTGAATGGGTGTTTCATATACCATATTATCCTCAGGCCTCGGGACTTATCGAAAGGATGAACGGTTTGCTGAAACATCAACTGTGTAAGCTAACCGGCGACCGTTATAGGAATTGGAGGGACTGTCTATTTCAGGCCTTGTTAATTTTGAATAATCGTCCCTTCCTAAATGCTGAATCTCCATTGATGCGTTTGTTTCCTCCAAAGGTCGATGCAAAGCCCAATCAAATTAGTGACCCTGTGATATACTGGGAAATTACCCCCGGAGCACTGGCTCCATGCAGAGCGACCCCGGGGTCGGCAGGTCTAGACCTGCATGCCATGAATGATACTATTATAAAGAGTAAAGATCGAGTCATCATTGAAACCGGTGTTGGTGTCTGTATACCCACTGGAAATTTTGGATTAATAGCCCCTAGATCGGGGCTGGCTGTAAAAGGTATTCAAGTGCTCGGAGGAGTCATTGACAGTGACTATCAGGGAGAGATTAAGGTGCTCCTGCTGAATAGCAGTGAGGTTGATTTACCGATTCATAAAACTGACCGAATTGCTCAATTGTTGATAATGCCTGTTTCAGTGGTGAGATCACAAAAGGCACTGCCCCAACGTTGCTAACTGTACGAGGACAAAAAGGTTTCGGCTCCACGGATAATCCTGGAGCTAGAGTTTGGGTGCAATCGCCTAAGAATCCCCCTGAACAAGCTGAAATCATTGCAACCGGTCACGACAATACTGTTCTAGTCATGAGACCAGGGAAAGATAGCTGGGAAGCTGTCCCAGCTGACAAATGTTACCTACGAGAATGAATAATGCCTGTTTTTGATTCTCTTTCAGATCATTCTCTGGACTGTTGCTGCAGGATGTGTCGGCGTTGGACTCCTTTTGGACTGCTATGACGGGAGAGGAGGGAACCCATCGACCCGGGCTGATTTGAGAACCCGGATGCCGCGTTCCTTTGCTGCGTGGGATTCATCATCGAACTTTTGGACTACTTTAGCCAAGCGGGTGACCAATGCCCCTCATTTTTGCTTAACGCCGATGCGGTCGGTGACTGACATTCTAGCGACTTGTTTAGTTGCTGTCCCTGCTTCATTGGAGACTTTGGCCCATATTTTCAATGTATCGAATGCCCGTCCTAATGTCCTTTTGGGAGACGTTGCTACACATGAATACTGCCCTTTATGTACTGAGTTGTCCGATTCAACACCCTTGATCCAGTCCCAGATAATAACTTATAATATCACGCAGGGTGATTTATGCTTCTTTCTTACTTGTGATCCTAATGCTATTTCTGAGTGTGTGCGTTTAAAATTGAAAGGTGCTACATCATTCACAGCTCATGAAAGGACTCTATGCTTCCGAAGATCACCGAAATCATGCACCTCTGTTCAAAATAATATGTCTTGTAAGAGTTTAGTGGTGACCCCTAGTCATTATCGTACAATGCTGCTACCCTCTGGTTGGCTCTTCTCTTGTGGTAATACATCCTGGCCATATATTCCTGCGAACATTTCCGGAGGCCCTTGTGCCATTACCAGACTGAGTTTGTTGATGTTTTACTCACATCCCCATGCTAATTCCCATGTGATCCGAGATGCTGTAATGCTACAAGAGGACTGTGATTCGTCTATGCATTTATATTCCAAATCTGAATACCTTAGCTTAGCTTTCTCAATTGTTGGTGTTCCTGCCTTGGCGGTCTATAATGCCAAGTCTATTGGGAAAATGGCCTGCTGGATGGTAAAATCCATTAATCATACTTCTACGATTTTGTCTGACATACTATTAGACGCCCAGGGTGAACGTAGAGCTATCTTGCAGAACAGGGCGGCTATTGATTATCTTTTGCTTAAACATGGACATGATTGTTCTGATTTTGAGGGTCTTTGTTGTTTTAACCTGTCTGACCATACGAAATCCATTCAGGCTCACATCGATAAACTTCACGACTTGACGGAAGAGGTTAGAAAACACATTGACCAGGGCTGGTTTGACTGGCTCTTTAATTGGCTACCTGATCTACATATGTTGCGTCAAATATTAGGGGGGATTTTGATTACTATTAGCATTCTAATTGCTATCTGTTGCTTTATTCAGTGTATTCCTTCTCTACTTCAATACTGCAAACCCGGTACTAGACATAGATCAGTTAGTTTTGTTTCATATTACTCGTCCACAGATGTTAGTTCTGTTTCATGAATGTATAATAGACTGAAGTCAAGGGTGAAATGTTCTGCTCGATTTTCCCGGCCCTCTTTGGAGGAAAGGTGATTGATGGTGACTTCAGTCTCTTATCATTCCAGTGCAAGGGTTAGAGTAGTGGATAGAGCCTATTTACAAGGCACTTTGATATGATTCTGTATTCTCCTCCCTAGATTAGGGCTTATACATATAGGCTAGGGGACAGATTCGCTAGTATTAGGGATAATTCGTCCTTTAGTTAGGGTATTAGTATACTTTCCATGGAGTTATGCTGAATTCGGGCCTGGTAGGCCTCAAACGGGAGAGACTCCATCTTTCTTTCTGCCCCGGCAGCTTGGGATGCTTCTAGGTCAAGTGTAATGTTTTAGTTACGAGGTGTTGTTCGCTTGGAGAGAACCGGTTCAGGCCGGCCCTTGTCGAAGGATTGTATTTTTCTTCATACCGAAGACACAACATCAGGCCGGCCGGCTGGGAACGTGTCCTTGGTACGGGGAGGTACAAGAATTTGGTGGGCGGCAGGTTACTGGCTGGAATTTTCCATGAAGAAACACGCTTCTATATTAGTGAAAGCCCGAGATAGTTGTGCAGTCAGTTTGTAGGCGGCAGCTAGCCGTTAGTAGAAAGCCTATTACTTATTCCAGGGAAGACAGACGCCATTTTAAAGGCGGAGAAGAATCGAGAAACATATACTCTCCTAGCAGAACAGCCAGGGAAGGAGAGTAGCTGATGAGAGGAAGGTCCCAGGGGCTTGGAGAAGGGTGAAGGGAACAGCGCATAGCGGTGCAGCCGTGTATCCGTGATTGCGGAGGTGTGACTTCAAGACGAGCCAAAGCCCAGACGAGAAGGGAACCTAGATGACTGCTGACTGTGGACTTCATATTAATAAGGTGATGTCGACCCTTTCTTATTAGAGTGTACGACCTAATCTTTTACTTTTCTTTGCAGGCTATGTGTTGTAGGGTGGTGTTATATGTTTGTTTGTAATGATGAGAAATAAAGTACCCCAGTTCTTAGTGAACCGACATGTGCCGTGTGTTCTTGTATGAGAGGGTAACCTATTCTTCTAGTCAGATGCTGCTATGTGAACAGATGCTAATCATGATCAGGTAAGTGGTAACTGAATAAGGGAGAGAGGAGCCCCTTGAATTAACGACCATACTGCACATTATCTAAATTGGCAACCGTTGTGTGATCGGGAATACTATGGTTCTATACCCCTGATGAATAGTAAGATCGACCCCTTTGTATAATGGTAATCATAGGATAAGCTGCCGTCTGGGTAGGTTGTCTGGGTCCGTATGGGACCGCGAGATCGCCGATTCTGATACTGCCGTCTGGGTAGAGAGGTCTGGGTTCGAATGGGACCGCGAGGCCGCCGATTCTGATACTGCCGTCTGGGTAGAGAGGTCTGGGTTCGAATGGGACCGCGAGGCTGCCGATTCTGATACTGCCGTCTGGGTAGAGAGGTCTGGGTTCGAATGGGACCGCGAGGCCGCCGATTCTGATACTGCCGTCTGGGTAGAGAGGTCTGGGTTCGAATGGGACCGCGAGGCCGCCGATTCTGATACTGCCGTCTGGGTAGAGAGATCTGGGTTCGCATGGGACCGCGAGATCGCCGATTCTGATACTGCCGTCTGGGTAGAGAGGTCTGGGTTCGAATGGGACCGCGAGGCCGCCGATTCTGATACTGCCGTCTGGGTAGAGAGGTCTGGGTTCGAATGGGAGCGCGAGGCCGCCGATTCTGATACTGCCGTCTGGGTAGAGAGGTCTGGGTTCGAATGGGACCGCGAGGCCGCCGATTCTGATACTGCCGTCTGGGTAGAGAGGTCTGGGTTCGAATGGGACCGCGAGGCCGCCGATTCTGATACTGCCGTCTGGGTAGAGAGGTCTGGGTTCAAATGGGACCGCGAGGCCGCCGATTCTGATACTGCCGTCTGGGTAGAGAGGTCTGGGTTCGTATGGGACCGCGAGATCGCCGATTATAGGAGGTACATGGTATGTATCTTAGGAATTCCCTGTCCTTAGGGGGTAGATACCTGTTGTGAATAGGTCCTAGGGAGGGGCAGAGGGTAACGTTCTGGCTGGGTCAGTGAGGCTCTGATGAGCTGGTTCTATCTAATCTGAGAACCCAAGCAGAACAGGTGTTTCTCAGCGTGTGCATGCATGTGTGCCCGTTTGTAGCGCAGTTTCTATGTATGTCTGTGTGCAGTTGTCAACCGGGTGTAAAAGACATCCACAACAGCTTCAACGCCACAACCGCCACGACAACCACTGAGATCTCTGCCCCCACGACCACCATCCGCACCAACCACCTGCTCTCCTGGACCAACATCAACGACGACGACGCCATCAAGATCATTACCCCACCATCCACTCTGGATCTCCTTCAGACCCATGGCCACACCACATCTTCAACAAAGCCAGCACAGCCATCGCACCCCAATTCCGGAAAGTCATCAACACGTCCTTTGAGACAGCAACCTTCCCGGAGAGCTGGAAGCACGCCGAGATCAATGCCTTACTCAAGAGACCCAAGGCGGACCCCACGGACCTCAAGAACTTCCGGCCTATCTCCCTGCTCCCGTTCACGAAAAAAGTCATCGAGAAGAACGTCAATGAACAATTGACCCGCTACCTCGAGGAGAACAACATCCTGGACCCTTCCCAGTCCGGGTTCGCAGCAACCACAGCACTGAGACTGCCCTCATCGCCGCCACCGATGACATCAAGTCCTTGCTGGACAACGAAGAAATGGCGGCCCTCATATTCCTGGACCTGTCAGCCGCCTTCGACACGGTCTACCACCACACACTACGAACACGCCTCCACAATGCCGGGTTCCAAGAGAAGGCTCTGGACTGGACCACCTCCTTCCTCTCCGGCAGAACACAGAGCGTCCGACTTCCCCCTTCCGCTCCGAAGCCACAGAGACCATCTGCGGCATACCCCAGGGCTCATCCCTCAGTCCAACTCTGTTTAACATCTACATGGCACCGCTCGCCCACGTCGCCCGTCGGCACGACCTCAACATCATCTCGTACGCCAATGACACCCAGCTGATACTCTCCCTCACCAAGGACCCCCACACTGCCAAAACCAACCTTCACGAAGGAATGAAGGCCGTCGCTGAATGGATGAGGAACAGCCGACTGAAGCGGAACTCGGACAAGATGGCGGTCCTCATCCTCGGATCCACCCCTTCGGCCTGGGATGACTCCTGGTGTCTGACCGCACTGGGAACCGCCCCAACACCCACCGACCACACACGCAACCTAGGGGTCATCCTCGACTCCAACCTCTCCATGACTAAACAGGTCAATGCCGTCTCCTCCTTCTGCTTCAACACCCTCCGCATGCTCAACAGGATCTACAAGTGGATCCCCACTGAAACAAAAAGAACGGTCACCCAGGCCCTCGTCAGCAGCAGGTTGGACTACAGAAATGCCCTCTATGCAGGAGCCTCGGCCAAACTCCTGAGATGGCTCCAACGCATCCAGAACCACTCTACATGCCTGATCCTCGACATCCCTCCCCGCAGCTACATCACACCCCACCTGAGAGACCTGCACTGGCTTCCGGTCAACAAGAGGATAACCTTCAAGCTCCTCACCCACGCGCACAAGGCACTTCACAACACCGGACCAACGTACCTCAACAGATGACCCAGCTTCTACAGCCCCACCCACCAACAAATATATATATATTACCTACTCGCCAGTAGATAGTTATAGTTAGTACATTGTTTCTATTCAAAAAGCATTTTTTCTTTTCCAAATAACTTTGGCGCCGGTTCACGAATCTTCGCGAAATTTTCAAAACTTATGGCCCGCTCTGGTCAGCTCCTATCTTGAAAGTTTCGGGGTGATTCGGCAGGCTGGGGCCGAGAAAAAAGTGGGGGTCCCAAAACTGTTTTCTCCATGTTAATTCCTATAGGAAACTTTAGACAATGCTACAGCCCGAACTGCTGAACGGAATTACACCAAATTTGGCAAAACGGTAGCCCTTAGGTCAGAAAGATAGCCTTTTTTTTAAACGGTGTAAATCCGTTTAGTAGTTCCTGAGAAATTCAAAAAATAGGGGTCGGAAAATCAATTTCCCATAGGAAACTTTAGACACGGTTACAGCCGAAAATGCTGAAGGGAATTACACCAAATTTGGCACACAGGTTCAGAAATAGACCTTTTTTTCAATGGTGTAAATCCTTTCAGTAGTTGCTGACAAAATAAAAAAATAAAAGTTTCGATATTTAGAGGCACGGAGGATCTGCGGACCCTCCCGACCATGAGCTTTATTCTAATTGGCTGTCAACACTCCAAACCAGGAACTGTTGGCAGCTATCTTGTGCCTCGGTAACCACAAAAAACAAGAAAAGGGGGCAGGGTAGAAATACCCTGAACCCCTAGACCTGCTCAGGTGGTCCCACAAGGACCCCCAGGGCCCAAAAAAGCATAAAAAAAATAAATAAATTGGCAGAATTCGCTCTGGGTGCACAAATCCGGCCGAGAAAAAAAAAAAGCACGGGCTTCCGCGCTTTGTTGCATTGAAGCCCCCGGGTGGGCCAGGTCCCGGGGCAGTGAAAAAAAACGTCCACCTCCCCGGGGCTTGGTTAAATAGTTGTGGGGGGGCACGCAGCCCCCCGCAGCCCTGGGGACCGCCACCCCCTGGGGCTAATTGTAAATGAGTGGGGGGCCTCTAAGGCACCCCCAAGCCCCGGGGACCGCCACACCTGGGCTTTCATTCATTATTTGCGGGGGCACACGCCCCCCAAGCCCCGGGGACCGCCACCCCCTGGGGCTAATTGTAAATGCATGGGGGGCCTCTAAGGCCCTCCCAAGCCCCGGGGACCGCCACCACCCAGGGGTTTCATTCATTATTTGCACGGGCATACTGTCCCCCCGCAGCCTCGGGGCCACCATCCCCTGAGGCTTGTTTTTTTAAATAAACATGATACCTGTGTGGAGGGGCTCAAGTCCCCCACACACCCCGGGGACTGCCACCTCCTGGGGCTTTGCCATTGAAGGCAGTGGGGGCAGCGCGGCCCCCCTCCTGGAGCCCGTGATGGCCCTGGGGACTGCTACCCACCAGGGCGGGCTCCTGCAGTGTCCCGGGGTGCCAACCCCCGGGACACTGCTGTTTGCAATGACAGGGGGGGAGCCGCACGGCTCCCGCCCTGTCATTGCAAACTCCGCGCTTTATTGAAGCAGAGCAGATTGCTTTTCCACAAGGGGAGCTGCATGTTAGCAGCTCCCCATGTGGAAAAGCAATGCCGACTCCCGCAGGGCGCGGGGAGTCGGCGGGACTGTAGGGGAATTGGGGCTCCTTCCACAGTCCCCAAAGGAGAGGGCCGGCCTGGGGGATGGGGTCCCCGGGGCTAGAATTGGCCCCGGAGGGGGGCCACGGGGCACCCCTCTCCAGAATAAATGAAAAATAAATAATAAAATAAATAAATAAAGGCCGGCCCCGGGGGATGGGGTCCCAGGGTCCAATGGAGGCCTCAGGATGGGGGCCACGCAGCCCCCTTCCATACAAAAAATAAAATAATGTGGCAATAAATATACAATCCATATTGGTAAACCTCCCTTTTGGTCCCGCTGCCACAATGAGAGTAAGGCCTTGTGAATGTGGAGGATTTCGGAATTGCCAGAAAGAGGTGAGAATTCTCTCTCTTCTCCCTTTCTCACTTCACGGATATGCCCTCTCAGGTTTAATCATCTTTCCGCATATGGTGGCAAGTGGGTCATGCCCCCCTATTTCAAGCAGCAGACAATCTTCTGTTGACGGGGTGGGGCAACTCTGCAGGGCGGCCTAAGCTAACGGGGCCAGACATCACGTTACTCAAATGTAAAGAAGGATTTCTGACGCCAATTCACGGAAAACTTCAGCGTTCGTTTATTGTTGTGGCTGCAGGTACACTCTCCTGGCGCGTTTCGGTGACTGCCTTGATCATAGGAATTGAGGTAAGTGGACACAGGTGCTTTATAACAATGTCCTCACATGACACAAAAGCTCAGTGCATACAAGTCCCATAATGCAACGATATATGCATCAGGACGCTCGCTGTTGTGGTGTTCTTTTAAATATTTGCTCAATAGCATATTATTCACCACAGATATACAATTTATTCAGCCTTAGTGCAAAATTGATGTGGATTCAGTGCATCGATAGTAAAGTGTCACGTGCAAATATATACAATCCATATTGGTAAACCTCCCTTTGGTCCCGTTGCCACAATGAGAGAAATGTCTTGTGAATGTGGAGGATTTCGGAATCGCCAGAAAGAGGTGAGAAACCTCTCTCTTCTCCCTTTCTCACCTCATGGATATGCCCTCTCAGGTTTACTGGACACCTTCCTGCACATACACAATCAATGGCAATTTGCTGTTTCTATGTGTGCTGCACAACGAGGCACAAATGGAAACAGCAAAAACTAGGAGAAATAAATCATTTCTCCTCATTTCACCTGTTTAAGACCAGGTTTTCCCTGGCCTTAATTTTGGCACTGCCTCCTATTTCTGCCACCCTTGTAAATAGGGGGCAGCATCAAAATCAATGGGTGTTGTGGTTAAACGCCCACCGCAATCCCCAATGCCCTCCCCTTTCACGCTAAGTACAGCGTGAAAGGGTGTCTTATTTACAAGGCAGCATTAAGCCACTGAAAGTGATGTTGTGGTGGAGATAGGGGCTTGTAACTATGCCCCATAAATTCTTATCAAACGAGTCAAATTATAACCAGTCCCCCTGTCGGGGATGCTGCACATGAAGGGACGTTGGTTTGCCAAATTGATTACTTACAGGAACCAATCTAATCTGCAAATGGACTTATGGTTCTCATCTACAAAGATGCTATTTTAGAAATCGCAAACTGCAACAAATAGCAATTCATTGAAGTCACAATGTGTGCACCAACTTCTATCAAATCCATTGTTATTTTGCAAACCAACCTATGCGTTAATAGGTTGGTTAACAAAATACCGATTTGTTGTGGATCACATTCTGACCTACCTCATTAATATGCTTGAGGTAGATTGCAAATGGTGACTCTGTACGATACATTCACAGGGAGGATGGCTTGCTGGGGTCGGCAGACCATGAATTCTGTGATTGGTATTAAATAAAGCTATCTTTTTATGCAGCCCGTTTTCCTTAAAAGAAAACGAGATGTGGTTAAAAAAAAAGTTGAAAAATCACCCAAACGGTTTTTAGAAGCAGGCAGTAGTCCATGGGACCACTGTCTCCTCCTATAACAAGCATTTGCAATGCAATAGGTCTCGCATTATTTAAGTTTGAGCTATTATTATTGAACATGGCAATGTTTTTTGCTTTATGCTATAGTTTTCTTATGTACATAAAAAGTTACATATAAAGTATTTGTTGTTACAATTATTTATGCAGTATTTAAATTTCTTTCCATAAAAGATGACAAAAATATCTTAGCAAAAAAGTAAAACTTTTTAATGGTAATTGACTAAATGTCCATTTGTACATATTAATTTCAAATAGGTAAGTGTAAACATCACAAATATATTATGCAAACAGTGCAAAATATTTTAGCCATAAATATTTTTTTTTTACGAGGTAGTTTGTAAGAAAATGATTGTAAAAGGCAAACACTGTAATTAAAATGTAACATATAACAGTACAGTTATGGCTAGTAAACATACATTAGTAGTATGGTATAATTGTAAACATCACAAATATATTGTGCAAACATTGCAATGGTGTTGTACTCTAATAACTGTTTTTTTTTGGAGAACATAGTTTTTTAAGAAACAATTGTAAAAGTATTACACGCTTAATAAAGTGCACTATATAAAAGTACAGTTATATTCCAAAATAGTTTTCTTTGTATTAGTGTCATTTTAAATTACTTTTTAAGAATGACTTCAAGTATGAAAATAACAAGCTTTCTAGGCAAGAAACAATTATTAGCATTTTAAGAAAAGCTTTTGTTCTTGTTGGTGTTTCCTTATATTTCTTCAAGCACATCAGTTATGCATCCATTGCAAAACAAAACTTTTAGCTTAATGGGTAGATATGCCATCAAAGAATCCTCAAAGTTTTCAGTATCTGGTTCTATACGTAAGTAGTCCATCAAAGCAATATTCACAATGTCTATTGACTGTAAAGCTTCGTTTGTTCCCACTTGAGCTGTCATGGTAGTATTTTCCTGTAATCTTTTTTCAACTCCATATAAGGTGACGAAAATTGTTTCCTTTGGAGGTTGTACCACCTATTGGAAAATTGTTTTAAAAAACAATTATTGTATTACATTTGCATTATTGTATTAATATATGCAAGTTTTATAAATGCAGTTCATTAAGTTGTAGAAAAACATTTATATACTTTTGTAGCATACATTAAATGAAAAGTTAATATTATAAATAGAGGTACTTGCAGGTTGCCTTTTTATGTTATTGACAAAATGGCAATATTTCAGTCTTGATATATTACATGTCACAGGTATGTTGGGGGCATTATTTTACTGAATCATCAAAAATGTATTTGACATTTTATTGATTTAGTAAAATAACAATTACGTTATTTTATATTTTGAGGCATTTAGATGTATATGCCTCTAGTTTTTAGATGTCTAATTGAATTGGTATTTTACTATTAAATTTCTTTAATTGTAAAATACCAAAATAGTGTGCATGCATTATGTGCATGTACACTTATAATAAGATATGCAAATCTGTTGTTATTGTATATTTGTTTGGGCTATCGAATTTTATTTTTTATGGGTGTTCTACGGGATGTTTAAGTGACAGTCCTTGCAGGTTGGAAATTTGTATCTGCAATTCATAATACTGAATTAATAATGGCGTTTCATTTTTATGAGCTTTAATGCTGATTGAAATGAATGGCCATTAGTAAATTGGTATTTGTGAATTTGTAAATATTTATTGCTTTAACCCCTTAAGTGTTGCTGACGGGCAATGGTTGTCAGCAGCGCTACCTCCCCAGTGCTGTGCATGACTATTGAACGTCCATTCAGTACTAGTTCTAATGGACAGTGCAGCACTGGGGAGGAATGTGTTACAGTAGCTATGAAGCTAAAGTAAGTTTTTCTTTGTTATATTCGTTTTCTTTAGTAAATACAAACTTTATGTAGTTTATCCAAAAAATACATTTGTACATATTGTCACCTGGCGTGAAAACAAAATTTCTGTGGAAAAAAGTGTTAAAAACAAAGCATTTTTGTATTGGATAGTTTACAAATTTCACTTACTTGTATTGTGGTATGTCTTGTCGTATTCAATATTTTTTCTCTGTTAAATTCGTGTACAGTCATATGAGTCAGCTGTACATATGTTCCAAGATGAAAAATAAAGTCTGTTGCTTCTCTCCACAGACTTATCTTAACGGAGTCGGTAGCATCTTTTATTGTGATGCTCCTTATTTTTGTTTCTTGTCCTTTAGCGATTATAGTTCTTGTATCTTCAATCTGCAATTTTAAAAATGTTTTTTTTTATTATTGAGTTAATGTAGTCATATATATGTATTCTTTTAATTGAATAAAGCTGTTTTACACATTTTTATTCGTTGTAGATTACATTTTTGTAAAGGCATAGCATTTGTGTTTAAGCAATCAATATTTATCTGTAAATTATTTACTCACCGTATACTTAGTTGCGATTTGTTGTTTTGCTTTTATTGTATTTGTATTATCAAGACTATCATATTTAGAGTGCTTTACTTACCTTAGTATTGAAATAAATTTGCTACTATCATATTTAAAGTTCTTTACTTACCTCATAATTTAAATCGATTCTTGCTGTATATTTGTAAACATTGTCTTAGAGTGCTTTGCTTACCTTACTATTGAAATAAATGTGCTACTATCATATTTAAAGTGTTTTACTTACCTTATTATTTAAATTGATTGTTGCTGTATATTTGTAAACATTGTATTAAAGTTTTTAGTACAAAATAGTCTTAATATGTATATTGTACTTAATAAAATAATTGTATGCAGAAAGCATTTGCATATTGTTTTTTTTTAGCATTTTATACTAACAGCAATTACTATCAAATGTAAAATGCTTTACTTACCTTCTACTTGCTAGTTAATTGTTACTCTCAAATAGTATAATTTGTTTAGAATTGTTTGCCAGTAAGCATTGTTATAGCTATAGTAAGCGTTACAGAAGAAATTATGTAGTAGTATATTGCAAATGCAATTTGTTTTTAGGAATGCATATTTATTAGAGATACAAGCATATATAAAGCGCTTTACTTACCTTATACTTGGTAGTTAATTGTTATTTTTCAAACATTTATTTTGTTCTGGAAATTGTTTACAAGTAAGCAATGTGATAGTTATATTGAATGTTATAGATATTTTTTGGGCAAGAGTACTAATTCAATTTTTTGTCAAGAATGTATTCTTTTAAGAAACACAAACATATGTAAAGCGCTTTACTTACCTTATAATAAGTATGAATTGGCTCTATTTTTAAATTTATTTTTCTGAATATATTGGTACAAAGAGTCGAAAATAACATTGAATATTATATATTATTTTCATATAGGATAGCATGTACAGTTCAAATTATTCATACATATGTATCATACTAGGATTATAAGTACATTTGCATAGCGAACAGTTATATATAGGCATTTTGTTAAAGACATTTTTTTGCATTACAAAGGAGAAAAAATGTCAAATGTTATAGTAGTAGCAAAATAATTTTCTTGCATCTTACCTCTGTTACTGTTCCAGATACACTTAGTAGTGTTTTCATGGCAGCCTCGCGTACAGCCTTAATAGGAGACAGTGGCGGTGCCATTGGATTTAAAATATACTGTGCTTCCTGGATAAGAGATTGGGAAATAGACAGTGGAGGCATTCTTGCAATTTTTGTTTTTTTGGTTATTAATATTATACCATCTTTTACAATGTAATTTCGAATCATCAGTCCATTTTGTTCTTTTGTTTGATGATAGTATTCTTCGTTATAACAAGTTGATTTAATACATCCAGTTTCATCTGCTAATGACATGTGGTACAATACTTTATTCTCATTTTTGGCGTTTCTGTAGTAAGTTTTTGATGAACATTGTATAACGTTGACACGGACTCCTTTTTGATATGGTTTGGCATCAACTTGTCTGTCATCTTTGAGTTCTTCAATAGAAATCATCTGTAAAATATAATTCATTAAGTTAGAATGGTAGATAATATTGTCAGATGAATATATACAGACAGTGATGTAATGCATTTATTTAAATAGCTATCCATATTGGTTTGTGATCACTGTAATATGATTCTAATGTGCCACAATTTATAAAGCGTGTATTTGTAAAAATGTGGTCTAATAAAGAATTGTAGTCTGTTGTAGCTGTTGTTATTCTTTGTTCGCAATTGAAATGTGTTAACATGTGACTTACAAGTAATTTAGCATTGTGTGTTGTTTGAAGTAAATCAATATTAAAGTCACCCATTATTATATATTTATGGTGTGGGTATGCATTTATTGTCGTTGTTAATATTGCTAAAAAGGTTTCTGTTGGCACTTTGGGTTGTTTGTACACAAATACTATTAAGTAATTTATGTTGTTTATTGTTTGTGTTATTGTCAGAATGTCAACCTGTTGTGTTGTAGTAAATATTGGATGTATAATTATTTGTTGCTGGGAATAGATTGCAATTCCATGTTTTGTTTGTTTATTGGAAAAATTGTCAAATATTACACAATTATAATGATCTATATTATATGTATTGCTAGGTGTTTTGTGTGTTATATTAATTTCAGTTAAGCATAATATGTCAGCACTTAACATGTTATTATCAGCTTTCATTGATTTGAAATGTTTTTGTAGTGATCTTATGTTATGTGTTATTATTGTGAAGTATTTGCTATATTGTGCTATTTGTGTTATAGATATCTCTAGTATCATGTCTGTTTTTAAGCGTAGCATTTCTTCATGTACTTTATAGTGTGTTGCTATCTTATTTTCATTGAAATTTTTCAAATATATATTTTTCAATGATTTTGCTCGACTAATTGCTACATAATGTAAGTGATGTGTTTTGATGTTATTAAAATGTATATATAATGGTTCTATTGTTTGTCCTTGTGTTCTATGTATAGTACGTGCTGATGATTGTCGTATTGGGAATTGTTTTCGTATAATAGTTATACATTTTTTGCTGTATTGAAATTGACGAGAAATTTTTAATATTGGTGTCCAAGCATTAGAAATATTTGTATGATAAAGATGTTTGTTTTGTTGTCTTGTCTGTGTACCTATTTTCTGATTGTCAAACAATATCCAAATAATAATTGGGATATCATCTATACAATCTACATACTCAACTATGCCTGTTGCACCATTAGTTAAACCATCATTAACATTAATGTTTGAAGTTAGATCATATCGTAATTTTATGGCAATATGTAATGTCTTTGACAAATTCATTGTTTGTGTTGCATTTGTAGGTAATCTTTCTAGTATTGCTTCTTTTGCTATTGCAGTTAGGTCTCCTGCTACTGTATCTATTGCTATTGTTGTGTACATAGGGTAATGTTTCATGTGTTCTTGTAAAACAATATCATTAATTTCATCTACCTCTTTATTCGTACCCATGATATATGGTATTGATTTTATTATATGTAAGTCAGGTTGTATTTCGCGAGTCTTTAATGTTTGTATATCATCATTAGTATGTTCACCTATTCTTAGTCTATTAAGCATTTCTGCAAATGGTAAATCATTTATTTGTCGCATTATTTTAGTAAGTTCATATAATTTGAAATTTGTTTGCCACAAGTTTGTACTCAATGGTGCATACATGTGTCTTGAATTTTCAAATATATATGAATCAAAAACTGGTTTCAATTGGTAAAAGTCTCCAATAGCTAATATAGAAATTCCTCCAAAAGGATTGTTTGAGGCTTTTATTTCTTGCATTCTATTGTGTATGAAAGTGAGCATATTTGTTCCTACCATTGAAATTTCATCTATTACTAATACTTTTAAATGCATTAGTTTGCTTTGTAGTGCTGCTCTATTTTCATGTGTTAATTGTTTATATGATAAAGTTTGTGAGATTGGAATTTTGAATGTGCTATGTAATGTTTGTCCATTAATATTATGTGCTGCTTGTCCTGTTGGTGCAGTAAGCAAGATATGAATATTGTCTGGATTTTCTCCTGCTTTAGTATTGTAGTATCTCAGTAATGTTTGATAAAGTGCAGTTATAAGGAAACTTTTACCTACTCCTGCACCGCCAGTACAAAAAGTAAAGAAATTTGTTGTTTGAGTTTTCAGCCAATTTAAATGATGATATACAAAATTTAGTTGCTCAGATGTTAAATTTTGCATTATGTAATTGTATTCTTCTTCAGGTAATAAATTATTTACCAGTAAATCTTCTTCTGTTGTACTTCTAACTCCTAAATCTAGTGATAAGTCATAGTTTACATCATGATTATTATGTGCATGTATTTCACTGTCATCTATTGGTATCTGTTCTGGTGGTGATGCTGGTGATATCAGTATATTGTCATTATTATGTTCTTCATCATCAAAGGGTATTATATGTTGCTTGTTATATAAGGAATAATTATTATCAATTTCTATTTGTAACTCCAAGTATCTTTCGTAGTATGTATCTTTGTCTGAAATTATATTACTTTCTATTCTCCAGGGGTAAAAAAGCATTAATAATTCTCTGTAATAGTCTTCAGGCTCATTATTTTTATTAAATTTCCGATATCGTATTATTTTAGTTTTTTTACGGCAAGTGTATTTTTCAGTAGTTTCATTGGCAATTAATTCATTTATTTCAAGTTCCTCATCATCAGAACTATAAAAGTTTGTTTCTAACAGTAAATTATCATAACTGTTTTGTACTTTTTTTATTTTACTCTTTGGTACTATATTATATTTAGATGCATAATCAGCCAAAGTACATTTTTCTAATGTTATTGGTCGTTTGCTATACTTATTAATTATATTATCAAGTTGTACTTTTGTTGATGTTTCTGGCATCATGTTAATTGTATGCATGTCTTTCATTAAGTAAGTTCGTTTGTCTGGTAAACTTGTATTGATAAATATAAATGATCTAGAGCTTTTCCGTAATGGCATTTGTAGTATTAGATAAGCAGCTTCTTGTGCACTAATTTCAGTGCAATTCAAAAATTTGTTTCCAATATGCTTTAATTGCTCTTTAATCTTTACATTATGAGACACTTCTTTTGCGGCTTGTGCTATTATTTTGCTTAATCCTCGCTGAGATTTACTCAAATATGAAACAATATATACTGCACAAGCATATGCATCTAAGACATATTGTATATCTATGTTAGCTTGCCATGCCTGTAATATTATTCTATTGTAATTATTAATAAAAGATTCAGCTGGTGTTCTTTGCAAAAATATAGTTGTTTTGTTAATTTGTAAGCGTATGCATTTTATATATTGCTCTTCTGTTAATTCTATTTTGTGTAGAAACTCTTCATATGTGTAATGTGAAAAGCTTTCTGAGGACATAGTAGAATAGATAATATCAATTTGTTGCTTTGCAATTGTATCTTTTTTATCTAATTGTAATGGCTTTAATATTTTAGTACATGGCATAGGATATTTTGGGTATTGATATTTGCATATTTTTTTATGTTTTATACGACAATTTTTAGTATGTCCATGTTTCTGCAATGGAAGTAAACATTCAAAGGACAGTTCTTCAGTTTTGTGACAAGTTATATGTTTGTTAATAAAAGATATAACTTTGTCATCTTTTTCTATGCCATACTGTGGTGCATTATTTACCCAAAGTAAAGCATGTATATGTGGTGATCCTCTTTGTTGAAATTCAACTCTGTAAAAATAATCTGAGATTTTACCTATTGGATTACTCTTGTCCAATAAAATGCAGTTAAATAATTTTTTTACTTGATAATCAAAGTGTCGTGCACATGTTATAGGATCTTGTTGTATTAAACTACATTTACTTTCCCAAGACATACTTTTGAACTCTTCTCTGGTGCATTCTTTAAGTTTCTTTACACGTAACAGTATATTAATTAAGTGATACCATTTTGTTTCTGCTGCAGACAAAGTCAAAAAAAAAGTTGGAATGCCCAATTGTCTTATCATAGCAAACAAATCACGTTTGCAATTTTCCCAGTAAGGAGGAGAGCTCCGTATTGTTTTTAATATTTTGTATCCCTCATTAAAGTGCAATATACTTTGTAAATTTTCTTTTATGTCTTTTACTGTAATTACTTTGCCATCAGTAAAATGTTTTCTAAGTGATATAAAGATTTTATCTTGTATTTGTTTAATTTGCAATTTTTTCAATTTGAAAAACATATTTGTTATATTATTAGCTACTCTCTTATCATAACTACGTAATTCTACTTTACATATTGTACTATAATGTACTGATACATGTCTATCTTTATTAGCTGTTCTACGTTTCCCACAAAATATTGTAGGAAATGCTAAATATTCAGAATCTTTATCCTCATACAATCCACGTGGTGTATTATGTTCAGCGGGTGCCAAATTTAATACATTTATGTTATCGTCTGTTATTGTTTCATTAGTTAATAATGTATCTAAATTGCCTACAGGCATGTTATCTGTACTACTTGAATCATTATTACTATCAGATGTTTGTATACTATTTGTTTCAATTGGAACATATTCCCAATCTGAATTTATAGTTACTTCATATTCTTTAAACAAATCACTATTGTATGCTAACCATGAAGCTGCTCTTTTAACCCCTTCGACGCTCATGACGAGCTGGGCTCGTCATGAGGTAGCCTCCTCGCATGCTCATGACGAGCCCAGCTCGTCATGTAACATGCGCTTTCGCAAAATCCAGCGTACGGGGGGGGGAATCATGCCGCATGCATGCGGTTAACTATATTTGGTCTTACATTTTCATAATGTGTGTATGATTTATACTGTAATTTTCTTTTTAATTTTATTGGTATTGTCATAGTATCACTCATTTGCCTTGGTAATATTGTTATAGTGGTCATAACATCGGCTGGAACGTTTACTACAGCACCTGTCAAGGATTTTTGAAATCCACGTGGCAGTGTTTTAATTTGCAAAAAAGGTATTCTTGGAGATACTAATCTTTCTTCTAAGTCATACAAATGTAATTCAGGTGGTATATCAGGGAAACTCATGCCATTATAAACTGAACATGGTGGAATTTTATTTTGCATAATGTACTTATAGCATGTATTACATATATAATTACTTTGCTGGTTACTGATATTACATAATATAAAAGTCTTGTTGTGTATTATATTGCAGATATTTCTAACTGTTTCTTTATGCCACATTTGGTTACAAATAGTGCATATATATTCAGGTCCATAATGGATTTGATTAACGAAGTTATCTATAATATACTTTGTAATTGACTGATTAATATTTGTATTTTGTCTTGCATGTAATGCCACATTTTCAACGGAAGTAACATTAATTTTTGTTTGGCTAATACTAAGTTCTTGTATTTCAGAGTATTCATTAAAAATATTTGGCCTTATAATATGTTCTATTTCATTTGTTTGCTGTAAATTAATATTATCCTTTTTGTTAGTAACATTTAGTTCAATATCTATAGGAATAACAGGTATAGCTTCAGATGCTAATGTAGCACTATAATGTATTACCATATGTGTAAGTCCTTTTTTTTTATTTTGTGTAATTAGTCTCCTTTGACCTTTTTGAAAAGAACTTTTAAGTATTGCATTAATAGTAATTGGTATAATAGTTAGTGATATTGATTCATAATTTAGGGGTAAAATGTTATTTGAAAGCATTGTTACATGCTGCACTAAATGTGTTATTGTTGTAGTATGTAAAAGTATAGTTGTGCAATTATGCGTTTCCTTACTCTGTGATGTTGTACTCAAATAGTAAGTAAAGTAGTTGTTATCTTGTTTGGTAATAACAAATACTATTTTATTTAAGTACATTATGACAGAATTATATGTAGTTAATGTATTTTGTAAAGCTAATGTTATGTTTTTTTGTAAAGTATTATCCTGTAAAATTATATGTATTTGTTTTTTTTTAAGCTGAATTGAATATGTTGTATTATTATATTTAATGTATTTAGGTATATCATTTATGTCTATATTTTGTCTGTTATAAAACATCAGCATGTCTTCATACATTTTTTCCCCAAGTTGCATTATATTATGTATCTCTTGTATGGACCAGTTTTTCATAAATGTTAATTTGTTGTAAAGTACAGCAAATATAATATTGCAAATATATAAGCTATGTAGTTCATTTTCTTGAAATTTAGTATTTAAAAGGCGATTATTTACTTCTATTAACTTGCTACTATCTGTATGCTCATTATTGATAATGCTTATATTATTAACATCTAATGCCTTGTCAGAGAGTTGTTGTATATGACTATTTTCAGATTTATTTGCAGTAACATTACTGACTTTACTTTTGCTAGTATCTAATGTTATATTCGATAGTAATTGCTCTTTTAAAATTAACTCTTGTTCACTAGTTTTATTTTTTGAGATTTTCTTTTTATCTTTTTTAATATTTTGCAAGTCTTCAGTAAGTTCTATTTCTTTGCTAAGAATAATTATTTTCTGTTTTTTACAACGTTTACTATTTTTATTTTTGGTGAAAGGTCTTTTTGTTGCTGTTTTTATTAAAGTAGCCGTTTCACATAAAGTATTTAAGGATGATTTTGCTACTTCTGTATTTGTAGTATTTTCTGTATGTTTTTTTTGCAACGTAGATGTTGATGCTTCAACATTTTCGTTGTTATTGCTATTTTGTTGTACATAAATGTCTGCTTTATGTACAAAAAAATTTGTTGTTTTTTGTGACTTTTTTTCTTCCAGTTTTAAAGCACGTTCAAATGATGTCTTTAGTATTTTTCGAATATTTATTGGTGTTAATTCAAATTGGACATCTACTGCATTAAATGGTTTTATGCTATTTGCCAAATTTTTAATATAATGAATTACTTCTTGAAAAGTTTTTTTTTTAAGTAGTACACATGTGCCATCATGTTGTGGCATTCCAGTCTCATTCCGGCTATGTGAATCAAATACAAAATAGCTATCTTCATTTTTAAAAATAGATATAACATAGACATCCATATAAAGCAATACTCCAGAAGCTGTTATTGCTAAATTTAATGCTTCTTGTATGTCTGGATATATCAAATCAAAACGTGTAAATATATTACCATAGTAAGCTTCTCCTAATTTAATTGCATAAATATCATTTCCATGTGTAATATATTTAGGCAGATCATCAGGATGCATATAATTCTGTTTATTGATTGAATGCATCTCTAAATATAATGCATTTCCAAGATCCATTATATTATGTAAATCTTCTGCATCCCATATATTTGCTATTTTATTTTGGTTGTGAATAATAGCGAAGGTACTATTTGGAAGGCATTGTTTGCCTCTTGAATGTATAGAAAACTTTTCATGGCCTTGATGGTATTGAGCTTGTATGCTATTATGCATTATTATATTTACAAAAGGTTATTTGTATGTTAATATTTTACAAAATGTGTGTAATTACTAGATATATTGTATATTTACTTTTTTGTACACATAATAACAATAGTATTGTGATTTATAGGTCGGCTTTTAAATGATAATAACAATAAAAAAAAGGATCTTTACCTTATTGATTTCTTCTTCTTTTGCAGGATCTGTAATACAAAGATGTTATATATAATTAATAATATGTATATATTATTTATTTGTTGTACAATAGCATTAAAACAATATGTATGTTAAAGAACATATATTTTAAGAAACATATTTAACAGGATGATACTAAAATGTTCTAATAAACTTTTGTATGCTTTTTTATATAGATATATCAAGCATCTTGTAGATTTACTTGTAGCTCATTGCTGTTCACAATTGCACAAACGTTATTATATACATTTTTATTAATACATTCTTTATCATTTAGAAGTATATGTAAGTAGCATCCTATTGTGTATATAGCTATGCTGGTGCTTTTAGGCTGCCTACATATTAGTCCTTAGCATAATTATATATTGTTCAATTACTCTCTCCTCTATAATGTTAGGCTTTGCATTCTCATAAAATAATAATCATACATAAGTGGTTATTATTTTTCAATGGGAATTTCATAACAGTTTCAAACAGTAGCATTTTGAATGCAATATGTTTTATGTTAATTAAGTTTGAGGTATTTGCATTGCTAAATATTCGGATACTACTGCAACAGAAGTATACAAATAGCAGGGCCAAAAATGTGTATATATATTTTTGTAGCAATGGTAACATGCTGTGCTTTACATAAGTAAGTGTAAAAGTAAGGTGTGTCATATTGCAATTGCTATATTAGTAAATTATGAATGTGTTAAATAATGCATGCATGGCTAGTTGGTGATTTGTGTGCCTGTAGAAATAGTGCATTGATGGCTGGATGTTTTGTCTGTTTAGTTGAAGTATGTACTTTCAGTTGTTGATGTGTGTCTGGTGAAAGCATGTACTGAAGGCTGTTGATATTTTTTTTCGTGAAGACATGTATGACAGATGGTGCTGTATGCCTAGTGAAGAGTGCAGTGTCAGCTTGTAACACAATAAAACATGTCAGTGGTCATTATTCATAGCATGAAAAAACGCCTGACAGCTCAAAATACTTGCATTTATAATGCAATATGTGTCATGTTAATTAATATTTTAGCTACTAATATTGCAAAATATTTGAACACCAAATGTCAAAAAAGTGTATAAATAGAAGTCACAAAAAATGTGTATTTACTTTTTGTTGCAAAAGTAATGCTGCATTTTAGATGAATATATTTAAAACTAAGGTGCACCATACTGCAATTGCTACCATAGTTGATTCTGAATATGTCATCGAGTACTCGAGTAAAGTAAGCAGTATATAAAAATGTTACAGATTATTTTATTTAATTACGGTGGTCTAAGCAAAGGCGCTCTAAGACAGGCAACGAGCAGCTGTATTTTAAAATGGACTTTGCGTTGCTTATTAATTGCTGCATGTACATCGGCTCAATTTGCATTTAGCTTTGCTAAGCGACCTGTGTATATGGGCTCTTACGCTGCAAAGAGCACAATAATATACAGAAAGAACTATGTTTAAGTTAATGCTACGGGTGACATGGCTGCACTGTTATGAGGCTTGCACTCACCTAGGTGAAGTCCGCGCTATCTATAAATGCTATAGATTACTTTATTTAAATACGGTAGTCTAAGGAAAGGTGCTGTGAGACAGGCAAGGAGCAGGTATATTTTACAACGGGCTCGTTGTTGCTTTTAAATCACTGCATGTGCATGGGTTTAATAATGCACACTCCCTGTGTAATACTTTATTTTTCTGAACAACAGTTTTACCGAATATAATATTTGCAGGCAAAACATCGAGCATTTAGGTACGGAAGAAGGTAAAGGAAATGGAGGCAAGGCTTAAAAGCTACTATATTTTGCGCAATACAAAACTTGCTTTCCGTCTTCATTATAACAAACCTATACAATAGGTCTTGCATTCATGCGAGTTTGAGCTATTGACATTGCAAAGGACAATGCATTTTTTTTAAACATGAAGAAAAGGCATTGTGATTTACAATGCCAATAGCTAGGAGACCTGGATCAGTTGACTTAAGCCCTCTTGCATACTAGTGCCACATGTTGAGGCATGCAAGATTCCAGCTAGTCTTTAATAAATATCCCATACCACTCGGGGTCACTGCATAGTCCTCCTGCCTGGACAGATAAATGCTGTAAAAAATGTTGGGGGAAAATGATAGAGGCCAGTCTAGCATGCACCTCAGAATGATTTGCTTGATTGAAAGAGACATGCAGGTCAGTTATGCATCTTGCACATCCAGAGTTTTTTCCACTGTATTCTACAGAAGATTTTCAGTTAATTTTCTATATTGAAACCTGTTTCAGAATGTTCCTATACTGTCCAAGTGGCAGCATGAATGGATGCATTGAGATGCGCATTTGCATCCTGTCGTGGGTGAATAGCGCTTTCAGGTCTGCTAACACCTGGGGTACAAATACATGGCTCCTTTAGTGAGAAGTGAGTTTCAATGGGCGGTGCTAATAATGCATCCATCTGCATGGTGCAAAGGCAAGAGATGAGTTTGTCGCCATATCCAAGTAGCTTGCACTCTGGGGAAATAAGTCACAAAGATAGTTGGCGCTCTCGTGTAATTTCTACATTTAAAAAGTTTATGATCGGATTACTAAGGCAAAAAGTCGTACAATGTGCGTGCAACCTATCTTTCTGAACAAGACACTAAGAGGAGTAGACGAGCCTTCTCAGTAATGCCAACATCGAGCTCAAGCCCATGCAATGGAAACAGGGTAACTGAGTTACATTTGTGGCTATTCAAAAACACCCGTCCTGCTTTTCTAGCAATTACGTGCACTTCTACGGGTACACCTTAACAATCCAGGAAAGAGTAATAATATTCCATACTGCCACAGGTTGGCAGCAGGAATGGAAAACATTTAAATAAAAACGGAAGTCAGGCACTTTTGGCTGAGACGGGGGCGGGGCCTGCAATCTAGCAGGAAGTCCCGGCCGCCGCCACAGCCGCCGCCGCCGAGGAAGAAGTGGAGCAATGAGACACTGAACACGTCGAAAGAGGCCGGTAAGTGGTGGCGATGGGGGTCACGCGCGTGTGTATGTGTCTGGAGTGCGTGTGTGTGACTGTGGGGGAGGGGGATGTGTGTGAGCGAGTGTTTGCCGTGTGCCTGCGTGTGTATGCGCTCGCCTATGTGTGCGCATGCAAAGGGGTGGGGTGGGGGGTGGGGGCTGCTTATATGTGAAGCGCTCTGATACATGATTCCGTTCGGGGCTGGGAAATAAAAAAAAAAATAAAAGAGCACAATAATATCCAGAAAGAACTATGTTTAAGTCAATGCTACAGGTGACATGGCTGCACTGTTACATGCGGCTTGCACGCACCTAGGTGAAATCCGCGCTATCTAAAACTGCTACAGATTACTTTATTTAAATACGGTAGTCTAAGGAAAGGTGCTGTGAGACAGGCAAGGAGCAGGTATATTTTAAAACGGGCTCGTTGTTGCTTTTAAATCACTGCGTGTGCATGGGCTTAATAATGCACACTCCCTGTGTAATACTTTATTTTTCCGAGAAATATTATGCATGAATATGGACCTGCACATTTTATGTCTACTGGAACTTTTTTACATTCGAAAAGGAGGTCTGGAAGTGAGTAGTGGGTGAATAAGCATGGCTGGATTGACTAACAACAGTGCTCGGTAACTTAATAGTTAACTGTTTGCAATGTGTTCCAGAGTGGCTGAAAAGTTACATTGAAACAAATCAGCCCGGGCGCCAGCCTTATGGCGCCGAGTAGCTTTTAGACGAACGTTAGAATAGGACAGTAAAGACTGAAAGACTGTTAGAGCAGTTAGCAATACCCCTGGGCCCTTCCCTGAATACTTGGTGCTAATGGTTGTAGCAGACGATTAGGCCGAACTAAGATGTGTACGTGATCGGCAAAGGGCAGAAAGGCATCCGGTAGTAGGTAGGTGAAAATTAACTATTAGAAGACTTGATAGAGTAAAGTACTTATTATGCAATTTTTTTAGATAATAAAACACCTGTTTTTCATTACTTTATCCCTTAACCAGCAGACGCGACTACTATAACTATTTTTGTAGAAGTAATTTTGCAAAAATAAGAGAAGTTAATAGTTGCTGGGCATTGGATTTTTGAATGCAAAAAGTTATTTTATGCATATATTAGTAGAACAGCACGTGCGTTTATTTATATTATATGGAGAAAGTATATGCAAACTTCATGTATTTTTATTTATAAAGTAAGGTGCCATCATTGGCCGTTTAATTAATTTTCTCGATAATGCCACATTGACCCACAATCATGTAACTGAAAAAATGGCTTGCAATGAACTGTAGCTTCTCGAAGCACTCACAAACATATCAGTATATTATTGAACGTTTAGTCGTGCAAGCACGCATACATGATTTAACAGTACAAAGTACACTCTTTGTATCTGATTTTGATATAGGGCTCTACTACCTCCCCGTAAATACAACCTGCATGCAAAATATCGGGACATCAATTACGTCAGACCAAAACTGCGGGCCACTAAATAGAGTAACGAGTTTAATAATTTATTGAATGCTGGGTGAAGTTCGCAGTATCTAAAAGTGTTACAGATTACTTTATTTAAATACAGTTGTGTAAGTAAAGGCGCTTTAAAAAAAGCAACGAGCGGCTGTATTTTTTAAAATGGGCTCGCTGTTGTTTATTAGTAAGTCGACGCTACGGGTGACATGGCTGTACTGTTGCTTGCTTGCATGCACTTGGGTGAAGCCCGTGCTATGTAAACGTGCTAGAAATTACTTTATTTAAATGCGGTAGTGTAAGCAAAGGCGCTATAAAACAGAGAACAGGCTGTGGTATTTTTTAAAATGGGCTTATTGTTGCTTATTAATTGCTGCGTACTGCTGCCTCATTTTGCATTGAGCACTGCCATACTGGCGCCTGTGGGTCAATGGGCTTCCGCTATGTAGAAAGCATAACATTACAGAAAAATAAGCATGAGTAAGTTGGCGCTACAGGTGACATGGTTTCACTGTTGCATGCAGCTTTTACGCACTAGAGTGAAGTCCGTGCTAAATAAAAATGCAACTGATTACTTTATTTAAATACGGTAGTGTAAGGAAAGGTGCTGTAAGACAGGCAAGGAGCGGTTATATTTAAAAACGGGCTCGTTGTTGCTTTTAAATCACTGCGTGTGCATGGGCTTAATTATAAGCATACTCCCTGTGTAATACTTTATAATTCCGCACAACAATTTTGCCGTTTATAATATTTGCAGCCAAAACATCGAGTATTTAGGTACGGTAGAAAATAGAGGAAATGGAGGCAAGGCTTAAAAGCTAGTATATTTTGCGCATAGAAAACCCCGTTTCAGTCTTCATTATATCAAACCTATACAAATGCAAGTAGCATTACGGAAATACTTTGCTCGATAATGCCACATTGACCCACAATCATGTAACTTAAAAAATGGCTTGCAATGAACTGTAGCTTTTCGAAGCACTCACAAACATATCAGTATATTATTGAACGTTTAGTCGTGCAAGCGCGCATACATGATTTAACAGTACAAAGCACACTCTTTGTATCTGATTTTGATATAGGGCTCTACTACCTCCCCGTAAATACAACCTGCATGCAAAATATAGGGATATCAATTACGTCAGACCAAAACTGCAGGCCACTAAATAGAGTAACGAGTTTAATAATTTATTTAATGCTGGATGAAGTCTGCAGTATCTAAAAGTGTTACAGATTACTTTATTTAAATACGGTTGTGTAAGTAAAGGCGCTTTAAAAAAAACAACGAGCGGCTGTATTTTTGTAAAATGGGCTCGCTGTTGTTTATTAGTAAGTCGACGCTACGGGTGACATGCCTGTACTGTTGCATGCTACAGATTACTTTATTTAAATACGGTTGTGTAAGTAAAGGCGCTTTAAAAAAAACAACGAGCGGCTGTATTTTTTAAAATGGGCTCGCTGTTGTTTATTAGTAAGTCAACGCTACAGGTGACATGGCTGTACTGTTGCCTGCTTGCATGCACTTGGGTGAAGCCCGTGCTATGTAAAAGTGCTAGAAATTACTTTATTTAAATGCGGTAGTGTAAGCAAAGACGCTATAAAACAGACAACAGGCGGCGGTATTTTTTTAAATGGGCTTATTGTTGCTTATTAATTGCTGCGTACTGCTGCCTCATTTTGCATTGAGCACCGCCATACTGGCGCCTGTGGGTCAATGGGCTTCCGCTCTGTAGAAAGCATAACATTACAGAAAAATAAGCATGAGTAAGTTGGCGTTACAGGTGACATGGTTTCACTGTTGCATGCAGCTTTTACGCACTAGAGTGAAGTCCGTGCTAATAAAAATGCAACTGATTACTTTATTTAAATACGGTAGTGTAAGGAAAGGTGCTGTAAGACAGGCAAGGAGCGGTTATATTAAAAAACGGGCTCGTTGTTGCTTTTAAATCACTGCGTGTGCATGGGCTTAATTATAAGCACACTCCCTGTGTAATACTTTATAATTCCGCACAACAATTTTGCCGTTTAATATTTGCAGCCAAAACATCGAGTATTTAGGTACGGTAGAAGGTAGAGGAAATGGAGGTAAGGCTTAAAAGCTAGTATATTTTGCGTATAGAAAACCCCGTTTCCGTCTTCATTATATCAAACCTATACAAATGCAAGTAGCATTACGGAAATACTTTGCTCGATAATGCCACATTGACCCACAATCATGTAACTTAAAAAATGGCTTGCAATGAACTGTAGCTTTTCGAAGCACTCACAAACATATCAGTATATTATTGAACGTTTAGTCGTGCAAGCGCGCATACATGATTTAACAGTACAAAGCACACTCTTTGTATCTGATTTTGATATAGGGCTCTACTACCTCCCCGTAAATACAACCTGCATGCAAAATATCGGGATATCAATTACGTCAGACCAAAACTGCAGGCCACTAAATAGAGTAACGAGTTTAATAATTTATTGAATGCTGGATGAAGTCCGCAGTATCTAAAAGTGTTACAGATTACTTTATTTAAATACGGTTGTGTAAGTAAAGGCGCTTTAAAAAAAACAACGAGCGGCTGTATGTTTTAAAATGGGCTCGCTGTTGTTTATTCGTAAGTCGACGCTACGGGTGACATGGCTGTACTGTTGCATGCTACAGATTACTTTATTTAAATACGGTTGTATAAGTAAAGGCGCTTTAAAAAAAACTACGAGCGGCTGTATTTTTTAAAATGGGCTCGCTGTTGTTTATTAGTAAGTCGACGCTACGGGTGACATGGCTGTACTGTTGCATGCTGCTTGCATGCACTTGGGTGAAGCCCGTGCTATTTAAAAGTGCTAGAAATTACTTTATTTAAATACAGTCGTGTAAGCAAAGACGCTATAAAACAGACAACAGGCTGCGGTATTTTTTAAAATGGGCTTATTGTTGCTTATTAATTGCTGCGTGCTGCTGCCTCATTTTGCATTGAGCACCGCCATACTGGCGCCTGTGGGTCAATGGGCTTTCGCTCTGTAGAAAGCATAACATTACAGAAAAATAAGCATGAGTAAGTTGGCGCTACAGGTGACATAGCTTCACTGTTGCATGCAGCTTTTACGCACTAGAGTGAAGTCCGTGCTAAATACAAATGCAACTGATTACTTTATTTAAATACGGTAGTGTAAGGAAAGGTGCTGTAAGACAGGCAAGGAGCGGTTATATTTAAAAACGGGCTCGTTGTTGCTTTTAAATTACTGCGTGTGCATGGGCTTAATTATAAGCACACTTCCTGTGTAATCCTTTATAATTCCGCACAACAATTTTGCCGATTATAATACTTGCAGTCAAAACATCGAGTATTTAGGTACGGTAGAAGGTAGAGGAAATGGAGGCAAGGCTTAAAAGCTACTATATTTTGCGTATAGAAAACCCCCTTTCCGTCTCCATTATATCAAACTTATACAAATGCAAGTAGCTTTACGGAAATACTTTGCACGATAATGCCACATTGATTCACAATCATGTAACTGAAAAACTGGCTTGCAATAAACTGTAGCTTCTCAAAGCACTCACAAACATATTAGTATATTATTAAACATGGCGTTTAGTTCTGCAAGTGCGCATACATGATTTAACAGTACAAAGTACACTCCTTGTATTTGTTTTTGATATAGAGCTCTACTACCTCTCCGTAAATAAAACCTGCATGCAAAATATCGGGATATCAATTAGGCCAAACCAAAACTGCGGGCCACTAAATAAAGGAACGAGTTTCATACATTATTGAATGCTTGTATATTAATAGCAGCGAATAATATTAAATGAAATACATAAAAGTAAGCTTACCTTTGAATGCAAATATTTGATAGATCAGTAGCGAAGTCGAGTAGGAAGCAAATAGGTCTCGGAACGTACGTTGTTGTTCTCAGCAAGTAAGGGTCTGTGTAGCAACTGGTAAAGTCCCGATGTAAGTATCGGCTGTGATCAGATAGCAAAGGTTAAAGGCAATAAAATGCAAGGCTCACAGGACTAACAAATACTTCAGGATAGTGAGAAAGTCGGATAAGTGCGAAAAAACATGTCTGGCTCTTTTCAATGTAAAGTAAAAGGGCAAAGGTGACTGTCCTTTTTAAACAGTTTCGTTTCTTTTAATGCATGCAGTGAGTTTCGATTGTAAACAGTTTCGTTTCTTTTAATACATGCTGTGAGTTTCAGTTTGTATTTGAAACATATAGCTAAATGAATGTATATTAGTTGTTTACTACAAATCCTAAAATGCTTTCTGTAAATGGATATATTTTTAAAGTAGTGCATGTGAAAATATAACAGACAATGAAATTGCAAATGTATAGATGTAAAACATTTTGGTAAAATGCTGTCGGAATTTTGTTGTTTGTGATGCTTTTAATATGGGCCACATGCATTTACTTTAACTTTTGAAAGAAGGCCTTTCAGGAACATGCCGCAGAATTATTTAATCGTTGTATGTAAAGTGAACGTGTGCCTTATTCGAAGAATGTTCCATCTTATGTTTTATACAGCTTTGTATTGAGCGAAAAAACTGTTCCAAAAATTTTTTACTCATTACACGCATAAGTAAAAGCACTATCACAGAAATGTTAAACTCCAAAATCAAAGAAGGCGATGCCATGTGGCACATGGAACCATAAGTGGTGCGACATAGCCTGGGTGTTATGGCCCGAATGCAAGTATGCATTTCCTTCAACATTTGAAACTAAACCACCGAGGAACATGCCGCCGAGATTTATAATTGCTGCATGTAAAGTAAACGTGTACCACGTAGATCTGTAAAGCATTTTCTTTACCATGTAAACACGAGCCTTTAAGGAGTATGGCGCCGACGTTTTTGAAACGGGCTTTGTATTCAGCGAAAACTATCTCGAACATTTTGCACTTATTACACGCAAAAGTACAGACGCCATATCATAAATGTTAGTCTGCAGAATTAACAAATGCGTTGCAATGTGGCACATGTAACAAATAGTGGTGTGAAATAGCCTGTGTGCTATGGCCCGAATACAAGCAAAAAAAATTACCCACATAATGTAATTAAATATAACTATATAGACCTTTCACTGTAATACAGTGGGTCAATACCACCTTGTACTTTTGTGTCAGAGCACTTGCTGCAGGAATAATAATTGTTTCGGAAAGTAAACGTGTACCTTGTGTGTGAAACATTTTTTTACAACACATAAATGAGACAACAAAAAGTGCTCACTATAGTCCGCCGGTGCTGCATGCATTTACTTTGACATTTGAAAGTAGGCCTTCAAGGAACAGGTCGCAGAGATTATTAGTTGCTGTGTATAAAGTAAAGGTATGACACATTTTATATCTGTAAAACATTTCGTTTTACATGTAAACACGAGCCTTTAAAGAGGTAAAGACAACGTTTTTAAAATGTAATATTTCATTTTGCAGCATGTAACTGCAAAGCATTTTCTTTTACATATGAATTAGGGCCTCTAAAGTGGATGCCAACGACGTATTTAAAAAGCGCTATTTTATTTTGCATTATGTATAATGGCAGTACCTTTAATATATAATGGGACACTTTAATTACTGTAATGTTTTGCTTTGAATATAAAGCCGAAGCCCAACATTTCTAAATCTCATTACAACAAGCAGACATACCACCGCCGCAGACATAGTGCCGCCGCAAAGCACGTTTTGAAGTGCTGTTGTTATTTCCGACTGTTTACATCTACTAAATAACACCATGTCGATAACTGTAGGGGCGAGAAAGGAATGTGTAAACGAATTCATGCAAGTAGATACCTGTAGGCTTAAGAAAGTCTGTAGCAAACTGCTTACAGCAAGAAAATCAAAAAAAGGGTAATGTAGACAGAAGCAGTACATCAAAAGTGTTTTGTTTTTTTTTGAATATTGCACTGAAAGTAAACGCACTCTAAGACAAAGAACGAGCGGCTGCATATACATGGTGTCCTTGTCGCTTTTAAATTGCTGCGTGTACATCGACTCACTTTGTTTGGAGCATCGCCATAATGGCGGCTCTGTTGTAACATAGGCTCCCGCGTTCTAGAAAGCACAATTACACACAGAAACAACCTAAGTAAAGTCAATGATACAGGTCACATGGCTTTACTGTTGCCTGCTCCTTTTACGCACTCGGGTGAAGTCCGTGCTAAATAAAAAAACAACTGATTACTTTATTTAATGTTCTTGCATGTAAAGTAAACGTATTCCCGTATGGCACATTTTATATTTGTAAAATAAAACACGATCACACAGAGAAAGAAACACGATATTACTTGTATGTATTTGATGTTGAAAATGCCCATTGTTAAACGGTTAGTAAAAAAAAACACGTTCAGCTATAAGACAGGACGAAAATGAAGGTAGAAATACACATAATATTGTATTTATTTCGTGTTCAAAGAATGGCCCTGGATGAAAGCGAACAGTGAAACAAACACACTGTGGTCTAAAACGACATAAGCTCGTTGTTGCTTTTAACTTGCTGCATGTGCATGGCCTTACTTTGCAATAAGATCTGCCAAAATGGCGCTCTGCTCGAAAACAACATGCGCTCATTGTTGCTTTTAACATCCTGCATATGCATGGGCTAACTTTGCATTGAGCCCCGCCATAATGGCGCCTGTATTCTAACATTAGTTCTCGCCCTTCTTGTGGGCTGCTTTGACACAGTCGGACGGCTGTATTTAAAATGTGCTCGTTGCTGCTGTTTGATTGCTTCGTTTCAAGTGAATGTATGCCTTGTACCTCATATTTCGTGTTCGTGACACTGCCCATTATCAAACAGCCGTCACACAGAGAAAAAAACACAATATTAATACTGTTTATTTCGTGTTCAAAGAAACACGACAGTACTTCTATTTATTTCATGTTTGTGACACTGCCCATTATTACACGGTCAGTAACAACAAACACGCTATGCTGTAAGAAAGTAAACAAAAATGAACACAAAAAGAAACATAACATTATATTGATTTATTGTCCAAAGAATGGCCTTAAGTAAAAGCTAACAGTAAGAACAAACACACCATGTGGCACATGGAACCATAAGTGGTGCGACATAGCCTGGGTGTTATGGCCCGAATGCAAGTATGCATTTACTTCAACATTTGAAACTAGACCACCGAGGAACATGCCGCCGAGATTTATAATTGCTGCATGTAAAGTAAACGTGTACCACGTAGATCTGTAAAGCATTTTCTTTACCATGTAAACACGAGCCTTTAAGGAGTATGGCGCCGACGTTTTTGGAACGGGCTTTGTATTCAGTGAAAACTATCCCAAACATTTTGCACTTATTACACGCAAAAGTACAGACGCCATTTCAGAAATGCTAGTGTGCAGAATTAACAAATGCGTTGCAATGTGGCACATGTAACAAATAGTGGTGTGAAATAGCCTGTGTGCTATGGCCCGAATACAAGCAAAAGAAAATTACCCACATAATGTAATTAAATCTAATTATATAGACCTTTCAGTGTAATACAGTGGGTCAATGCCACCTTGCACTTTTGTGTCAGAGCACCTGCTGCAGGAATAATAACTGTTTCTGAAGTAAACGTCTACCTTGTGTGTGAAACATTTTTTTTACAATATATAAAAGAGACAACAAAAAGTGCTCACTATAGTCCGCCGTTGCTGCATGCATTTACTTTGACATTTGAAAGTAGGCCTTCGAGGAACGCAGACATTATTAGTTGCTGTGTATAAAGTAAAGGTATGCCACATTTTATATCTGTAAAACATTTCATTTTACATGTAAACACGAGCCTTTAAAGGGGTAAAGACGACGTTTTTAAAACGTATTATTTCATTTTGCAGCATGTAACTGCAAAGCATTTTCTTTAACATATGAATCAGGGCCTCTAAAGTGGGTGCCAACGACGTATTTAAAAAGCGCTATTTTATTTTGCATTATGTATAATGGCAGTACCTTTAATATATAATGGGACACTTTAATTACTGTAATGTTTTGCTTTGAATATAAAGCCAAAGCCCAACATTTCTAAATCTCATTACAACAAGCAGACATATTACCGCCGCAGACATAGTGCCGCCGCAAAACACGTTTTGAAGTGCTGTTGTTATTTCCGACTGTTTACATCTACTAAATAACACCATGTCGATAACTGTAGGGGCGGGAAAGGAATGTGTAAACGAATTCATGCAAGTAGATACCTGCAGGCTTAAGAAAGTCTGTAGCAAACTGCTTACGGCAAGAAAATCAAAAACAGGGTAGTGTAGACAGAAGCAGTACATCAAAAGTGTTTTTTGTTTTTTTTTAATATTGCACTGAAAGTAAACGCACTGTAAGACAAAGAACGAGCTGCTGCATATACATTCACTTTCTTTGGAGCACCGCCATAATGGCGGGCGGCTCTGTTGTAACATAGGCTCCCGCGCTCTAGATAGCACAATTACACACAGAAACAACCTAAGTTAAGTCGACAATACAAGAATGGCCCTGGATGAAAGCGAACAGTGAAACAAACACACTGTGGTCTAAAACGACATAAGCTCGTTGTTGCTTTTAACTTGCTGCATGTGCATGGCCTCACTTTGCATTAAGATCTGCCATAATGGCACTCTCGTCGAAAACATGCACTCATTGTTGCTTTTAACATCCTGCATATGCATGGGCTAACTTTGCATTGAGCCCCGCCATAATGGCGCCTGTATTCTAACATTAGTTCTCGCCCTTCTTGAGTGCTGCTTTGACACAGTCGGACGGCTGTATTTCAATTGTGCTCGTTGCTGCTGTTTGATTGCTGCGTGTCAAGTGAATGTATGCCTTGTACCCCATATTTCGTGTTCGTGACACTACCCATTATCAAACAGCCGTCACACAGAGAAAAAAACACAATATTAAAACTATTTATTTCGTGTACAAAGAAACACGACAGTACTTCTATTTATTTCATGTTTGTGACACTGCCCATTATTACACGGTCAGGACATCAAACACGCTATGCTGAAAGAAAGGAAACGAAAATGAACACAGAAAGAAACAGAACATTATATTGATTTATTGTTCAAAGAATGGCCCTAAGTAAAAGCTAACAGTAAGAACAAACACACTGTGGTCTGAGACGAGAAACAAAAGGGTCTAACACGGGAAACGAAACTGAAAGCACGATCACACCAAGAAAGAAACATTGTCAAGTGAAGGCAAGCTCACACAAACAAAATGAAACATTGTAAAACATACTGAAGGCAAAAAGCTCGTGCACGCAGCTCAATCCAGCCAAGGATAAGCTCGTCACAGTTTCTTGTCCTTCATTCCCCCATGTCAGTTAGCTATAAGTCTCCAGCCTGGACGCATCTTTCAGATGCGATTTCCAGGCGAGACCTAAAAACGTTTTTATGAATATTCACAAAGAGTGCACCCTTCCTGTTTGCAAATGGAAGGCCGCCTCTTTGAGGAGCTGATAAGATATACATTTTTGTGACCAGATTTCATTCATAAAACACAATACAGACCTTAAGGAATTGGCATCTTGAAGGGTTGCCTTTTAACATGTCCCTACCAAATACCAATTGTGTATCTATACCCAAACACAAATTGCATTTCCGAAATGTGTTACCAAACTTTGCAGTTTGTGAATAGAAAAATGCTATTTTACAAATCTGATCCTAACGTTACGCAAAATAATCTTGTTTTCGAAGGCTGGTTCCTCTACAATGTAATTGAGCCAATTACCTACAACATTGTGTTTTAATCCATATGACCAGGGCTTTTAGTGGGCTGGGTCTTGCCAGTGCTGACCACTGGCAGTTCTTAAAGGCAAGCAGGTGCAGAGACGGGTTCCCGCCAGGCTCTTCATTTCTGCCCTCATACTCAGGTTGGAAAAGAAAATCTTAACTCTCCAGTAGTACCACTCACTGCTCAAAGACTTTGATGTAACTTCATAGAAACTCATTTTAGTTTTTTCACAATCTCATAATTTCAGAACTGAAACATTTTCAATATTATATACAACAAAGCCATAGTCGTTGCTTATTTATTATATGCAGCTAACAACCATTGACAAAGCCAATAACCCTGGCTTGTTGTAGGTGTAATGTTACTTATTGTATTAAATATAGAAGCAGCTAAATACCAGTCCCAGTCCAGTGGCACACTATGCTAAGCACAGATTTTTAGTTTACGTGTTTTTAAGCCACGCCCTAAATTACATCGACCACGCCCCTTTGAGAGACCCCCCCCTGAGTTTTTTATCCCACTTCAAGCCCTGCATATGACCAGTATAATTGGTTGACCCTTGTAAAGCACGTTTATTCTTTTGCACTAGTGACGCTGTCTATCCAGCGCACCATTGCCTATGATTTAAAATGCAAGATTCTACATCTATTTTTACTTTAAAAAAAGAGGTACATGCACGGCAGATATTTAAGGTTTGTACTGTGTTGCGAATTGCATAATAGAGGAAAAAATAATACAAGAGAATGTTCGTTTGGAACAAGTGTTTAATTTCAGTTCGTCCCTAAATTAAGCTATTCAAAGTCGGATCTAGAAGGAGCGTGTGCATTTTAGGAACTGAGAACTGAACACTGGCAAAGAGGACAGGATTTCCCCCTGCTGCACCCGCTCAATGTGGAAACAGCCTTTACAACGCAACCGTCACAACGCATGCCATTACATCGCATGCCGTTGCAATGCAAAAGGAGTGCAGCAGTGGGTAGAAGGTGTTGGATTTAACTCTAACACCTTCCCTACTGTTGCACACACTGGAGTTGGAATAGAAAATTAATCTGTTTCAACTTCCAGCGCTCCCCCGACAGAAAGTCGGGGTAAAGGTATGCGTTGTAACGCCATGCGATGTAATGGCATGCGTTGTAACGTCACATACCCGCTCAATCCAGTTCCACTTTACTGACAGCAGAACCCCACTACTTGAAGCACAGCAGTAATGTGGACCATTCCTGGTGGGTAGCCATCTTCAATCTCAGAGCTCTCTTCAGTCTATCCATCAAAACCCTTCATCAATAGAACAATGACTGCAGCATGTTATCAAATACTGAATATAGCCAGGTTCCCACCACACATCCCTTTCAATACAGCAGAGAGTCTTATCAACTCACTAGTATTCAATACACTGGACTACAGTAATAGTCTACGAATGGCCTCCCTCAATACTCCTTTCCCCCCACCCAACAAGGTCACACTTGTTATGCACTGTTTCTAAACATACTCCCATCACTCCAAATCACAACCAAGCTGACTGGCTTTTTGCTAAAAACAGGGCCATGTACAGGCTGGTAACACTTGCATTTGAAGCAGTGAATGCCATCGCCCCAACTACCTCTCTGACATCCTTTCCTGCTGTATGCCAACTAGGGAGTTAAGTTCCACCAACTTTATAATCTCTTAGTCATACCCAAGTCACCACGTGCAGCATCCAATTTTCTTTCCTTTTATCTTTTAGGACTTCTTAACTGGAACTATCTACCACCAACCACTCAAGCAGCCCACTCTTTTCAGGAATTCAAAATAAACAAAAGTTGAAATGTAAGTTATTGCAACTACAGTGATGTAAGCAAATAATGCCTCCACTGCCATACTGTTGCAAATATGAGTGTGCATCAATTGTATTGTTTTTTACTGCAACATTCATATAGCGCTTGCTACCCCTATGTGGGGAGCTGAAGCGCTTGCCTACATGGATAGCAAGCTACACTGTGTAGGGTGTGTGGGTGAAAGCATGTTGTATTTGCTTTGATCCTATGTTAGAAGTGTTTCCATGTATAATAACCACGTTACTGTGTTATGGGACGCAGTGCTTAGCAGTGTTATGGATGAAGAGTGAGAGATAGGTGCACTGTTTATGGATTTCAGTAAGATGACAGTTTTGAGCAGCTCTGAAGTTACTGTACATTTTTTTTAATTCTCATAGTCTGCTGAGCTGGCTACTGAACTGGATTGTCCATTCTGAGATATCTTGACTAAAGTTTATGGTCCTGAGCAGGCATATGTTGGAGGAAGACTTGGATCAAAGAACTGCTGGGATGAACTTTCTTACTATCATCCCATAGCTGATTGCCTTTGTGAGAGATGAAAAGCAGTAATTGAGGCACATTTATTAAATTTCATGCAGCACAATGCAGCAAGACACCTAGCCGAGCTTTGTTGCATGAAAGGGCAGGAATGTGCTGTATTTAAGATCATATGGCACATTCCTGTCTTTTTCATGTGCTGGCACGCTTTGGTGCTTAGCGCCAATGCAGGTACCCTTGTACTATGGTGCAAGGGTGCCTGCGTTGTAAGCAGGATTGCTTTCCCTTCAAGCACAAAAACAATCCTCTGAGGCATTTTCATCTTTTTATGTTTGCGGAAGAATGCAGCACACTTAAAAGAAGGAAAAAATGAGGAGAAATAAAGATATTTCTCCTTGTCACGCCTCACCTGGGGACACGTAGCATTTTGACGCATTCTCAGGTCTACCAGTATTGGTAAACCTGGGAATGCGCCAAAATCCATTGGTGGATGCGTGGGAACACTGATGCTCCACCCATGGAACATGGAACACCTCCCTGGGGCAGAATAACCCAGCGATTTGCAATGCATTGCGATACTCTAGTTTTTATCAAGGCACTCGGCCACGCACGGTGGCCTTGCGTGGCTTGATAAATCTGACTTTGTTGTTGCGTCATCCTTGCGCCCCATTGCGTGGCCAAGGGCGACGCAACAACAATGATAAATATACCCCTAGTATGTAGCTGGTTAGAGCCCATAGTGGTGAACTAAATTTTAGGCCTCCATAGGCTAGCGGGATGCAGCAGGTCACTTCACTTTTTGCATGCCTGTAGAGTTGGTTAAGGGTGGTTTAATGCTGTGGACTGGTAGAGTACTCAGTAATGGACATGACCCATAGTAGTTTGTCTTATGTGAGTGTGAGAGTGTCAAGCAGTACAAGGAAATTATTATTCAGTCTGTATGAACTACAATCGACTGCCCAACAGCTGAGTGTTATGGAGTTTGTATTAGCGTGATACTGGAGGGTTATATATTGTATTGTACTGTAATTGCATTTATATAGCACTGACTACCCCATAAGAGGTATTGTAGCACTTTACACCAGCGTTAGTAGCCATGGTTAGTAGTTGTTTTCATATAGTTCACACCTGCTTCTCCTGGTAGACGCAGAAATGTCCATACTTAGGTGTGCGTTTGTGTTTACCCATCTGATGAAAGCGGTACACAAGGCGCAATGAAACCACCACACAACTGATCTGTGCTCGGCTTTATTCTAGTTTTCAATATATTTTTGCACATTTTTAATTTGCCTGCTTTACAGTAAATCAAACCAAACTTCCAAGGACCAATTTGCTTCAGTACAGGGCAAAAGGTATTTAAGTCAACAACCCAGAGAAAACAAATTTTCATCCTTCACTCTTAACACCCTTTGCGTCCTTTTTCCAATCTAATCGTTGCCGTCCTGCTCCAGTGCAGCTTACAAAGTGTGCATCTTTAGCATCAGATGAAATCATGTATACATTTTCATATATAATTTCGGTAGTCTTTAACCCCTCCGCTGCACCGAACGTTCCGCGCTGGTGCGGAACGTTCTATTGCGCGGGCGGGGCCGGAACGTTCAGCGGACGTGCGCAGCACTACCGAGGTAGTGCACGCGACTTCCGCTGAATGTGCCCCGCACGGAAGGGGTTAAAGTAATCCACAATCTAGAACACCCTCAATCTTCTTATTCATCGAAGTTCTGTATGCAGGACACAATTAATGCCCAATATGTCCGACGGTTGCAAGATTAACCTGTCGTCACAATTACTCCAAGGTCACATCCTGGCTTGCTAGCCTAAAGAAGTCCACCGGAATCTGAATCTGCCACCGTCAGACCTATGGGACATTAATTGTGTCCTATTTTTAAACCTACGCTATATTTTACCACGTAGGTACTTATGCTTATTTAAGCATGCGGAGTGTATGTATTGTTCACACCCTGCCAATCTAACTCACGACTGGATTCAGGGAGTTTAGGGGCATATTACCAACGTTAAGCGATATTTATCGCTAACGATGCTTAGCAACGAATTTTTTAACGCTAAGCATCGTCAGAAATTATCGCAGATAAACCTTGCTATTATCAAGGTTTATCGCAAATGCGATAAAAAACGGCCGCAATGCGTGAATATCGCTGAAAAGTCAGCGATATTCATGCATTACCGAGCTAATGCTCTTAGCCATGTTATCCACCTCCCATTGGATAACATGGCTAAGAACTGCTCAGGACAGGTGTTAGTTTTTGGAGATATTCGCGCTTAGCGCGAATATCTCCAAAAGTTGGTAATAGGAGATAGCGATGTTAGCGACTGTTTCCAGTCGCTAACATCTTGGCACGCCCACTTTGCATGTCCTTAGTGATAAATATCACTGACATGCAAAGTGAGGCCCAAGATGGTCGCTATCTCCTACTAGCTGTCGCTAATTGGTGTTAGCGACAGCTAGGTAATAGGGAGATAATTTTATCTCCGCTTTCTTGGCTTTTAAAGCCAAAAAGGCGGAGATAAACCCCCTTGATAATATGCCCCTTAGTTACTTGGTCCTGAAGATAGCCACTGGGAAGAGTGACTTGAAAGATGTTGACCATATAGAAAGCGGGTGAATTATAACCTAGGGTTTTGTTGTTTCTTCCCATTTTAACCATACTGCTTGAAGGGTGGAATAAAACATAATTTCCCTATCAGGCAGGTATCTTTAAATCCTACACCTCCCGCCCTACTCCTATTCCATCTATCATTGGTTATTTTCCATTTAAGTGCTCCTGTGTCTCCACTGGTACTAGCACGCCCCATTCCACAGCGGAACGGGAGGAACCCTATGAGGAAGCATGGCATCTTAGGGAAACCAAGTGGGTAAAGGTTACACTAACAAAAGCAAAGTGCTTTTTACAACCTTTGTGAGGTTTCCCTTCAAGCATTTGGTTCAGAGTAGGCCCTCATTTTTTTGTGTGCCCTACCTAAAACACCTTGCCTCTTCCCATCCACGAAATGCCTCCTTCTGACAAACCCGGGTAAAATTAGCATCATCGCACAAGAGGTGTGAATGGTGATAGGTAGGTTGTCAATTTCCCTTTGCTATTTAGCATTTCTCATGTTCTCAGTAGTGTAGACACCACTGGTGACACTCTGTGACTCTCTGTGGTTTGGGATTCATGGTACCGTTCAGGTCTCCGTGCTATATTGAGATCTACTGAACACCACCCTTTATCAAAATCTCCCTGCATACACTTCTTCAAATACCTAAGTTCAGATGCATGGCAATAGGTTTCTATGTTGGGTACACCCGGGCCTCCCTGTTTGGGGTACATTGTGCTCTGAGTTTTCTGAATCTGAGGCTTCTTGCCATCCCACATACAGTCAGGAGTCTTTGTAATTCATTGCACAACTTTAGGGGATCCACAAGCCTGAAATACAAAATTATTTTGGGAAGTATAACCATCTTGATACTTTCTACCCATGATATATTATGTAGTCTCCATGAGTGTAATTGTGCCTTCATGGCTCCGTAGAAGGTCAGAAAGTTGCATTCAGTCATTGCTTGTGCATGGCAAGTAATCTCCACTCCCAGTTATCTAACAAGCATGTATAACCATATCGCACTGTACCCTGTATCGGTCTCTCTACCTGGGCTCCATTGACCATCAGTAAAAGACCCTCTGACTTGGTTCTATTCACTTTCAATCCTACCACGTCCCATTTTCCAACGTGTCCATTACTTGGCTAGTGGAGCTACTTGGGTTGGCCAATGTTAGTAGCACACGATCTGCAAAGAGTGTGATTTTATTGTCATCTTCCCAAGTTTCACTCCTTTGACGTGTTGATTATCTCTCATTTTCTGCGCTAAGCATTCCATGTACAAAGAAGACAGAAGTGGAGACAATGTGCACCTCATTTAGTGCCTTATTTAGTGCCGCATTTGACTATGTGTTTGCCTCTGGTGTAACATATCCCATTACTATCCATTTCTGCAGTTCTCCAATGGAGCCCATCTGCCAAGCGTTACCCATAAGAAAGCCCAGTGCACCCAGTCAACCGCCTTTTCAGGGTCGAGAGAAACCATCTGCATATCTTGTTCTTCTGCTATATCAATTAGGCGTAATACTTTTTTATGTTATTACTGGTTTACCTCCCTCTTACAAAGTCTGCCTTATCTGGGTAGACAAGTTTGTACAGATAAAATCTAGGCATTTTGAAGTATTAGCCGTGAACAGCTTATGATCAATAATTAGCAGGTATATTGTCCTATAGGATGGTGGGTTGCCATGGGTCCTACCCTGGTTTTCGAAATCAATGCTAGGTGTTGTACACCCTGTGTTTTTAGGTCTCGTGTAAGCGATGCTTTGGCGAGACATTAAGTAAGGGGCTTTCAAAAGTGCTCCCAAAGTCTGCATTGGGTACAGTGCATGTGCGCCAGGTGCGCGCACCATTTGTCAGCCTGCAGCCTTTCGGAGCACTTTCGCGGCCACTTTGATGTTCTCAGTGAGCCGCTCGGCCACTGAGAACATCAAAGCGGCCGCGAAAGTGATCACCATTTGCCAGCTGCCTCCCTCGTGTGCTTCTCTTTCCTGACCACACTCTGTTTTTGCTCTCTGTCACCCCTGTGCTTTTCCTCCACACCTCCGGTGCTCCATGTCACTGTCTCCTTTGTGTTCTTTCCCCGCGTGCTGCTCTCTCTCCCTCATATGCTGCTTCGTGTGCTTCTCTTACCTGACCACACTCTGTTTTTGCTCTCTGTCACCCCTGGGCTTTTCCTCCACACCTCCGGTGCTCCATGTCGCTGTCTCCTTTGTGTTCTTTCCCCGCGTGCTGCTCTCTCTCCCTCATATGCTGCTTTGTGTGCTTCTCTTTCCTGACCACACTCTGTTTATGCTCCTCTTGACTTCGGCAACACTGTTCATCTTGTCCACTATGGTCTGCCATATGGTTTTTTCCTCTCCAATGGCACTTTGGAGCCGACAAAGACTTGGTGTTGGTGCTCTGATACTCCCTCCTCACTGAACTTGCACTTCCTCTTACCCTGGGACTCTGGCTGGACATCCCGGCTGGTAGTGGCGTTCCTGGAGTTGTCGTCCTGGCCAATTCTCACTCCGGCTGCTCCATTGCTGATTTCAGGTAAGTGTAACTTTTTTTCACGTAGCAGCATTTCTGTATTTTTTTTCCATCTAGGTGCACAAAAGTGACCCTAGGACGGCTAGCGTCTAGTTTTCTGGCCGCTAATTGACTGAACGTTGGTTTTCTACATTAGCATGCATTTTTTTACCGACTCGGTGCACACATCCGTGTCTGTTTTTCTGGCGCCGGCCTCTTCCTAACGCCACGTATCGTAAATATGACTCTAACATGGCATTAGGAACTGTCGTACCTCGGTGGTAAAAAGTTTGGTGCTCCGCTGTGGCATGAGATCGGAGCGCTATTTCTTGAAAGTATACCCCTCAGACCATAAATCACATTTGGTGTCTGAAAATGGACTATAAGAAGGGGAGGTTGAGACCCCAAAAATGGTCATCTGCCAAGCAGACAGACGGGCTGTGTGAGGAAGGGAAGTTCTGCAAGGCGTCTGGCTGTGACCAGGACTGGGGGCCAAGGTCTGCTGGTCTCCCTGCTGATTGAGGGGACATCACCTAGGGAATCCAACACCATCTGCCCTGGAGCCTGGAGCACCAGCGCCTGCCTGCATGCTTGCCAAGACCAGTGTGCCCTGTGAAGAAGAGGAGCGCGCTAAAGGGAGCAAGGTCCAGTGGGAAGACGTGTCAATTGGACTCTCTGTGCAAGGTTGAGGAAACAGCTGCTGCTGGGAACCCAAAGCAGCTCTGCAATTGTATTGGAATGGCCCCGGCCCCTAGGGGGAGATGAGCTTGAAGCACTACTGCTAAACAAAACCGGCCCCCAGCACTGCTGCTTTTATTACCAGGGGCCGATATTACAGCTTCCTTTCTGCCGCTCGAGTAGCTTTTCTACTTGAGTGGCAGTTTTCTCAACGAACAGACGGTTTCTCAACACGAGTGGTCACGAGCATACGTGGCCACTCGCACTGAGAAATCCAACTGCCCACTTTGAGAAATTTTGCTGGAAGGTTGATTTCCCTTGCATGCGCTCGCCAACTTGATGTTGATGAGCGCGAGTGAGAAAAAAAACTCATGCGGCACTCAGCAAGCTCCACATAACGCGGAATGCGGAAAACTCCACAAACTCCGCAAGCGTAGCGGAGTTCACCGGCCAGGCTTACTTTTAATGGTAGAGTGGCATTCCGTTATAGATTCTGAACCTATGAAGGGACCTGTGATAGAAGCCAAAATTGCTGATTTTAACTTGCAAGCTATGGCAGACTCAGGTTCGCCCGTACCTATATTGAGAGATTCCACATTTTTGGATGGCTGTGGTAACGACGTAAAGCTTATTCCCACCGACGTGAATTCCAAGGCTTTTGGTGAAAAGGACATCGATATGGTTGGCTACTTTCATACCAAGGTGAAATGCTTGGATAGATTTATGTTCACTAAAGTCTACGCTGCGGTAAAGGGAAGAATATAACTGAGTGAAAGGATTCAGCTAAAATGAATTTGTATCTGGTGCCTGGCTCCGAAGATCCTGCAAGAGTGGGACAGTGCAATGACAATAGTATTCATTAACAAGCAGATAGTGTAGAGACTGTACTCCAAGACATTGAATTTATTCTCAGAGAGTTTGTGGATTTTCCAGGAGAAAGTGGGTTTTGTTAAAGGTTTTGAGCACCACATTAAGCTTAAACAAAATGCTCATCCAGTTGTACACAGGGTAGGTAGGGTAACTCTTAGCATAAGAGAGGATTTAAAAAAGACTCTTCAAGACTTGCGTTCTTAAGGTATCATTAAACCCATTGAATCCTCCCAATGGGTTTTCCACATAGTTGTCGCTAAAAAAACCAGGGGAATTGAGATTATTTGCTGACTTACGCAAGTTAAACAAAAATATTACGATTGATTGTCATCCTATACCTAAGATTCAAGATCTGTTAGCAAATTTAGTTGAGGCTGTTTTTTCCCTGATAGATTTACGTTCTGCATATCACCAGGTTGCCCTGACGCCAGCTTCAAGGGACTCACCTCATTTGTTACACCATTTGGGGCCTTTGTATATTACAGGCTTCTGTTTGGGTTGGTGTCAGCGGCAAGCATATTCCAAAAGCTTATGGATACATTGTTTGGTGATATGCAGGGGGTACAAGCTTATCAGGATGACATCCTTATATTTGCGAAAGACATAAAGACCCATAATGGCATTTTGGTTGAAGTGTTGAGCATCTTATTGAAAACTGGTATGACAATTAGACAGAGCAAGTGTCAATTTGGTGTATAAAAATAGGAATATTTGGGTCATACCATATTGTCAACAAGCATAACACCCAAGTTATCACTTAAAGAAGCCAACTCACCCAACAGCAGGGATGGCCTAAGGCCATTTCTCGGTCTTGCTAAGTACTATGCTCGATTTGTTCGGGAGTACTCTCATAAGGTGGAACCATTTAGAATGCTTTTGAGAAAAAAAGTGAAGTTTGCTTGGACTGAAGAGTTGGAGGAAGTGTTCAGTGAGGTAAAACGGATCATAGTTGAGGGTCCTGCTTTGAAACCTTTCAGAGTGGAGTGTAAATGCATAATCACTGTTGATGCCAGTTTAACTGGTCTTGGAGCAGTTTTGAGCCAGTAGGTTAGTGGGAAAAAGCAGACCATTGAATTTACATCCAGGTCACTTAAACTATCAGAGTAGCACTACAGTACTATAGAAAGAGATGCTTTGGCTGCCATATGGGCAGTACAAAAATGTAAAGCATACATCTTGGGATGCAAATTTGATCTGTTTAATGGCAATAAGCCGCTTGTGAACATACTCAGGTGTAAGGGGTCTGATAACTCATCCGCGAGATTGATTAGACTGATATACAAATTTCCATATCACAATTTTGAGGTTAAACATCTGACAGGGAGTGAAAATGTCTAAGCTGATTGCTTGTCACGATTGCCATTGGATGATGATGAGAGTGAAATACTTGAGAACACAGAATGTGAGGTTGCAGTTTTGGATGCAATTAGTGAGTGTGGTGGTGTAATAGCATCAGAGAAGTGGGCGGAGGCATCTTGGTCTGATGTGAACGTATCCAAATTTGCTCTGTACATTGTGCAAGGATGGCCTAAAGTGGGATGTTTACCCACTGAGCTGAAAATATTTTGTACAATATCAGATGAACTGTTAGTAGTCAATGGAATGGCCATGTATGGGAAAGTATTTGTTCCACCTGAAGCTTTAAGATATGGTTTAATTGCTATATCTCATCATGGACATCCAGTTATTTCTAAAACTTGTGAAAGAATTAAGCAATTATATTGGTGACCATCTTTAGAGAGGAATGTGAAGTATGTAATTGATAAATGATTTGTTTGATTTCTGACAAACATTGGAAAACTAGAAAAGCTAATTTGCAGCCTCTTCCATTTCCTTCATGTGCATGGGATAAAGTTGGTTGGATTTCTCTGGACCATTTGCTTTATTACCTTACAAAATATAATATCTTGTGGTTTTAATAGACTTCCATTCATTTATTGAATCACCCAGTACTAATGCCACCATCACATTCTCGGAAAATGTGTTTAGGTTAGAAGGGTCACTAAAAGAAGTTCTAACAGATAACATAACTCACCTGGAGTCAAAGAGCATAAAAACATTTTTTAGAAGTCATGAAATTGACATCACACAGTTGCTTTGTCTTCACCTAGTTCAAATGGATTGATTGAGAGAGATAATAGAATTCTGAAAGAGGGTATACAGACAGCACTTTCTTCAGGTCAGGATGTGAGTACATTCTTGTGTGACAAAGTGTGGAATTATAACGTTACTCCCCACAACACCATTGATGAGGCACCCTTCACTTTATTGAGAGGTCGCAAGGTTCACAGAAGTTTGTTTCTAAGTTGGTTAATGAGTAAGACAGGCACTGAACATACATCACAGTCTGGTGAGAGCATTGCACACTCAGTAGCATTAAACAGGCGGAAATGAGACAGTATTCTGATCAAAGACATCATTCCTTTGGGAGACATTTTACTGTAAGAAATTGGGTTTTAGTGAAAAACTCTAGAAGAGTTCCAAAAGGTGATTCAAAATGATCTGTTCCAGTCCAAATAGTGAAAGTCACTAAAGGATCTTTTTTATTGGAAGGGAAATGGCGGTGGAATAGACGGCAGCTGGTTTAAACCTCTCCTATGCAAGCTAATATCATTAAGAATAAGAGACAGGCAGAAAAAGAATCTGATTGGCAAACTTGGTTCCAACCACAGGACGTAGTTAAAAGACACATTGTTGATGTTCAGTTACCAATCTCAACTGCCAATGAAATGTAAAGCAGGGTGACTTCATCTCGTTCCCTGGAGACAAGGGTACCAAGCAAATGTAAGATCATGTATTGAACTAAAATGTTATCAGTTTTGGTGTGAGGTGGAAGGTGTGGTAATGTGACATTGTCATGATAGGAATATAGGAGTGTTGAAGATGAGCAGGTGGAATGTAGATTGTTTCTAAGGTTCTGTCCTTCAGCGGTGTGTCAGTTGCTGCCAGGATGTTAGGAGAAGAGGGCTATACATGGTTTTGCTGTGTTGTGGGCGCGTAATGATAAAATAAAGTTGCCATCATCTTCAACCTGTGAGGAGTACGACTACTTACCTCAGGTCCCTGTTATGTTGGGCACTCAGTGTGGTGAGGCTGCAATTGCAAATACTGGCCCTGGTGGCATACAATAATGGCACACAGACAGAGATTGTAGTTGGCATGGCTGCCAGCGTGGGTGATCTCCTTGACTCGCCTGCCCTTCCCAGCCTTTATTAACTACCACTCATGAGACCACAGGGCCACACAAATATGCCCGCACGGCGGGTAACCATTTAAAGTAAAGTCCACATTTGTAAAGCGCACAATCACCCGTAAGGGTCTCTAGGCGCTGGGGGGCCGTCGGGAAGATTAAGCGAGCTATTGCCCAGAGTCACATGGTGCTGGGCTAACCTGCCGCCGGAGCCGGGGATCGAACCGTGGTCCCCAGATTCCAGCGTCAGTCGCCCTGGCCGCGGCGCCACACCTCTCCCCTTGAGTCAGTTGAACTTTAAAAAAAATAGCATGCCAATATTCCTCTGGGTCGTGTCATCCCAACTGTGTTATATCTCTTCCTCAGTGTCAAGGCCACTGGTGTGAACACAAAAGTGTAAAATATAATTTGATATACGACTTCTGTTTCCACATTCCTATATTTTACTGTTACTCCCACCGAATTTTCAAAGATGTTCAAAAGCATTCTTCACATCTGCACCCGGAGTATGTTATGAAGCATTAGATAACCTCAAAGTTCGCTAGGCTGGAGCACCCCCTCACGAATTGTCGATGACCCCCTTTTTGTCTGATCCATAGTGACATGCTCTTGCACCAGTTACTTCAGTGGTTTGACATAACATTCCTCCTTTATTTAAACAAAACAAGGCATAATGAAACAAACACATTGGGCGAGTGCCCCAGTAATACTTTGCATGTGACTAGGACACAACCATTCATAGTACGTAACACAGTGTGAAACATCATCTGGACACACATACATAACACAGCTTGGTTTACCTGGTATTAGGGTGCCATCCATCACACCAGATGATCTTGCAACCGGGTCGAGGGCACTGGGTTGCTGCGCAGTCAATACCTGGTATGAGGGTCCCTGCTCAGCATATGTTTGGGATGCACTTGCTCAAGAATCCCTGAATGGGTCGCAGGAAGCTGCCACCACCAAGGTTGCTACTCACAAGCGAATATGTGATGTTACAACGCATGCCATTACATCGCATGCTGTTGCAACGCCAACCTTTAACCCCAATTTCTGTCGGGGAGCGCTGGAAGTTGGAATAGATTAATTTTCTATTCCAACTCCAGTGTGTACAACAGTAGGGAAGTTGTTGGAGTTAAATCCAACACCTTCTATCCACTGCTGCACACCTTTTTTGTTGCAACGGCATGCGATGTAATGGCATGCGTTGTAACGGTTGCGTAGTTAAGGCTGTTTCCCCTTACAAGGTCAGGAGTCATCACAGGCATGGTCTCCCCACTCGTGGGTCAACAGGATCCTGCAGGGGTGTGCCTGCTTCACTGAATCCTGGTCAGCAGTAGGGCTGGAATGGAAACACTTAAACTGGGATATGTTCCAGGTGATTTCTTTATCAGTGCAGTCAGCTTGGTGCCATGCATGTGGATGATAGTCCATGGCAGTCGTTCAAACGGTAACCTAAACTTGCCCCCCTCGGACCGGTCTTTGATGAGCACTAGATCCACAGTTTTGAGACGTGACACTCTGGCATTTCGGTGCCTGCTGGCGAGATCGTTATAAACCCGTCTCATCTAGAAGACTCGCTGGTTGTCAATGAGGTCAGGCTGTCAGCCTTTTAAAGCCCTATCTCTCCCACATCTCACTGACTTAACTCCATAAAAGCCACTTCCTATGAAGAAGTGTTATCATCGTCCTTCATAAAATTTCTCTCTGGGGACGTGCTTCTAGTTACCACTTTCAATCACTACCTCACTCAAGGCTTTTTCTCAGAAGCGCTCAAGACAGGCCAGATCCTCCCACTCCCAAAGATACCCACACTAGACCATGATGTCTACCATCCCACTACTACCTACCTTTTATCTGCAAGATCATTGAAAATCAGCAATGTTCAACTCTAAGATTACATCAGTGCTAACCATATCCTGCATGGCTACCAGTCTGACTTTAGATCCCACTGCAGCATGAAGACCACTACCTTACATCATAAGTGATGCCATCTGGACCACAGATGAAGATGACCCTTGCATTCTGATATTGCTGGACCTTCAACTGTCTGCGACACACTCAACCATCCCACGCTCATACGCACCCTGGAGTTTCAAATGGGATTCACCAACAATGTCCTTCACTGGTTCTCCTCCTACTTTTCTAACCGACACCAGTTTGTTCACATGGGCATTTCCTGGTCACAAGAGATACCTGTCACCTGTGGAGTCCCCCTGGGTTCCATGGGGGTCTCCTAACATCTTCAACCTTTACCTGCAGCTACTTGGGAGTCGATGTAACGAGTTGCGTTGTCAAAACCGCAATGTAAAATACTGTGTTGTGATGGTATGCGTGGTATCATCATACATTCGTAAAACACTTTTACTTGAAAGTCTACACTGCTTCAGGCATGCAATGAGTCAGACACTGAGTGCACATCATCCAAAACTGGATGTACAGAACTTACCTGAAGCTCAACCTAACAAAGGCAGAATGTATGTTATTTTGCAAAAGCAACAACCAGGAATTCAGTAAGAACCTTGCTTAACGACATGAACCTGGACAGCTTCTAACCTAAACTGCCACTGAATGCATAGTCACTTGGATTCATTCTGGACACCAATCTCACTCCACTCTTAGGGAATGCACTGTTAAAGTACAAGGACAACCTTCACCTCTCTTTTCTAAAGAAAAACTGTTTATTCCAGAAAGCAGCTTCAGAGCTGTTGTTCAGGCCCTTGTACTCTTCCCATCTGGCTTGTGGTAATGTCCTACTCCAAGGCCTCTCAGAGTCCATAATCACGACCCTTAGGGGCACCCTACAAGCCACAGATTGTCTTGCCCAGGGTCTGAAGAAATATGATCACATCAAAATAAAAATGGCTGCTGTGGTTGAGCTCATCTGAGAAGCTCCGGGCTGGGGATCACTCTTGTGTGAATATCCCTGTATATCTCCCCCAGCCACCCTTCTACTCGACACCCCAGCATCTGGTGGACCATCTGCAATATAACGCTCCATTTTTGTCCCTTCAAAAAGCTTACTGAATGGCCTTTCTACAGTAAAGTTGCTCCCCAGTTACTGCCGCAGACTCATGAGCAGAGTCGGAACCTCCAGAATCTGGCTGATGCTGTTTCCGAGTCGCAAAGTGAATCTCCTTGGGCAAGAAAGGGAGAGCTCCCCACCTCCCACCAACCCCGCTGCCGAGACCCCGAAGCTGCTGCCGGAGTGTGGGTCCGTGCCGTCCGGGGTTTCAGAGACCGACCACTGTTGTCGAGACTGGGCTGTTGCTGTTACCGGAGCTGCTGGGTGACTCTCCTCCCTGCCGCTTACCTCACCCGGCTTGTTGCGGCGGCAATCCCTGGGCATGAAAAGGAGAGCCCCCCTGCTGCCGAGAACCAAGGAGCTGCTGCTGGCTCGAGGGTCCATGCTGCCCTGATTTTCAGGGATCGCATACTGATCGGAGCATTGGGCTCGCGTCCTTCATGGAGCGCTGGGCATGTGAGTGCCTTCATCGTCTGACCAAGTCGATGGTAGTGCCTTCATTATTCGACCGAGTCGTGGTAGGGCCTTCATCACCCGACCGAGTCATGGTAGAAGCACAACTGCCGCCTGTGTTCCCTCAGAGCGGTTGAAGAACAATTTCTACAACGACGTTTACAGAGAAAGCAGCAATATAACGGAGTGTTTTCCTGAGTGCCCGCTACTGTTATGCCATTTGACTTCTCTTCTCATCACTAAGGTACTCCATTTCTGGTGCATTCTGCTTTATGTTCTTAATGCTTAGGCTCGCAATAGTTTTAAGCTGCCTGACCCTAAGATGGAGTCCACTCAAGCAGCAATGTAATGAGTGCTTTGTGAGTGCCCGCTACTAAAATGCCTTTTGACTTCTCTTCTCATCCCCAAGGTTCTCCATCTCAACTGCAGCCTACCATGTTCTTAATGCTCAGGCTGCACTAGTTTCTCAAGCTGCCTGACCCTAAGATGTCGTCCACTCTAGTAGCACTAGGAGCGTTTTCCCCTACTGTGGGGCTGCGTGCTGGAATTCTCTAATCCTAATAACTATGTCTCATATTTGTGCCTAATATTCTTTAGCAGTGTTTAATTTTGCGCCTGCTTCCTACTAGGAATCAAAATGGCTGAGCCAGCTAGTCCGATCTATTGAAGGGCAATAGAAAGAGGTCTTCACCCCTAAAGCAGAAACAAATAAAGGACTTGCTACCAACACCCCTAGATCAGAAACAAAAGAGGTCCTCACTAAGAATCAAAATGGCCGAACCAGAGGAGGAACTTCGCGCGCAACCGTGATGGCCGCGTGAGCACAGGGCTCCTGGACCTTCGCCACCTCCTGCACTTATCCTGAATACTATCCTGGTTATGACGACGGGTTATTGAAGATGCAACCCAGCTGATATAATAGCTGTTTCCAGAAATCGGTTTGGACTCCGGGAACCGATCTTACGATACTCTGAACTTTTGTGGCCTGCTCCACGGAACTGCCCCAGGCTCGAGTCAATGGCCTGCCCGGGCAGTAATTGAACAACATCGGCCTGCCTGATCCTGCTATCTACCCAGGTCTTAGCTTTCGGTTTCGCTTTTGGCCTTGGACCCTCTCCCGCCTCGGTCTCGCTCCTGCTACCCATGGCGTAATCAACTCCGCAACTTCGCTCCAGTATCGTGATCTAAAGTCACTGGTCGTCGTACGGCAAGTTGTAACCTGTTCTTCTAGCGTACCCCTTTGGGTGAACTGAACGGAGCCATTTTCACCAGGTCTCGAGGACCCCTCGGGGGCGCAGCTTCCAAGATGGCCGGCAAACCGGAGATCGAGAAGCGAAAGACCAAGTCCGTCCACCGTGGGGGTACTGTACAATCGAATGTTATGGACCGATACACTCATCCTAAGGGATCCCCCGGCGGTGCGAGTAAGTCCCTGGGAGATGCGGGAGATGACTCGATGGCGGTGTAGTGTAGCTCCTATTTTCCCAATAGGCTCTGCGCATTGGAATAGTACCTACAGCAGTAAAGGCCTAGGCCAGACGTTAACTAGGTCTACTACTGTCGATACTAGACTTAATTTTTGGGTTTGCCAGCTAAGCTCAGAGTTCGCTAGAAACTTTCTCGAATGTTCAAGGAAGGATTAACTCCCCTGATTAGACAAGAAGGGATTTAGTTTCTGACAACCATAGAACATGACAACTTTGCTCTCCCCTAATCAAGAGTCAATCTCAAGAGTCGTGTGAGCACAAGGCAATTATTTTACTCAGTCAGTACGTGCATTCTTAGTCTCATCAGAATGTAGAGAAAAGGAAGAGACGGGCGTGTTCAATAAAAGGTGTTATTTATTGATCAGTCTCTTTTCTCGTACAAGAGAAATGGATCGATATTATTGCAATACTTATAGTTAAGTAAAGTGCATACATTAAAAGCAATAGTATAAAATAATACTGTAAAAACATTGATATGGTTTCTGAGCCATATGATGTTTTAAAATGATTAAAAGATATTTACATACACATATACATTTGACTAAACGTACTCAACTGGTGTTTCTAAATACGCCTACCCCGTGTACCTGACCTAAGTCTAATGCGTGGGCGGGAATAGAAAGTTACAGTTTAAGTTAAGTTTGTTTTTGCCAAGTGAATAACTAAAGAATTCTCTGTGAGGGGTTATTCAGTTCTGTACCTGGAATTTAGGATGGATGAGGAATGGTATCTCTTTCTCTGCTCTCGATATTCCAGGCTGCCTGCGAGGGCTGCCCAGAAGCGCTGGTGCTGGGTCTCTCGGCTTGAGATAGCAGCGCGTCTCTCAGCGCGTCAGGAAGGCGGGGCTGCTGCCAGCGGGGTCTGCTTCTGCTCTCGGCTTCGGCAAGTATGGCTGCTCCGTCTTGTCACCACGCGTGTGTTTGCATAGGGCAAGGTCGGCAATATTTATACCTTAAAGGTGCCGAGATTGACGTAAGGATGGACATAGGTACGTCAATAAAGATGTCATACGACTTGCTCGTTAGCACATTCTTTTGCAAAAGTTCTCTGTGAAATCAAAACAATGGCCGCACGGATTTTCCAGGTTGTCATAGGTTTGATTTGTTATGAGAACGTCGTATGCCTTATCAGGGGCTGGAGGAATGTCGCTTGTCTAATTAGATCTCAAGCGTTATGACCTAATCAGATAACACGTTCCTGTGCCGTAGTGTGACTGCGTCAGATAACGGTATCTGCATCATGGGGGTTTTCTTGCCTCATGGGCTGACTGTTAGTTAACTAGCTAGGTAGTTTAACCAGAATAGGGTCAGGAATAGGGGGATCGATTCAGAACCTATAGAAATACACGACACCCACTCCACGCTAACTATGGTCATATCTACTAATCTATGCATAGTATAACATAGTACAACATACTATAGAGTATAGTGTATACCTTACCACCCCAAAATACATAAATGCATTTCGAAATTTTCAAATATACTGAAAAAATTGCAGTCATATATATTGTATGCACTTAAGCTATGAATTAAATGCAAAAGTAAACACGCATTGTAATGCATTATTGCTTTTTGGTATATGAGAAATACACATGAAATGGCTCTTAATATAGCTATACAGAAAGGAAAGTCGAGACCATTTCATCACATAATAAAATATTTGTGAACATACCAGCGGGCAGCTAAAGTCTATGTAAAGTATCTAAAAATAGAAATCTTAGTTCTCTAGGAATAGTTTCTTACTTTGAGCAGAAGATCAGTGTCCCGGGGAAAAAATATATAGAAAAATATTTTATGGGCTTGCTGAAAAAAATTGCTGTCCGTGAACTGGATTGTAATTGTTCATGTGACTTTATTTTTAAAGGTTGAAGGCCGAATTCAGGGAACGCCGTGTGCGAGTTTACTCAAAAGTCTCTATTTCTGTTCCGGAGAGAACATCATATCATTCAGGCTTTCGAAAAAACTGTCAACAGCTTCATGGGAAAGTTCCACTAAGTCGGAAATAGGGGTAACCATGCATTCATGCGCATGATTGTCTCCATTGACATTCTGATTTGCATTGCTGACAGAAGGTCGTACCTGTTCGATGTTGCTTTCATCTTGAACTTCACTACTCTTCAATCGTAGTGGTGAAGATTCCAGGAATGCCGTCATCAGAATTGGCAGCCTTTGAGGGCAGCACAGTGCGTGAACCTTGGTAGGAACCAACAGTGTATCTGCATCCACTGGCGCATCCGATTGTAGCGTCAGACAGGTGTCTAACACGCATTCTTCTCCGCATAGCAGACACCTTAGTACAGGTAAAACACACCTTTGCCACATTGGTCGAAATGATAGAAACCAAGTCATGTTTAGGTCTCTAAGCCGGGAGAGTCCCAGGATTTTTGATATCCGGTCCCGGTATCCAATGGCTAGGATCGTATCTTCCATTGTCGCGAGAGTTTGATCTGTGACATGGGTTGCCATAACGAAAAATAAGGACTAGGAATAGGATTCCTGCAATTAGTCCCAGGATCAGGGGAAGTCCGCCAAAAATCGAATGGACGAAATCTGGAAAAATACCCAGTATGGCTTTGAATGGTGTTAATGCCATCGAAAATACTGTCTTAAATACCTTTGAGACCCCAGTGGTATCAGAAATATTTAAGATTTCGCTCAGGATTTCCGCAAAATGTACGGGGGAATTAGTCGATAATAATGTATGTATCTCTGCAGTCGTCCTTGCGACTTGTAGATCATATGTTTCTTTTGATGACGTGAGCCTTGTAGGCGTCTGTAGAAGCACTGTTTTCATTCTGCTTAAAGTATCTATTCGAATAGAAGTAATTTTCAAACCGGGCCATGCCCTTGCCTCCCTGTCTGGTAAGGAGCTGGGGAACAAAGAACGTCCACAGCACTTGACCTTCGCCGTCGTGGTGACGAGATAAGGAGTCCCGGGCATAAGACTACAACATCTGCGGTCTACAATAAGAATGTAACTCCCATTATAGAGTCTTTGAAAGAATGGTTCTATTTCAGTTGCAGGTGCGCCTTGCTGGTGACATGAAAGGTTGTATGAATTCCCTTCACAGGCTCCGTGCAAACTAATTCCGTTACACAGAAGCGTGCCGCTTAGTGACATAGCACAATTGTTAGCCAATAAGAAACACTTTCTGTCCTTTATTACTGACACATGCATGTGAATAGGGCAGGTTCCAAGTTGTTTTAAGGTACCCCTTTCCCAATTTCTCGTACATGCCAGCCTGTATATATTTTTGGCAGTATTGAAACCTGAAGGTTGAGATTGGAATATTTATGATTCCGTGGATTATCCATTCACTGACAGGTCGTTCTGACATTGTCATCGGTAATCTTTCTAGTTTTTCAATGCTCAAGATTGTATAATCAGCACCCTTCTGCGCCATACCGATTTGTCTATCAGTAAGGTTAAAGATTTGGAATAGTGACGTTGTGTTGATTAAACGCCAAGGCACATAGCCTGAACGCAGATTTTGTAACGTCCAGCCAAGCTGTACAATGGAACGCAATTGTGACTGACCATGTTGTAATAACAGTAAGTCTTGCGATAATATATCGATTGCTGAAGACACAATGCTGTCCAATGAAAAAATTCTGGAGGACAGAGTCATTAACCCATTGTCCACTACAGAAAGTGATTTTTCCAAATTAATACGGTCAATTTCCCGTATTCTTTCTGCTGTTTCAATTTGAGTAACCTTCCAGGCCTCATTGTATGCTGCATATACAGAGGCTGCTATGAAACGCTTTTGACGCTGTTTGCGTGGTCCCATTATGAAATCACGCAAGTCAGCACCATCAGTAAGTAAAGTTAGGTGTTGCTTAATTTCAGGCAGTGTGGAAGTCTGTAGCCATTGAAGGCATAATTTGCCCACACTGTAGGTTGTTATTATCCCTGGGTGATGTCTTTGGGGATATCTAGGGTCTGGCCTGGTCATTTTGAAACCCTGTGTTTTATTCAGGAATCTATCTTGACAGTTATTTGTATCTGTGGGCCAGATCAACCATTGTTTCCAATCAGGATGTGTTCTGTTTTGGTTAAGTATATGGTTTATGTCTATTTCTTCATCTGTTTCAGAGCTATTGCTAAACATTGTTGGCTTTGGAATAGATGGGTTATTTAAATCTTTGATTTTGGCTAAGCCAAGACAGGTGGTTTGTTGAACAGTGTCATTTAAAAATATCATTTGTTCTGGGATCATGCAGGCTCTAAACAAAGCTTCTATACCCTGTACTTGCCATTCTTTTGTACCCCAAACACTTTTCAAATCAACATTTTTGTCCCAATAATCAAATCCAAATGTATTCATTTTCTCAAAGAATGAATCTGAATATATCAATTTTGTGTTGGTTATCATGGTTTTCATCCCTGTCTTGTTTGACAATTTGTAATAAAATGTTTCAGCATTAGTTAAGTTAAAACCTGAAAAATATGAATATTTGTCATAAACGGTTCTAGAGCTCCCTTTTGGAGGTGTAGCACAATGTTCCCATTGATTATAATTTAAAACATTTCTAGATTGTGCAGATTTATGCAAGAAATGGTTACCATAATGGTTATAGCAATACATACTATCATAATTTGTAGAACCTTGCAAATAATCATGTTTTGTAAATTTAGCAGACATCACTAAGTCAGACATCATATTGTTTATACTTTCAAAGTCCCAATCATCAGCAAATGAGTTTGGTTTTGCAAAGTCACTCAAGGAGATCTTGATTTGGTGTGGATATTTCAGGATCTCGACTGGACCATAAATTTCATAGTCAGTGTTGTCCCAGGCTACCCCACCAGGTATTGGAATTGCTGTGAAGTTGGCTGAAGAAAGTTCTGAAGAAAGTTCTCGTTTCTCGACGTGTGAAGATGTGTGTGGTTTGAGGACCAAGTTGATGTTCTGACTTGCTGTGTCCATTTTAGCATATTTTCCCTCAATGAAGCGTCCCAAGGTAAATACCATGATGAGCCAAAGTATGAGGATAAATGCACCAAAACCCACCCAAAATTCAATCCATGGAGTAACCAGATATGTTTCTTTCAGTTGTTTCAAAAGTTCCTTAGTTTTGTCTTTAAAGGATTTTGATGATGGCTGTGTCTTTTGTTCGCTGAAACCTTCAGAGATATCATCGAAGTTGATGAAGTAACCAGATGCAGTTCTGTCAATTGTTCCAATTGGTTCAGGAATTTTGTTTCTTGCATTTTCACTTGGAACTTCAGTATAGATTGGTGTGTCTCTGCTAAATGTCTTTATTTGGGTTTTCAGAGGTCTGAGTTCTATTGCATTGTTGCATAGTCCTTGTTGTTCTTCTTTAGGCGTTTCGAATGTGATGAGCCTCTTTGTTAGGACCTCTGTACTGGTAGCAAACCTTGGTGTTCTGCTACTTATTGGGAGTCCACTTGGCCTACTGTTTGTTATCGGCCACATGTTGTGGTTTTACCAGGTCGATGGATACAACTCGGTTCTCCTTTTTTCCAGCAAGTGGCGGTAGTACAACTGATCTTGTCCCGTTGACAGACAAGACAGGAACTGCTTTTCTGTAAGAAGGCCCAAATTCCTTCTTTACCGCGATCTTCTCCCTGACTAGATCCCCGACTTTTGGAATCCAGACAGGTCTTGCTGGGACAGGTGGTGATTCTTCAGTGGTCGTTGGCTGTTGTTTCAACTGTATGTTGCTCAGGTCTTTTCTTGTTTTGTTTAAGTCCTGCAAAATAGCCAAACGGTCTTTGACATCAAAGGTTTTTTCTATTACCACTGAAGTCTGACTATCAAGGTCAGAGATCAACATCCTAGTTCCGAATAATAATTCGTACGGACTGAATCCCTTCAGAGAATTTCTTGGCAAGTTATTTAGACTACGTTGGACACTTATTAGATGTTTGACCCACCCAGCTCCCGAACCTAATGTCCTTTCCATTATAGATTGCTTTCTGCCTTGGTTTTTTCTTTACACCATCCCATACCCTCAGGAGGGAAGTGAGAAGATTCCAGCTGGGCTGTGCTCATTTGGCCATTCTTTCCCCCCCCAGGCTGGATTGCCTGAGAGAAAAAAAAAAAAAATGGTCGAACGTAGCATGCTCTTAGCGTATATGCCATTTAGACTCGCAAATCTTGTATAACAGTCCGGACGTCAGCCGAGTGCTGTGGATCTACATTATAAGTGGAACTAGCCTGTGTATGTTAATCGCAAGCCATTCTTTTTGTTGGTAATATTATCTGCCTTGATACGACGAGGTATTAAACTGCTTCTCTCCCCACTGCGATCTCTGTTGCAGTTTGGGCAGTTTTTTACAAGCATGGTGTAGTGCAGGCTCATGCCTGGCCACCAGTACCGTGATTGTAATTCTTCCAGAGAATCTTTTAATTTAAGGTGTCTGAGACCCTCGCCCATGTGTGCGTCTGCGATTAACAAGTGTCTCCTGTCCATGTTTGGAATCACTCTATCCCCCACTCCAGGGATTCGAGCAAAAGGGACGGAGTTTGCATCGATTATGTATGTATAATTGAGTGGATAGTTGATCGGTAACGCTGAGCAGTCGCCTTTTGATGACGTTTTCACCGCCAGCATTGTTTCACCGTCAATGTATTTTAATGTACGCTTTTTTCGATCTACGGGAGCCGATTTAGTGGCTGCCGCTGCGGCTGTTTCAGCCAATGAATTCCCTACAACGTGAACGCCATCACGTTGATGACTCAGTGAGTGAGTCACGTGAGTCTTTGGTAGTTCTTTCTTCAAAAGAGCTACTTGTTCCCAGAGAAGTCTCTGCTTTATTGGTGCATCTGTGTCATCTTTGTAACCGTTCTGAATCCATGTCTGCAAATCTTTGTTATATGCTTTGACGCAGAAATATGAATCTGACACTATAAGCGTCGGGAATTCGCGATCCGCATTATCTAGCGCCATTTTCAAAGCTATTATTTCAGTTTGTAGTTCTGAATTAGTTTCTACTGAGTGTGATTTTGTTAATAGAGGTTTTAATATACCTCCGCGCCACACTTCTTTTGTGATCTCACATGTGGGATTGTATGCATGTTCTCCCCAAACGGAGGGTTGAGCATGTCCGTCTGTATAGATTACACAGGCGTAATGTCGTAGAGGTAGAATGTCGATTGGCAGAGGATACGTCTTTTCATATTTTAAATTTTTTAATTCTTCTAGTTCTGGATCAAAGTAGTAGTATACTTTGTCCGTTGTAATTGAATTCACCCATTGTATCCATTCTGGATCTAATGTTGTTGATGGTAAATTACACGGTGTTGTTAATGCCTCAAAGGCTGATTCAGCTGTTCTGACTGTGATATGTCTACCGTCAGCTATGTCTTTTTCTCTAGCTATTGCGGTTTGAACTGCTTGAACCATTTTTCCTTTGTTGCTGAATCTCTGTTCAGCTTTTGTGTACAAATGTGATTTGAATGCAATTGGTACCTTTTCTCCCTCATTAGAGGTCAGGTATGTGAATCCGCATTTCCCTGGGATGACTCGGATCACAAGGTTGCGTGTATTATCACGGGTTTCTAATTTTGTCTTAATTAGCATGTCTGTTTGTAAGGATCTCAAAATTTCTGTGTGTGTTTGAGTCCAACTGGATCTTTTAAAGTCTGGTTTAATTAGATCATAAAGGGGCTTGACCCTTTCTGCGTAATTTGCAATGTATGTTCTTCCGAAATTTAGGAAGCCTAGAATTGACTGTAGGTTTTTTAGTGTTTTAGGAGCTTGGATTACGGCACATTTCTCTAGGAAATTGTCTGCCAGGCTTTTGCCTTCACTTGATAACTCATATCCTAAGAATAGGACTGTCAGATGGGCAATTCTGGACTTTTTGAAGTTGAATTTGTAACCCTCTGCAGCGAAACCAAGTATTATGATGTTCACTCTTTTCAAGTGAGTCTCCAAGTCATCATCTGTTAAGTAAATGTCATCGACATAAGATAATGCTTCATCATCATATAGTTGTAGTAATTCTGTTACTCTTGCTGAGAATACCCCCGGGCTGTTCTTGTACCCCTGGGCTAACCGACAGAATTGTTTTTGAGTGCCATTTACTGAGAAAGCTGTTAAATATCTGCTCTCTGGTGCTATGTTTTGACAAAAGAATCCATTGGAGATGTCCAAGGTTGTTTTGTATTTTTTGCGCACTATGTTATTCATTAGTGCAGCACTGTGTGAGTTTTGCACTGCAAAAGTTTTGCAACATGTGTTAAGGTGTCGGTAATCCAAAATTAGACGGTATGAATTGTCTGGTTTGGAGACCGGAAACAAAGGATTGTTCATTTGTGAGGTGCAAGTTTCAATCGCCCCCTGGTATTCTAGCTGATCTAGTATTTCATTTACTTGTTTTTTAGCTTCTTGCTTAATTGGGTACTGCCTTTGTGCAGTTGGTTGTGATTTTAGCTGGATTTTGTGAGGAGGAGAGTCCTCATCCCATCCTACATGCCACACGCGCTCCCCTCCAAAGACTACATCCTTCTGGGAGACCTCAACTTTCACCTCGATAAGATCAACGACCGCAACACCGCCACCCTCGTGGACAACCTCACCAACCTCGGACTTAAACAACTGGTCACTTCCCCCACCCACATCGCAGGTCACACACTCGACCCCATCTTCACCTCCAGCAACCATGTCTCCTTCAGCCGCACTACGGACCTCATCTGGACTGACCACAGATGCGTTCACTTCACCTACAACAAACCAAAACCCAGCATCCACCTCCAACCTACCTTGAAAAGGAACTGGAACAAAATCACCACGGACCAAATCTCCGCTTCGCTCCTTCAACACACCCCAGCCCCCTCCTCCAACGCTAACGAAGCCGCCGCTAATCTCACCCTATGGCTATCCAACACCGCTGACACCTTAGCACCTCTGAAAAAACGTCAAAACAAACCTGGCAGCAAGAAGGCCTCATGGTTCAACGATGATCTCAAGAAGTCCAAGAAACTCTGCCGCTCCCTTGAAAAGGCCTGGAAAAAAGACCCAACCACCAGCACCAAGGACGCCTTCAAAAACGCCACCCGCACTCACCACCAACTAATCCGAAAAGCCAAGAAAGCAGCATTCAAGGATCGACTCGACAACAACGCTCACAACAGCAAGGAACTTTTCAACATCGTCAAGGAATTTTTCAATCCCTCGGCCAACTCCAACGACATCACCCCCTCTCAAACCCTCTGCGACTCCCTAGCCTCTTTTTTCCACAACAAGATTGCAGACATCCACAACAGCTTTGACAACCAACCCGGAAACCAACCCACCCTGCCGTCTGCTGTCCATCCTCCCCCCGTGAACACCCTTAACGACTGGAAGCCAATCTCCACTGAGGACACCATCCGCCTGATGAACTCCATCCACTCAGGATCCCCCACAGACCCATGTCCTCACCACATCTTCAACAAAGCAGACTCCGTCATAGCGCCGCACCTCCGAGACGTCATCAACTGCTCCTTCAACTCTGCTACCTTCCCTGAAGACTGGAAACACGCTGAACTCACCGCCCTTCTGAAAAAACCAACAGCGGACCCCACCGAACTCAAAAATTACCGCCCCATCTCGCTTCTTCCATTCCCGGCCAAAGTCATCGAGAAAGCTGTCAACAACCAGCTCGCCGCCTTCCTCGAAGCCAACAAATCCCTCGACTCCTCACAATCCGGCTTCCGAGCAAAACACAGCACTGAGACCGCCCTCATCGCAGCAACAGACGACATTCGAACTCTACTGGACAATGGAGACACAGTCGCCCTCATCCTCCTCGACCTCTCTGCAGCATTCGATACAGTCTGCCACAGCACCCTTTTACAACGCCTCAATAACATCGGAATCCAAGGAAAAGCACTTGAATGGATCACCTCGTTCCTCTCCGGAAGAACCCAGAGAGTCCGCCTCCCACCATTCAAGTCCGAGGCCACTGAAGTCATCTGTGGCGTACCACAAGGATCCTCACTCAGCCCCACCCTCTTCAACGTATACATGAGCCCCCTCGCGGCCATCGCCCGCCAACACAACCTCAACATCATCTCTTACGCGGACGACACTCAACTGATCCTTTCTCTCACCAATGACCCCGGCACCGCCAAAGCTAACCTGCACGAAGGAATGAAAGAAGTCGCCGAATGGATGAAACAAAGCCGTCTGAAACTGAACTCAGACAAAACAGAAGTCCTCATCCTAGGCACATCCCCCTCTGCTTGGGACGACTCCTGGTGGCCGGAAGCCCTCGGAAAAGCACCCATCCCGACAGACCAGGCACGGAACCTTGGCGTCATTCTGGACTCTTCACTCTCAATGAACAAACAAGTCAGCGCCGTATCCTCTTCCTGCTTCAACATTCTTCGCATGCTCAGAAAAACATTTCGCTGGATCCCCTCCGAAACTAGGAAAACAGTCACCCACGCCCTGGTCACGAGCCGACTGGACTACGGAAACACCCTCTACGCAGGTACCACCGCTAAACTCCAGAAGAAACTCCAACGAATCCAAAACGCCTCAGCCAGGCTCATACTAGACATCCCACGCAACGAACACATCTCTGGTCACCTTAAAGACCTCCACTGGCTACCCGTCAATAAGAGGATCACTTTCCGACTGCTCACCCACGCACACAAATCACTTTACGACATCGGACCAGACTGCCTCAACTCTCGACTGTCCTTCTACACCCCCTCCCGCCAACTACGCTCTTCCGACCAAGCCCTCGCCACTGTACCTCGCATCAACAAGACCACCATGGGAGGCAGATCCTTTTCTTACCTGGCTGCTAAAACATGGAACTCACTCCCCGCTTACCTCCGCCTCACCCAGAACCACCTAGCGTTCAGAAAGCAGCTTAAAACTTGGATATTTGACAAATCCTCCTCCTCTTCCTAAGCGCCTTGAAACCCTCTGGGTATGTAGTGCACTATACAAATGTTATGACTTGACTTGACTTGCCTTTTTTTGCCAAGTGAATAACTAAAGAATTCTCTGTGAGGGGTTATTCAGTTCTGTACCTGGAATTTAGGATGGATGAGGAATGGTATCTCTTTCTCTGCTCTCGATATTCCAGGCTGCCTGCGAGGGCTGCCCAGAAGCGCTGGTGCTGGGTCTCTCGGCTTGAGATAGCAGCGCGTCTCTCAGCGCGTCAGGAAGGCGGGGCTGCTGCCAGCGGGGTCTGCTTCTGCTCTCGGCTTCGGCAAGTATGGCTGCTCCGTCTTGTCACCACGCGTGTGTTTGCATAGGGCAAGGTCGGCAATATTTATACCTTAAAGGTGCCGAGATTGACGTAAGGATGGACATAGGTACGTCAATAAAGATGTCATACGACTTGCTCGTTAGCACATTCTTTTGCAAAAGTTCTCTGTGAAATCAAAACAATGGCCGCACGGATTTTCCAGGTTGTCATAGGTTTGATTTGTTATGAGAACTTCGTATGCCTTATCAGGGGCTGGAGGAATGTCGCTTGTCTAATTAGATCTCAAGCGTTATGACCTAATCAGATAACACGTTCCTGTGCCGTAGTGTGACTGCGTCAGATAACGGTATCTGCATCATGGGGGTTTTCTTGCCTCATGGGCTGACTGTTAGTTAACTAGCTAGGTAGTTTAACCAGAATAGGGTCAGGAATAGGGGGATCGATTCAGAACCTATAGAAATACACGACAGCGGGAGACGATTTGACCTTATGTGATGTCATGGGCGCCATTGCCAGCATGAAGACCTCTATTGGCCATCAATATGAGACTCTAGCCCAAAAACCTGACACAGTGGCAATCGATGTCAACCTGATCAGGGCGGACTTATTTAAGACCAATGAAAAAGTTAAATCCCTGGATTTGAAGACCTCTAGCCTCACGACTGATGTCTCCGATCTACAAACGGAGGTCCGCAATCTACGGTCCTCCAATGATTTCTTTTCTCGCCGACTGGAGGATTTTGAAAGTCGTGCAAGACGAAACAACGTTCGTATAGTTGGGGTCCCTGAAAAACCAGAAAGCCCAACTGTGGATTTCCTCGTCGAGGACCTCATCATAAACCATCTTGCACCTAAAGGCTTGAGCAACTTCTTTGCTGTGGAACGTGCTCACAGGGTGCCGGGAGGAAAGCCTAAGCTGGGTGCTACCCCACTTCCCATAATCGCCAGGATTTTCAACTTTCGGGATAGAGACGCTATCCTGCAAGCGTCGCGGTTGGGTGGCACCACGAAATTCGAAAATACCACGGTGAGCTTCTAACCGGACTTCACCCATCTCGTGCAGAAGCAAAGGATGGGGTTCCAGGGGGTGAAGGGACGATTGAGGGACAGGGACATGAAATACGCAATGCTTTTTCCAGCTCGGCTGCGTGTGGAATATGGAGATTGGGCGTTTTTCTTTGATCACCCTGAGGCTGCTAGTGACTGGCTCGAAACGCTGCCCAGGCAGCAGGAACACTCTGAACATTCTGGAGGAGCTGAAGGTGGCCCGATGGAGCAGGAATGAGAAATGGACCTGGTTTTCTGGATTACATATGGACCTTCCAGCTGTGGTTTGATGACTCTTAAGCTGGCTTGATAGTGGTGATTACCCAGGGGTGGCGGGGGGGGGGGGTGGTCTCTTCCTCCTCCGGGGTTTCTTTTCGTAGATTAGTTATATGTTTGGGCGACAGGCACACTGCAAGTTGGGGTGGCTTTTGAGTCTAACGCAGGGGTGCAGGGTGGTGGGTCCGGTTTTGGGTAATTGTTGGGGGGTGGGGGAGGGGAAGTTGTTGGCGTTTCGTTCATTTCAAGGCAATGTATTGATTGACTTCTGGATTTGGATGTCGCGTTCGTTGTGGGGTGGACGCAGCAATTATTCCTGGGATGGGGGTAGGGGATTGAAATTACTGTGTTGGAATGTTAATGGGTTGGGGGATAGGATAAAACGGGGTGTGGTATTACAACTATTGAGACGCCTTTCCCCCGATGTGGTGCTACTGCAGGAGACACACCTGATAGGAAACACATGCCATGCTATGAATCGGCGGGGCTACCGTCTTCTGACACATTCTGTATTCGCTACTGGCTCTAGGGGGGTAGGCATCCTGGTCAGGGGTTCCCTCCCTCTGGAGGTGGATGATATCATCCTTGATGATAGGGGCCGATATGCCACCATTACTGGAAGATGGGAGGGGAAGACTATCAATCTGCTTTCTGTCTATGTCCCACCTGGCCTTCAGACTACGACCTTTGCCGACTTGGGGAGAGTGATTTTGGGGCTTCCCGAGGGCATCCTGGTGGTGGGTGGTGATTTCAACTCGGTTGTCTCCGGAAGTGACGACCGCTACCCCCCCAGGGAACTCGTAAGATCACAGTCCTGGCTGGGTGGCTTCTTGGATACGTTGGGATTAATAGATTGCTGGAGGCTTCTTCACCCGGGGCAGTTACAATACACTTTTCACTCTGGCGCACAAGGTAGTCTCTCAAGGCTCGATTACATTCTGACGCCCGCGACACAGGCCTCTTCTGTCAGGGAGATTAGACATTTGGCTAGGGGTATCTCGGACCACTCCCCACTATGGCTTGTGATGGAAGCGAGGCCGGGAACTGAGGGTCGGGTAGCCCCGATTAACCCTTGGTATCTCCGCGATCCTAGCACCTGTGCAGAATTGGTCAACTCACTGGATCAATACTTCACGGAAAATGTGGGGTCTGTGTCATCTTCTGTCTCGCTGTGGGAAGCCTTCAAGACTGTCATCTGTGGCCAGGCGCTATCATTAATCAATGGTGCTAAGAAACGTAAATACGAGGCTGTGGTCCGCCTTGAGACCGAAATAACTGACTTGGAAGGGGAATTGGAGCTTGGTGTCACTCAGGACAAGCTCCACCTCCTCAGTCTCAAGCAACTCGACTATAGGGCACTTGTAACGGACGCCACCAAAGTGATGAGTAGAGAGCAGCAAGGACGTTTGTATGATGTGGGAGACAAGGCGGGAAAGTTGATTGCCTGGCTAGACAAGAAGGAGAGGGCGAGTCGTGTGGTCCCTTTGATTGAGAGAGTGGATGGAGTGAGAGTGACTGACCCTAATGACATTGTGGAGTGTTTTGCGGAATACTTCCAAACTGTATACTCCCCTGTATCCGACAGGCCGGAGCAGGACTCGCATCTGCTGTTGCGAGACATTACACTGCCCCGCTTGTCAGATTTAGACAGGGAATCGATGGACGCGACGCTTTCCGTCTAGGAGGTGGCGATTGCTATCCGCTCTGTGCGATCTGGAAAGGCCATGGGTCCTAACGGACTCCCCATTGAGCTCTACAAGCTGCGCCCTGATAGAATAGCACCATATCTTCGGTTTATGTTTTTGGAGTCGTTAGATGTGGGCTCCCTCCCTTCTGATCAACGACTTGCGTCTATTGTCGTGGTTCATAAGGAGGGGAAACCACGAGATCGTTGTGTATCGTACAGACCTATTTCGCTCTTAAACCCTGAGCCCAAGATCCTCGCGAAAGTGCTTGCAAACCGCTTGATAACTGTAATTTGCGACCTGATCCATCCAGATCAATCCGGTTTCATTCCACACCGTAACACGGCATTGAATCTGCGGCGCTTACATGGCGTCCTTGCGAGGGCTACGTCGCTACTTGAGCCGGCCATATTGGCCTCCTTGGATGCCACAATGGTGTTCGATGCGCTAGAATAGCCGTACATCTGGGCAGCCCTTGCGAAGTTTGGTTTTGGCCCTGTTTTTATCGGCTTGGTTAGATTGCTGTATGAGAAACCGTTGGCCCAGGTGGCCGTGAATGGTCGAGTTTCTGGGCCGTTTGCCCTCGGGAGGGGTACGCGCCAGGGGTGTCCGTTGTCTCCGCTTCTTTTTGCCCTCGCCTTGGAACCCTTGGCAGCCTGGCTGAGGTGGGAGCCATCGATGAAAGGTATTCGGTGGACTCCGGAATTTGAAGACCGAGTGTCACTTTACGCGGATGATATCCTGTTGTACCTCACATCGCCTCGGAAGTCGCTGATAGTGTTATTTGATGTTTTAAATTCTTTCGGGAAGAATTCCGTCCTTTTAACTAACTGGTCTAAGTCTTGTGTATATGTCCTTTCGGGTGAATCTCCTCCCTTGCCGCGTGGTTGTCCCATACAGGTGGTGCAGACGGGATTTAAATATTTGGGGGGTTTTATCGCCCTAGATCCTGTGGTCCGCCATGAACGCAACTTGCTCCCCCCGCTTCAACGCCTGAGGACTGATGTTGTGGCATGGCGCAAACTTCCGCTGTCCCCCCTCGGACGAGCAGCATTATTTAAGATGATGTCGCTGCCCCGGTTCCTATATGCGTTACAAAATACATTTTTCATGGTACGTATGGTCCTGCGTCGAACCCTGCGTTCGAAATGGACAAGTGGCTGTTGCCGGGCGGGGATTACAACAGGGCGCTCTATACAAAATCTGCCGGGAAGATTCTCACGGGTCCAACTAAGATAGCGGTGCAAGCATGGTATCGTGCAAATGCTGCAATGGGATGGGAGGATAGATTGACTCGAGCGACTCCACTTTACGCATCCGAGAGGCTCGGCTCTCTGTGGAAGACGAAAGGCTTTGATAGGTGGGACGTGAGTGAATGATGTCTGGGTCAAGGACAGGGTCAAGACTTTTGAGGAGTTGAAAGTGGAATACGAGTTGAGTGATAGGGAGTTTTTCCGTTATGCGCAGGTTTGCCATGCGCTGACCTCGGTTTTTCCGTCGGGTACCACTATCCCGGAGGCATCCCCACTTGAAGATCGGGTACTGGACGGGTACGTCCCCGACAGTACAATTTCGCTGATCTACAAAAAGTTGATAAATAATCGGGTTGACCTCTTGGACCGTCTCAGAGGCCTGGACCGGCAATGGTCTGGAGCTGGACGATGAGGATTGGCAGTCGGCGGTATCTTCACCGAAGGAGGTTGCAATTCCGGCTCGTCTCCGGTTTGTGCAGCTTAAAATCCTCCACCGGATCTATGTGACTGGTCCTCGCCTTATTAGCATGGAATATTCCTCGGACGGGATGTGTAGGCGTGGATGCACTTCTCTCCATATACTCTGGGAGTGCCCGGCGGTTGTGCGTTATTGGAACCGAGTGCGGTTATGGAAGAGGTCAGAGGTGTTGCGTTGCTGCCTGAAGCTAGGAGATGCTTGTTGAATGTTTGGGAGCCGACTGACTATGATGTGGCTCAGACTCAGTGGGTGACCCTCGGAAATATGATTGCCAAAAGGGATATTGCGCAATTGTGGGGATCTCAGAGGCCGCCCACTGTTCTGGCATGGAAGGAAAACATGGACTGGTGTATGTTTAGAGAGAAGACAACATACGTGGCACGTGGCAGGCCCCGAAAATGGGGGAAAGTCTGGGGCCAGTGGAACTCCTATCGGGGTGAAATATGTACACCTTCCTCCACACACGTCGTGACCACTCCACCTTCCCCCTGACCCGACATTCCTACTACTGTTTCAGCTAAAATGCCTCCTGAAGCAATTCCCCTTGCTTTCCCCCATCCGGTATTGTTGATTGTATTAAAGTTGTATGCTTTCCTACCTCACAGGACGCTTCGCCATTTGTAATGATTGTATTGCCTTGTTTTTTTATTGTTTATGTTTTAAAATTTTAATAAAAAGAAATATAAAAAAAAAATGGCCGAACCAGCTAGTCCGATCTATTGAAGTGAAATTAGGTTGAAATGGCCAACCTCTGGGGACATCTGCCAAACTAATTTTCTAATAATGGCCACCATGAGTGGGCCCCTTTCCAAAACACTCCTTCACTCCTTGTTGGGGAGGGATCCAGCATTTACGCCCTGGAGTCTTAGAGACCACTCTGGGAGAGTCCACGGCGACAAGGGAGTCTCACACAGCGGAGGCCTGGGTTTTTACCCCATTACCGCTGGGAGCACAGCACCGTACACCGTGACCGGCACGCTCAATGAAACTTTTTGGACTATGCCCCCCTATCCGGAAACTATAACCTTTCTGTATGTACTGCGGTGCCCAAGCAATCTTTGGCCGATGACCGGTGGAGCTTTCCCACGCAGCTATAGAGGAGTTTGGCTCTGGTTCACACCTCGGCCGTCACCTATCTAGCCGGATGTCGGACACTGTTTTTCCTCGTCTCCCCATTTTGCCTCCTGTACCCTCCTCCTCTTCTTCCCTCCGTTATTCTCCTCTACCACCCCTATTCCTTACCTCTTTCCCCTATTCTTCTCTCCCCTTGCCTATCTTTTCCTCATGTTCTTGCTATGCTTTTGTACTCATGTAATTCCTGTAACTAAGCTCCAGTAACTGATGTAACTTTGTAACCATGTTCTGAAACAATGTTTCTTCCTCATGTAAAGCGCTCTGATACCTCCGGGTCTAGATAGCGCTATATAAAACTCAATAAAAAAATTCAAAAATAAATCATCCTTTTAGGAAAGAGTTGAAGACTCCCTCTTCAAAGAACACCCCATCTCAATGCATTAACCATCCACTACCCAGCTTCCTCTCCTATTACTAATAGACTATGCTTTTCTTTAACCATGGAACCTGCTCCGCTGCCTTTTGGCTAAGTTTTGCTCTATAGAAATACCATATACACACATTCAAAGACAAACAAAATGATGCAGAAGAATGATCTTACAACAATGGTCCAGGTGTTGTTCATAATAAGAATGGATTCAGGAAGCGCCCAGATGCCCGTTTCTACAAGACAGTCAGTCCTAATTCAATAGGCAGTGTTAAAAACAAAGACACAATCATGAGTTCCATTTGGAAGAACTGCTGCAGCTTTCAACTGAGAATGTTTTTATTTTTAACAAACATGAACAAAGCATGATGATCTGGTCATGCCCGGCATGTAAATTGTTATCCAAGCCTATGCAACAGAAATTAAAACTTCAAAGGAAAAAAATAAATGATAGGCGAGATGGGTCCTTGCAATAAAATGCACCACTTGTTTGGGTAGAGCCTGCAAGACTATGTCCCATCGCATGTGCTCTTACTTGCAAGACACTATGGTTTATGAAAAGGGCTTAGAGCCCGCCTATTGCTTACCATTTGTTTGCTTTGGTGTCCCTCTTTTTTGCAGCCTCCTTAATTGGCCAGTGCTGGTCAAATGTCACCTCCGATCCTTTCTGTGGAGCAAGAACCAAGCAGATTGATTCAAGATAATTAGTGTCCATCCACTGCTCCCGATGAGACTGAGGTACCATTTGTTTACCCGCTCCCTGGTTTCTGCTGTTGACTTGCACGCCCAGATTACTGTATGCTGATCTGCAGCCAAGACTCACCCACCAGGATGCCACAGCATGCAGTTTCATTTCACCAAGCCTTCCATTCTCTTGTGAAACCCCATCCCAGGCAGTTCCCTCCTCTACACTGTAGCTGTACATCAGGGTCATGTACACTGGACTTTGAGTGCCCCACTGATTTGCAAGATCTGGTAAGGGTGCCAGTGACGCATATTTCATTAGCATGCAGTAGCCAGCTGGGCACCCTGTCTGATTAATGAAACACATTTAACCGATTCCGTGCGTCGGAAGGCCCCCAGCTGTCTGATGTCACGGTGGGCGTGTGCGGAGGACGTCCGGGGGCCGTCCGAACATCGCACGCGTGGAATTCTCCGGCACAGCGGGGGAATTCCGGCCGCAGAGAAGCGGATAAGCATTTTACTAATAAGATAATGAGCTTTTGGTATAGACCAGGGCACAAGTCCTAAAAAAAGAAGTGGGGGCACGCTGCCACCGGAAGTGACGTCACGACCGGAAGTAACGTCACGAAAGGTGCCAAGCTCCTCGTCCCAGAGAGGCCAAAAAGTGAAGTCCAGCTGTTTGGCAGGGGGGATGGCGTCCCCCCGGTAAGATAAGTGGGGGACGCCGTCCACCCGCGTGGTACCCCGACTCGAACCCTGGTATAGACACACCTAAATGTTCTCCTCCTGGGTCTTTGAGCACTTCTAATTGTAGAAATAAATATGTTTGGCTTTGAGGTTTCTTTCAATCTTTTGCCCAGAAAGATCTGTCCGCTGTCTCCTTCAAGCTGGAGGATCTGTATCATTGATCTCACTATAGAGCGCATCTGGTCTCAACACATCATCAGTGAGCGTCCACAATCCCTGCCCCTTAATGCCCCAATTACGCTCTCTTCTCCAGCTTGCACATTAAGATCACCATTATCCTACATATCATTCAAAGTATTCCTTTTAACAGGTCTTGTGTATGGCTTTTCTTTAGTGGTCCACGCCTCACATATCTTTCAGAATAAATAACATTTGCTGGCAGATGCATCAAAGTTATGTTTTGCGAGTCCTTAATAGCGAATTTTAAGGAATCGCTATTAAAGACTCGCAAAACGGGATGCATGTAGGAATCGCAATGTTATTAGCGATTCCTACAGATTCCTTATTTGCGATTCGGTAATAGCTAATCGCTAATAAGGAATGGCTTTCCCATTCATTCCTAAGGGCCTAAAGGCCCATAGGAATGAATGGGAAAGCCGCGATTAGCTATTACCGAATCGCTAATGTTCCGCTATTTCAAGGGTGCCAGGGTGTCCAAAGGACACCCTGTTGCACCTCTGAAATGGACCTGTGCACAAATGTTGCACACACACATGCCCTAAGGGCATGTGTGTGCGCAACATGTAACTTTGAAAAATGCACAAAAGTGCATTTTTCAAAGTTTTAGCAAATTACCACAAAATTCAACTTCATGGTAATTTGCTCCCCCTATTAGCGAATTCGCTATTTTTTGGGGTTTCATGCATTGCATTTAAGGAATCTCATTTTGGGATTCCTTAAATGCAAGAGCAATTTAAGGAATCTCTATTTAGAGATTCCTTAAATTGCGATTTCTGCATTTGGGATGATGCATCCCAAATGCAAAAATACCGGGGGGAAACGGCCAGATTCTGAGAATCTGCCCGTTTGCTCCTGGTATTTTCTTTGATGCATCTGCCTGTTGGTCTGTTATTTGGTTGCCCATCTCGTGCACAGTGCGCCCAGTTTCTAGTCTGCTAACGTGTGACATTTTCAAGGTTGCAGTTTGACAATGGGATACATTGCCAAGGCTCATGTGTGACACTTTAAGTGAAAAATTTTCGCAAAGTTAGCCTTTTTTATTAATTTTATTTTACAGAGTTTTATATAGCACGAACTTGACCCGAATCAGGTATCAGAGCGCTTTACATAGCACCAATTGCATTACATGAGGACACATTCATTTTTGTTAGGCACAGGGAGATTAAGTGATTTACCCAGAATCACAGGATGTTCAGCGACATTGCCGAGACCCGAACCCAGTTCCCCAGATTCGAGGTCAACCGCCCTAGCCATTAGGCCAACTCCTCTCCCCTAGTCATTGTCCAGAGGTGAGAACTGTTATCTACAAGTTGCAGGGATTTCCTCCATGGTAAAATCACTGATCCTTAGCAAAAGAATTGCACTTAGAACCTTATTACGATTTTGGTGGTACCGCTAAAGCTGCGGTGCAGCCACCTGCCAGATTAGGACTTCAATCCTGGACTGGCAGGTGGTGCTGCAGTGGTCTGTTAGGTTCATGGAAGAGCCTAACATGCAGGCGGCCGCTATCAGAGAGCCGACAGCACCTACCTGCATGTTGCATACCTGCCCCAACAAGCAGGAAATGTGGGTGAAAATCCAGGGGGGCACTACAGGTGCCTTCCGCATCCACCCCCAGGGCCAGCAAGGGGCTCTATTAGGGCCCCCTTAGTTGCCTCATCACCACCCTTTTGATGGCGGGCTCACTGCCATGGAAAGGGTGGTAGTTTGGTAACTCAATATATGTTCTGCTGTGCCGCAGCAGCACTGCCAGCATATTACTTTGCCTGACCGCCATGCGGCGGCGGTCCCGTGGCGGTCCGACCACCACACTCCTAATGTGGTGCACGGTGCCATAGTATGGCGATGGTCTGACTGCTCCCCTGCCAGCAATAACTTATTGAAGGCCAGCTGCCACTCTCGCCACTTTAATAAAAACTTGTGCACCGTCCCCTTCCCCATGGACCCCATAAACCCTGCATGCTTTAGTGTTATTGACAACTTCGTCATACTTGAAGGAGACATATTTTGAAAAGCTAAATGTCAAATAACCACAGCTGCTGTACATTCATTCGATGAGGGAGTTACAATATGAAAACACAAATAAACCTGAGGGAAACATTGCAAGAGAAAGATCGTGTGTCACCAATGTGGGCGAGATATCCTTCAATGGACCTTTGCAGATAGAACTCACATTGTTCTGTGTGAGTTGAATGGACAGTTATCTATTGCATTATGGTACTTGAAGTCCTGAGTCTGTGACAAGAAAAGCAAAACTACAAGTGCCACATTGCAAGGAAAAAAACACAGAACTCGCGCCTGCCAAGAGACATCTTGTGATGGCTGCTTTACAATACAAAGACTTTAAATTAGGAACTTAATTCAATTCACTGAAGCTTTTTTATGTGAACCAAATTAATTGGGTTTGTTCATTTAGCTTTGTGTTTGGTGAAAAAGGGAATGATTTCAAATAATTTAGTAAAGCTGCTCACAGGGACACATTATTGCTAAATATTTTTAGTCCAGCAGTCCCTTCAAATATTTTCATTTTCCTGCTGATAAATATTCATTTATAAACCGCTTGCCAGTGGGAAACAAAAGCCCTCCGAGATTCTGTTGTTGTCTAAAATGGTTTTCTATAGTAGCTAGAAAGCATCGTGCCCAGCAGCAGTCAATCAATTCGAATTTGATCATTTTTTTGTTCCCACCATGAATTACCAATTTATTTTGCCCTAACATGCTGAAGCATGCTGAGGCAGCTGACATGTGGCCTCTTATTGTGCCTCTTCTGCCTCTGGGGCTTTAGCCAACAACGCACTGCCTTTGGGGGCTTGTGGCTTCACTTCCTCAGTTCTAAGAATTACATTGTCCCAATACGTAAAGTAACGTAGGCTAAACGGATGCACCCAGAAATGACTGAAAGTGTCAAGCGTGACATATGCACTTATAAACTACTCATTCTGTATTGGTAGAGCGGTAAATTGAGCTAAGTGTCTTAACCAGCAGCTGCTACCGGCCACAGATCATGATGGCGTAGTGCCCGCTCACCCCTGATGCGCTGCCCCTTTATGATGCTGCCAGCCGCCGAGGCTGGGTGGTGCAGACTCATGCCAAGTGGGGACAGAGGCCAGATCTGTTCCCCCAGCATCTGCACACAAGAGCGGCCTTTCATCCCAAGTGCCTAAGGTGTCATCAAACGTTAAAGAGGGCTTCATGGCATGTTTAAAATACCGAAATAAACTAATGAACTGCTGTTGTTAATTTGCACCTAGATCTCCACAAAATTCCTACCTTTTAAACCAAAGCTCATTCTCATGACAACTACCTTTCCACGGTTCTGCAGACAGCAGCTAAAATGCTAGCAGACGCAGAACAGGACAGATATTCACACACGAAGGGCCGTGTAGCAGGCTGCTTGATGCACTCCAGGCACCATTCTGAGCTCCTAAACAACAGCTTAATTTGCGAGACCATTGATTGAAGTGCGGTGATGCAATGCCATTGCCCTATTTGCGTTACTCTAACCCCTGAGGAGTGACACTTGGCAGGGTTGCTTGGACTCATAATCTACCAATTTGTACACATTTTTTCTTTTGGATGTTTCAGCCCGAGTTTTGCTCCCCATCCCCTGCAGTGGAAACATATGGACTTATGGGTTTACATCAAATGATCTAAAGAGAATGTTAGGGTTGTCAAACTGTACAGTGGAGCGAACTGAGTTCTGCTGCTTGAACAGGAGCAGATTGCATTCTGGTGCTTGAACAGCGGCAAACTGTGTTCTTGAACTGGAGAAAATGGTGTTCTGGTGCTTGAAATGGAGCAAGGATTATGTTACTTACTCCGTAAGCGTCTGTTCGTGGCATGGAATGCTGTAGATTCACATGCTCTGCATACTCCTGTCATCTAGTGTTGGTTTCGGAGTTGTACAAGTTGTTTTTCTTTGAAGAAGTCTTTCGAGTCACGAGTATGAGTGACTCCTCTTGGTGATAATGCGTATGGGCATTGACTCCTTCTTTAGATTGTTTTCCCACAGGCAGGTGAGAAAGGAGTGTAAGAAATGTGTCAGAAATGTGACGTCCATGCCAAGTGTAAATATAATGGAACTACAATGGCCACAGGCGTCCAGGGAGAAGGGTGGGTGCATGTGACTATACAGAACTACATGCCACAAGCAGATGCTTACAGGGTAAGTAACATAATCCATTTGATGGCATGTGTGATTGTAGATACACATGCTCTTCATAGACTGTAAAGAAGTTCCTCTTGAGAAGCGGTGGCTAGCCTGTGGGAGTTGCAGTAGTTTGAAAATGGGTATGTGGCACCGCTTCACCTACACTGGCTTGTTGGTGTACTAAAACATCCACACAATAGTGCTAAGTGAATGTATATGGTGTAGTGTAAACCATGCAGCTGCCTTACATAAGTCAGCTATGGGAATATTACAGAGAAAAGCCATATAAGCTCCCTTTCTAGGAGTAGATTGTGCTCTGGGAGTAATAGCTATAGGTCTTTTGGCTTTAATGTGGCAAGTTTGAATACATTTGACTATCCACCTGGCTTTTTGCCTGATTTGGATATTGGATTGCCTTTATAAGGTGGAGAAAAAGCTACAAAGAGTTGTTTTATTTTTCTGAAAGTTTTAGTTCTATCTATGTAGAGAATGAGTGCTCTTTTAACGTCTAGGATATGGACAGCCTTTTCCGCAACAGAGTCTGTGTGTGGGAAGCATACTTGCAGCTCAATGAACTGATTGAGGTGAAACTGTGAGACTACCTTAGGCAAGAATTCAGGATTGGTATGCAGAAACATTTTGTCTCTATGTATTTGGAAAAAAGGTTCTTCGAAGATTGAAGCCTGAAGCTCACTAACACGCCTAAGTGAGGCAATGGCAACTAAGAATGCCACTTTCCATTAAAGAAACTGAAGGGGGCATGAGTGAAGAGGCTCAAAAGAGGAACATGTGAGTCTAGTAACAACATTGTTAAGGTTCCATGAGAGTAATGGAGGAAACCGAGGAAGAATGACTCTCTTAAAACCTTCCATGAATGCTTTAAGGACTGGGATTTTGAATAGTGAGAGATGCTGTCTATTTTGGAGGTAGACAGCCATTGCAGAAAGGTGTAACCTAATGGAAGTGCAGGCTAAATTAGCCTTTTGCAAATGAAGTAGGTAACAGATGTTTTGCACTGTGGTTTTCATAGGATCAATTTGTTTGGGTTGGCAGTAGCATACACAACGTTTCCATTTTGCAGCATAACAGGCTCTAGTTGAGGGGTACATAATTGCTTGAGAATGTTCATATTTTCTTCTGTAAAGTTAGTATAGCCAAACTCTATGAACTCAGGAGCCAAACTGCTAAGTTGAGAGTTTTGGGGTCTGGGTGTCTGATTTGTCCTTGATTCTGAGTGAGAAGGTCCCTCCTGTCGGAAAGCTCCTGGTGTGGAACTACTGAGGGATCTAGTAGTGTTGTGAACCAGGGCTGATGTGCCCATGTGTGAGCTACAAGGATGTGATGAGAGACGTTAGCCTGTGTTTCCAAACAAGAAAAGGAATGAGAGACAGAAGTGGAAAACCGTTTGAAATATCCATGACCAACTCATCCATAGTGCTTTGCCCTTGAATAGTGGGTGTGGGTACCTGGAGGCAAACTATAGGCATTTTGTGTTTTAGGCTCCGGTGAAAGGTCGATTTGCGGAAACCCCCACTTTTGAAAGTAGGGAAGGAGGACTTGTGGGTGGAGTTCCCACTTATGTGTCTGTTGCTGCATCATGATGAACAGGTCTGCAAAGTTGTTGTCTGCCCCCGACAGATATTCTGCTAACAGATGAATGTGGGGGTGAAGAGTCCAGTTCCATATGGTCTAAGACAGGTGTGACAATTGAGAAGATAGTGCCCCCCCCACCCGTTTTTTTGTAGATAATACATGGCTGTCATATTGTCCTTGTCCGTTCGGACTAGGACAACCTTGTGTGATAGGCGAGGGAGAAAGCTTTCAGTGCTAAGAAGATTGCCTTAAGCTCCAAATAGTTGATGTGTAGGGATTGAAGTCTGACATCCCACAGCCCTTGTACTGTGAGGTCTTGTAGATGGGCACCACACCTGTCTCTGATGAATCAGTGATGAGAGTGAGGTGAGGAACAGGGTCTTGAAAAGGCTGCCCCTTTAAGAGGCTGTGTTCCACCATTGCAGAGAACGGGGAGTGCGGCGGTCTATCAACACTAGATGTTCAAGGGGACTGTAGGATTGCCCAGCCTTAGAAGGGGTTGAGGGAGTGGTTGTCTAGGTTGCTAAAGGAATACACCCGGTCAGAGGTCAGGTGAATGAGGCTTCCTCATACCCATATGGTTTATTGGAGTAGAAAGATGGTAGGAAACAAAAAAAAACTCTTTGGAGTCAGCAAGTCACAAGAACACAACAGAAGTAAATGTAACAGTCTCTAGGCTGTCTATAGTCCGGGACAGGGCTTCCTAGGAACTGCCTCTGGGGGTCCAGGCGAGGGACCTTCACACCTGTGATTCTTTTCTCCTGGTGCTCTCCTCGAGTTGTAGGGGGTCTCCAGCCGTCCCAGAAAAGAAAAGGAATAGAGCAAAAAAAGAAACAGAGTCAGCTTTCCGCTTTATCTCTCTGTACACTAACCGCCACCGACATGCCATAGGCGACACCACGTGTGAGGGGAAAAGGAGTGAGGAAGTGTGCACTTTGGTTACCTGTGCTCTCCCGGTCACTCTGTGCCTCCCTTGTCCCTCCTCCCAGTCAGCCTTTTAAAATAATGGATCCAAGGCACTTGCCTGGAGTTACGGTCCTCTGGGACCGTAGCAAGGGGTATCACCGCATCCTCTCCTTCTCTGGGGCATCCGGATACTTCAGCAGGTCTGTTGGGGGTCAGTCACGCCTTTTCCCTGGTCTTCTCCTTCCTCGCCGATGCTCTGCGCTCCCGTCAGCGTCTCCTTCTCCTCGCTGCTCGCTCATGTCTCTCGCATTTCTCTCTCCTCTTCAGTCTCTGCTGGGACTGCCTTTTCTCTGAACCAAGACTCCGCGTCTGATGTCACTGATGTGTCAAGTTCGCCGACCTCTTCCTGTGGTTGGTGAACGTTGGGGGCCATCTTGGAGTGCCCGGCTAGCGGAAACTCCGTATTACAGGGACCCTGTGATCGAGACCGCTGACCAGCAAGACACTGCTGTAAGAGACCGATGGGTAAACTCATGTGGGGAACTATAGCAATGCAAGAGGCCATCATTTCTAGCAGACACATTACAGTCCGTACTGTGAGTATTGTTTGTTTGGAACCGTGGTAGACTTACGTGAATATTCTGAACTCGAGCAGGATTGGGATAAGCTAATCCTAAAAGTGTCTTGAGGATTGCTCCTAAGTAAAGTTGAATTTGGAGCCACTGAGGGTGAGACTTGGGGACATTTATAGTAAACCCTATTCTGTGAAGTAGACCAATTTTCAGTTGAGTGTACTGTTGGCACTGTAGGCGGGTAGTAGCTTTGATAAGCCAATCGTTCAGGTATGGGAATACTGAACATTTTGTCTTCACAGATGTGCTGCAACCACTGCCACACATTTTGTGAAAACCTGACGTTTCATGGTCCCCCGAACCAAAGAACTGGTAATGTTTACCTGCTATGACAAATCTGAGGTATTTGCAATGGGCAGGGTGTATTGGTATATGAAAATAGGCGTCCTTTAGGTCCAGTGTTGCCATGAAGTCACCCTGTTGGAGAAGTGTAATAACATCCTGTAGACTCACTATATGGAAATCTTCTGATAGGATGTAGTGGTTGAGAGGTCTGAGATCTAAAACTGTTTTCACTGACCCCATCCTTTTTGGAAATGAGTAAATATATAGAATATACCCCTGATCCTTGTTCTAGAAGTGGGACAGGTTCTATAGCCCCTTTGATAAGAAGGGACTTGACTTCTTGCTTCCGAAGTGGTAGAGGATCCTGTGATAACAAAGTGAGTGCGAGGTGGGATGTAGGGTGGGGTGGTAAAGAGCTCCAGGCAACAGCAATGTTGGATAATGGCTCAATCAATCAATCAATCAAAGCATTTATATAGCGCGCTACTCACCCGGAGGGTCTCAAGGCGCTGGGGAGGGGGGGCGGGGGTCCGCTACTGCTCGAACAGCCAGGTCTTGAGCTGCTTCCTGAAGGCGAGGTGGTCTTGGGTCAGGCGGAGGCGGGTCGGAAGGGAGTTCCAAGTCTTGGCGGCCAGGTAGGAAAAGGACCTTCCTCCTGTGGTGGCTCTTCGGATGCGGGGGACGGCGGCGAGGGCGTGGCTGGTTCTCCGTTGTCGAGCAGGGCTCGGATGTCATCGGTAGCTGCGATCAGGGCGGTCTCGGTGCTGTGGTTGGCCCGGAAGCCAGACTGCGAGAGGTCGAGGGAGCCGTTCGTCTCGAGGAAGGCGGCCAGTTGCTTGTTGACAGTCTTCTCGATGACTTTAGCCGGAAACGGGAGCAGCGAGATGGGGCGGTAGTTCTTGAGGTCGGTGGGGTCGGCTGATGGTTTCTTGAGTAGAGCGCTGAGTTCGGCGTGCTTCCAGCTCTCCGGGAAGGTGGCGGTGTCAAAGGAGGTGTTGATGATGTCCCGCAGGTGGGGTGCGATGACAGTGTCGGCCTTGTTGAAGACGTGGTGAGGGCAGGGGTCTGTCGGAGATCCGGAGTGGATGGAGTTCATCGTGCGGATGGTGTCTTTGGTGCTGATCGGAGTCCAGGTGCGGAGGGTGGTGGTGGGGGGCGGTGGTTCGGTCGTGGCGTGCGTCGGTTGAGTGCTGAAGCTGTTGTGGATGTCCGCGATCTTGTTGTGGAAGTAGGAGGCGAGGGAGTTGCAGAGGTCTTGCGAAGGGGTGATGTCGTTGTTTTCGGCGTTGGGGTTGGAGAGCTCTTTCACGATGTTGAAGAGTTCCTTGCTGTTGTGTGCGTTGTTGTCCAGTCGTTCCTTGAATGCGGTTTTCTTGGTGGCGTGGATCAGTTGGTGGTGTTTTCGGGTGGCGAGCTTGAGGGCAGTCATGTTGTCCGGTGTTGAGTCTCTGCGCCAGGTTTTCTCGAGTGCTCTGCAGTTCTTCTTGGAGCTCTTGAGTTCGTCGTTAAACCATGGGGCTTTCTTGCTGCCGGGTCTGCTCGGTGGGGTCTTCAGAGGGGCGAGGTCGTCTGCGCAGTCGCTGATCCATTTCGTGAGGTTGGTGGCCGCTTGGCTGGGGTTCGTTGTGCTGGTGGGAGGCTTCTTGCTCAGGGAAGATGCGAGCTGGTCGGCTGTGATCTTGTTCCAGCTTCTGCGGGGGACCTGTTGCTGGTGATGGTGGAGCGTGGTCCTTTTGAAGCTGAAGTGGACGCAGCTGTGGTCCGTCCAGTGGAGTCCCGTGGCGTGGCTGAAGGCGATGTCCTTGCTGGAGGAGAAGATCGGGTCGAGTGTGTAACTGCCGTAGTGGGTGGGGGAGGTCACCAGTTGCTTGATCCGAGGTTGGCGAGGTTGTCCAGCAGGGTGGTGGTGTTGCGGTCGTTGTTGTTCTCCAGGTGGAAGTTGAGGTCCCCGAGGAGGATGTAGTCAGCGGAGAGGAGGGCGTGCGGGCTGATGAAGTCGGCGATGTCTTCGCTGAATTGTGTGCGTGGTCCCGGGGGTCTGTAGATGAGGGTGCCTCTGAGGGTTGTCTTGAGGTTGATGTGGATCTGGAAGTGCAGGTGTTCGGCGGGTGCGAGGGTGTCGTCGGCGTTGGTCGTGATGCGGATGCTGTTCCTGTGGATGATGGCGATGCCTCCTCCTGTCTGGTTGACGCGGTCCCTCCGGATGATCTTGTAGCCGTCCGGGATGGCGATGGCGATGTCGGGCGCTGAGGAGGCGTTCATCCAGGTTTCTGAGAGGAAGGCGAAGTCTGGGGCTGTGGTGTCGAGCAGGTTCCAGAGTTCTACGGCGTGTCTGTGGACGGAGCGGGTGTTGAGCAGGATGCACTTCAGGTGGGTGCTGTTGGTGTTCGGCTTGGTGGGTGCTGGTGTGGCTTGGGTCCGGTTGCAGGAGAACTTGCAGGAGTGGCAGCTGAAGGGTCCGTGGGTGCGTCTCGGTGTGGCTCGGTAGCAACCCGGGGTCCTGCCGGTGTTGAGTGCGATGAGTTCAGTGGCGTCGTAGATTCGTCGGGTCGGCTTCCGTCGGTGGGGGCAAGGGGTCCTGGCACTGGGCGCGGTCCAGGCGCGGACGGGCGCAGACGGGCTTACCTTTGGCGCGCCTTCGGCGCACAATCGGCGCGCCCGCTGCGCGTCAACGCTGCGCGTTTGCCACTCTGCCATATGAGGAGAGTGGGGGGGCAGAGCGAGGGAGGAGCCGCTGGGAGGTGGGAGCGGGGCTGGCGAATGGGAAGGCTCTCAGGTGTAAGGGGGCGGGGCCGCAGGGGGGCAGCGAGGAGGTGGCGGGAAACGCGGCGGGGTCACAGCAAGGGAGAACAGCGGCCAACAGTTACAGGGCAAGAAGGCACAGAGGGGCAACAGAGGATACAGCGATGAACAGGGGGACACAAAGCAGAAAACAAGGAGACAGGTCACGGAGCGGGCACCAGGGGAGAGACAGCAGTCAGCAGGAGAGGCGGCGCAGCGCTCCGGAGGCTGAGACCACACCAGAGGTCAGGAGCTCAGCTGCGGGCAGCGGCGGGATCGTGGCACACCAGAGGTCAGGAGCTCAGCTGCGGGCAGCAGCGGGATCGGGCAGCCTGGGCACACCCACAGGGAGTGTGCGCGGTGCGAGGTGGTGTGACCGGCCCAGAGGGTACCCCCATTGGTCTGTGGTGATGGACTCCCAGACTGGGTGAAAAATATATTCGGCCCGACCGGTGTTGTGTGATCTGGGTAGGGATTGGGTAGTCCCTGCTTTGCAGTTGGTGTTGTTCTGCGTGCGGAGGCACCCCTGCCCTTTCCCTGGTTGTTTCCGCCTTTGAAGGAACTTCTAAAATAGCCCTTACTGTAGGTAGTCTGGCCTTGTTTTTGTTGGGAAGGGGAGGTGTCTGTGGTGGTGGCATTATATGCACCTCTGTAGCCTGAGCGATGAAAAGACCCCCCTGGGAGTTTTTGTTTGTAACACTCGCATGACCTTCGATTAGCTCTGGATTAAAGAGAATCAGCTATGCTAGTTCTTTTCGACTTGTCCGCCGCTTTCAACACCATCTCCCATGACATTTTAGAACAACTGCTCTGGGAGATGGAGGTCCGAGGGAAAGCCTTGGACTTATTCAAAAACTATTTAAAAGACTGCTCCCCTACTGTACACATAGATACCATGGTAGCTTGCAGTAGACCAGTAAGCATTGGAGTTCCTCAGGGTTCTATCCTGAGCCAGTTGCTTTTTAATCTTTATGCAACTCCTCTGGCCAGGATAATCAGGTCATACGGGTTTGAGGCCGTGTCATATGTCGATGACACCCAGCTGCTGATCACTTTTGCTCCCGACCCTGCTGATTCAATGGTCTGGTTTAAAAATTGCCTGACCTATTTCAATAACTGGAAGGGCAAAAACAAACTGCAGCTCAACAGCATTAAAACCAAGACCATTCTGTTTGGCAGGGCAGCGGAGCATTGGTCTAGCAGCTGGTGGCCTCAGGCACTAGGCCCCTGCCTGTCCCCTAAACAAGTATTCTGCAACCTGGGAATAACAATTGATAACAAGTTATCCATGAAAAATCATGTCAGTATTGTGCTAGGCACTTGTTACGGGCTTCTGAGGAAGTTGCATAAATGTTTTAAATGGCTACCCATTGAAGCCAGGAAGCCACTGATCCAAGGCCTAATTGTGAGCCGTATGGATTATGGGAATACCTTATTGGCCTCCCTAAACCAAGATCTCTTCTCCAAATTGCAAGTTTTGCAAAATACGGCAGCTAGACTGATCTAAACCTTCCACCAAGATCTCTCTCTGCCCCAAGTCTGCGGTCCCTCCATTGGCTTCCAGTTAGGAAAAGAGGTCACTTTAAAATCTTGTGCCTCACTCATAAAAGTATATATGGTACTGGTCCCAGCTATCTGGTTAAAAAACTTAAATAGTATCAGCCTAAGAGAACATTACGATCTAGTTCAAAATCTCTGCTCACGCCTCTTCGCCTCCGTAAGTCACGTAGTGGAGGTCGATCGTTTTCTTTTCTTTCTCCCTATCTATGGAACAAGTTACCGTCCCATCTTCTTTCTATGGCGGACCACCAGTATTTTCATAAAGAACTGAAAACATGGCTATTTGACCGATAATTATGTAAATCAGGATCTGGATCAGGCTGCTGGAGCCTCTGCAAGCGCCATGAGACCTAGCGGTGATTTTGTGCGTTATAAAAGAGTCTATGACTTGATTGGACCTTAGCTGTGTCAGTGTCCATTTTCATCTTGTTAAGGGTAGTGTCTACCTGTGGGCCAACAAACTGTTTGTTGTCTATAGGTATATTTAGTACGGCCTGCTGTACCTCTGGTTTGGACCCAGAACACCTAAGCCTTGAATGTCATCTAAGAAGCACGCTGGTATTAACACCCATAGCAGCCATATCAAATGCATCTAATGCACATTGGATGGAATTGTTGGTAATCGCCTGACCCTGTGTGACAATTTGTTGTCTCCTTTTGCTGTGTTCCTCCGGGAAGTCCTGTAAGAGTTCCTCCATCTCATCCCAATGGGCTCTATCAGAAGGGCCTGTGAATTGGCAACACAACAATGATTAGCTGTCTGTGCTGCAACCCATTTCCCAGATGCATCTATGCACTTACTCTCCTTCTCAGGAGGTGGAGTATCCTCAGTAGCCTGGCTGTGTTACAAGCATTAGTTGCAAAGATGTTATCGGGTGAAACTTGGCTCCAGAAAAGAATTGGATCCAAAGGAGCCACCATATATATTTAGGTCTCGCTTAGACAGCACTTGCGCTGTCTCTTCAAGACATGCTGTAGTCAGGCTATGGGCATGAACCTCTGCCCACTTAACGCCTGTCTTTTGAATTGGCTCCTGTCATTGTTCTTTGTAAATGGTGGCTTTTCATTGGTCAATAAGCTTTGTACTCCCTCCTTAGTACAGCCTTTTTTCTTCTTGTAACCTCCCATGAGCACACCTCGTTACAAGTGTTGTTACTCGATATGTTTTAATTACAGCCTTGGAGAACTATTTTCTTGAATGGCTTTCTCCTGCCTGCTGCACGATTTTCCTTGATGCTTTAAAAACAAAATATTTAATCAGCACGGGATGCCTCAACTGGGTAATGAGAGCTGTACTTTTCTTTTGTTCGTTGTGATCCCCGAACTGGGTCGCATGCTGTTTTTAAAAAAAAAATGTCATCCTGGATAGGGGGGAGATTAAGGGCCAGATGTAGGTAGAATCATTTACCGATTTTTAATTACCGAATTTTACCGATTCGGTAATTAAGAATCGGTAAATATGAAGGGTGGACATGTAGGTCCATCCAGATGTTTTTGTTACCGAATCGGTAAAAATCTGTATTTACCGATTCGGTAAATACCGACCGGTAATGGCCATTCATTCCTATGGGCTTTGAAGCCCATAGGAAAGAATGGGCATTACCGATTCGGTATTTACCGAATCGGTAAATACCGAATTCCACAAGGGTGCAGGGGGTGTCACTTTGACACCCTCTAGCACCCCCAAAACAGGTTCGGGTGCCATGTGGCAGGCATACCTGCCTTAAGGGCAGGTCTGCCTGTCATATGGCACAGGTGTGCATGCACACCGGAATCGGTATTTTACCATCAAATAGAATTGATGGTAAAATACCGATTCTGTAAGGCTTGTGGGACTCTGAAGAGTCCCACCTACATCTCATAATTACCGAATCGGTAAAAATACCGATTCGGTATTTTACAGATTCTGTAAATTTACCGATCGGTAAATTTACCGAATCTGTAAAATTCACGGCCCTACATACCAATTCTGATTTACCGATCGGTAACGGCCGAAAATACCGATTTTCGGCCGTTACCGACCGACCTACATCGGGCCCTAAATGATTTGCCATTGCCAACAGTTTTTGGGAACCTTTTATTTTAAAATAGGCTTCACAGTTAACCTCCTGGTGGCTCACAACCCTCTCACCCTTCCCACAACACTCGCTCCCGGCCCCTCCCTAATCCCAAGCAAACACGTCTAGCAGCTTTGTGGCGCTTAAGCGCCATTTTGTGTAAACAGCAGTCCGAGTCTATACATTGCGACGCGCTGATACTTTAAATATGGTGCCCGTCCACGTTATCTTCTGCATGTCAGCACAGTACACCGCGCTGTACCTTTACATATAATGGTAGGCAGCCCCACTGGATTTATTCTCATTTGGCATATTCACCACTTGATGGGGTGCCGCCACATCTCTCCATCACCCTCTTTACCAGAGGGTGATGGAGAAAGAATTCGCACGTAAAGCGGCTTGCTTGTATTCAAGAACCTCGACTAACTTTAATGAACTAAATCAATCTGTCTGTCTTATTAATTTCCCTTTTATTCTGACATTTTGGGTGTCCCAGTGATGCTTGCCTATGTGTTTATTAACCATAATACGCTTGCCACTAAAATGGCCGCTGCTTGGCGGGATTTTCATCTGCGGATGCGTTGGTCACACTCACGTGACGTGACATACTCGCAGTTCTGGTGGGAAACCTTTGCGCTTGCGCACTAGCTTTAAAATGGCCGCTTGGTGTTCTCACATGCCGTAGCTTGCCCTGTCGCTTTCTGCATTTCTGTTCGTTTTGCACTAATCTTAATGCTATAGTTAATATAAAGTAAGGGGAGTCATATAGGGATTTCTGGTATACAGTGTATTCATTTATTTCTATGTTCTAAATTGTTTTCCTTTACTTTTCATGTATCGTAATCCTTGGGCATGAGGGATGGGAATACTCCATATTGAACAGCCTTTCTGCGCATGATAGTTTTTCGCCAGAGGATGAACTCTGTGACATTGAACGTGCGCCAACCCAGAGGTCCCCTCCAAGATGCGCCTGGGAAGATGCGCCTTCGCCTAGTAGAAGAAGCTGAACTGTCCTACAATTGACACAATTGTATATTAAATTGTATTCTCTATTGTTAGGAGAAGAGCATATGTCATGGGAACCCCAAATTCAATAGGCGGTCCCAAAAGATGCAAATTGGGGCTTGTAGAAGTTAATCCTGGTTGGTGTGTTGACCTGTCCTACTTGAGGACCAATCGAAATTGGGGATTCTTACACTTGCAACATTTGGGGAGTGGTACACTGACCCAAGAACAGTATAACTAGCCTAGGTTTAGCTAGAAAAATTGTCCGACTTGTCCGAATAGCTGACCTGTCACTGACCCAACGCACTCAATAGGTGACTGATGCAGAGAGCTGCGGAGCACTCTGTCCGAAATTTCCACAGACCCAAGCGGGGTTTTAAGAACCTTAAGTGCTGGCGGAGCACTTTTGCTGGGGAATTAGATAACCCAATCGGGGTTCTGACTGATAGCTGCAGAAAGTGTGGAGCGCAGGCGTTGCTTCCGAGCTGCGGGTGCTGGTCTTACCTTGGTGGTCCTGTCCTGATCCTAATCTGGTTTTCCTGTCCTGTCCTGGGGGGCCCATTCTGCACCTGCTGGCCTACTGGCGACTGTCTTTCCTTGGGGTTTTTCCTGTCCTTGACTGACCCGTGCCCAGGGTTGGTCTTCACACCGTGCTAGGTAAATATAGTGCTGGGAAATCTATTCTGCATCTTTTATTCTTCCCTTTGCTTTAATAAACGTGGTCTTGCATATTGATTTTCCATGCTTTCTTTGCACTGACAAATGAAAAGGTCATACATCATAGTTATTATACTAGCATATTCCAATTTTTTCCCCATCCTATAAGTACTGTTCTATATACTGTTCATACAATATAGATGTTCCTTTTCTTTACCCATCCTTTAGTCGATTCAAGTAATAGCACCGTCTTATTAGTATGGTCCATTCTTGCTTTACCTATAGTTCCTCTTCATGGGGAAATATTTCACTGTGAAATTCTAGTATGTTCCTTATTTTTCCCATCCTTTATACATCATACTGAGTCAAAGCGCTGAAACCTATATTAGTATGTTCCCTGTTCTTACCTTTGCTTTAGACTCATAAATGGTTGGTCTTATCTACTTCCTATATGGATATGTGCGCTTTATAATTTTAGTAATTGACAGTTTGCTTACTGTAAATCTTATGCTTTCTGAAGCTGATGAATTTTAGATAAAGATTTTAAGACTTCCCGAATCTGTGGTTATTTATGAGTGCAAATTATAGTATATGATTTTTAGTATTTTGTGTCTGCCTTTCTTTTACAGCTAGCTCCCTGATCCATTATGATCATAGGTACCCGCAACAGTGGATTGGTAAGTCGGGTACACCAGAAATAAATAGGAAGGAACAGGGTTACTGGTAGTAGAGTGTAAGGTTACCCGATTAATGAATATGGTGAATTGAAATACATGGGCCCAATGCGTATATGGTAAAATTATAGCCGGGTGACCTGCGCGCTCTATCAGTAATTTTCTGGTAGCAGAGGATGGTTAGGGACTAGTTAAAGGTAGGTAGGACTAGTTAGGATAGGTAGGTAGGTTATTGCTGCTAATTGTGAAAATGTTGCTGCTAATTGATCGATCGACTGTACAACTGTTGCTTATTGCTTTGAATAATTATGAAATGTTTTAAATTGTTTTTCTTGTTGATATATTGATATGTGTTCTAACAAAACTCGTTAGTGATTTGTTATATGTTTGTCTGGAATCCCCGGGGGTAGAATAGCAGGTGGTGAGGAGAATCCATCGCGCAGTCAGGTCAGTGGCTCGAGGAAAATTGGTGCAGGTTAGGTAGAACTGGAAGCACTAATTAGGGTTTTTTCTGAATAAAAGTTTGAATAAATGGTAGCAAAGAGTTCGCTGGCAAAACTTCTATTGTGACATAACCTAGTAAGGGTCACACGGGAGGAGTAGCAGGTTCGTCTAAGCTTGATTGATAGCAAAGGAGTTCACTAGTGAAACTTTTGGCTTAGTATATATCCCAAAAGTGGATGAGTCGAAGGAGTAGCAGGTTCACTAATGCTTGTGTGAAGAGTAGGCAGAAGGGATCTACTCGCAGTATTTGAAAAGTAAATAGAAGAAGTTTACTTGCAGTGAAACAAATCTTTCCTTTCTAGACACTCGAGTACAGTGGCGAATGTGTTTACGTTGTAAATGAAATAGAGCACTTGCACTTTAAAAGGTAGAAATCGAAGCGTTTCTTACCTTGTGAAGGAGGGAGTCAGTTGCGGAGCTGTGCTGACGTCACTCAGTGCCGCGCTGGTATTGGTCAAGACAGCGGGCGTGTAGCTGAGACTGAATTGTAAAGGAGGGGTGAGCACAGGAGCGTGAGAACTCGTTTACGAAAAATGCCGCGCACCCATTGGTTGAGGTTATTTGAAATCACACATTTGATTGGTCGCACGAAAATAAAAGACGCCTTTGTATTGGAAGTGATTTTGTAAACAAAAGTAAGTTGCGGAAAAGTATATGTGGCATACGTATACTCCGGAGACTAGACCTGATCCCAGATATCTAGGGTTTGGTAAAGAAAAGTGGAAAGGGCGTAACTGTAGCATTATGTACGGAAATAAGAGGAAAATGACCTTTGTAAAAAAAGTAAAGAATTATTTCAAGAAAGACAAGCCTATCAAAACTAGAGAAGGAGTTGTCATTCCAACACCTAATACTCCCGCATCATTCATTCATTCAAATTGGGCGGAATACACTAAAAATGACGGAATTTTGGCATTTCCGTTAGATGGTACATTTAACAGCAGGATTCTGTTCAATTTAAGAACCCAAATGAATGATTTACATCCCAGACCCAGACTAACGCAATATGAGGCCTTAGAAGAATGGAAGATAGAGGCTTTTGAGCGAGACAAACCTAGAATGGACAAAGGGTTAACCAAATGGTATCCTAAAGTGAAAAAAGAAACCCGAGAGAAGAGAATGAAAGAGTGGAGACAGAATATGATAGTAGAAGGACTGTACCCTATGATGGCACTAGAAGAACCCATGGGAGGGAAGAGAACAGAAAAAACCAAGCATCTGATGACCGGTGGGGACTCAGATGATGATTATTTGGAGGAATTGTTAATGAAAAATCCACCTCCTTATAATGAAGGTTTAAGATCAGTAAGTGCAAGGGACGCCTGTCTAATACCTCCTTATCAGGAGGAGCCGAGATCTTTAAGCACAGGGAATCAGTTCCGGAAACCTAACTATGGTGAGGGACCAGGTATGACACATCCGACAGCCCCGAATTATATTCCTACCCTGACTCCGCAAATAGTACATGAAACAAGCCTGGAAAGAGTACTGCAGGAGAGAGAGCGAGAGGCCATAGCTAAACAGAGAACAGAATTAATTCAGAAAATCTCCCAACTAAATACAAGTCCTGAAGCCTTGACAATTCCAGTAACTATTGGACCAGTTGTTCCTTTGTACGGGGATAAACAGGGGTGTCCAAAGACTCCGATTATTACCCCAGCCGTAGTACAGCTGAGAAAAGAGCCCTTAATAGTAGATGACCAGGCAAGTGAATGTGAATCTGTGATTTCCTTGATGGATTTACCGATAAGGGAACCAGAAAGGGGTTCACAGAGGAAGAACACACCTTTCAATTCAGGAGAAGTGCAGATTGAATCTGCTTCTGGTACTAGAAGTGCCACAGTAGTGACTCCTGAAGAAATTGAGAGATGGAGTCGAGAATTAGAGAAACAAAATACTCAGTCAAAACCATTAGATATTTACAAATTAAGAAAAGAATTGGAAGAACTGATGGCCGGAAATGTGGGGTTAGACAGACTGAATACCTTTACAGAGGTAGAATTGCTGTTTATTTGCAAAAGTATCATCCGTAATACCAGAGTGTTCCATGAGAAATTAATGGACACCGCGGCTAGTATGGGAATAGATATTGGTAGATCTAAAGTGTTGCAAAAACCCTACAGAGCAGAATTCTCAGACAAAGATTTGGAAAACATGAATGTGTCAGGGAAAAAGGTACAGATCAGAGAATTATTAAACCTGTTACAAAAATGGGGAGAATTGGAAAAATGGAAAGCCAGGTGGGCAAAGAAAAAGGAGGAGATTAGATCAAAACAGATGGCTTCCGAATATGTCCTAAAAGAAGCAGACAAGGCAGAAAAATTATATCCTATGCGAGAAGTGCCAGGTGGAAAATATGTACATGTTCCATGGTCCCGACAGGATATTGTGTCCTTTACCAATGATTTCCCAAAATTACGAGAAAAACCTGTAGATTGGTACAGACAGGTAGAGAGATTTGTGAAGGTCCAGAAATGTCTCTGGAAAGATTTGGATGGTTTCTTTGACATTGTAGTTCCTGTAGATTTGTGGACAGAATGCAAAATTGCTATTGATTGGCCTAGTGAGGAGTTCCCGAGAGACCCTAACACAGGGGCTCCTTCTGCAGAAGTAATGAAAAAGTACAACCAGGTAATGTTGCATCTCAAGGGAAAAGTACCTGCAAAGGAAACTGATTGGACCGGAATAGACAGGACTACCCAGAATAGAGACGAAACTGTGCATTCCTATTATGAACGACTGTTACAGGTGTTCAAAACGTACAGTGGCCTGGATAACATAGAAATGAAGGACATGACCCACTTCATCTATAGATTTGTGCTAGGGTTAAGACCTGAGATTTCGCAATGGATCAAAGACAATAAAATCTGTTGGCAGTCTAAACCAATTGATGAGGTCCTGAAGTATGCCAAATATTGTGAGGATGAAATGACAGACAAACGAAAGGCATTAAAGGAAAAGGTCATGTGTGCTCAGGTGAAATTAGCAGAACATCAAGAACAACAGCTAAGTAAATTGACCAGTAATAAGAATCAAGGCTCCGGGAGTGGGGGAAAGCCCAGAGTAAAAATGAGCAGAGAGGAGGTCAAAAAGAAGTTCCCCTGTCACAGGTGCGGACAGATAGGTCACTGGAGAGACGAGTGTCCACATGTACAGAATGGTAATGTGCAAATAAATGATTTAAATCCACAGACGCAGAATGAGAAACCACGAAAGACCCAGCAACAGGTAAAGCAGAATCAGTTGCCTCGTGCACCTAGACAAAATTATAGGAGCAAAGCACAACAGGGTGAAGACACCGAAGTGTGGGAAATAAGGGAGAATAAGAATGCAGCAAATCCACAATTTCTGTTAAATTACACGTTTCTCTGTGATGACACCTACTGACGGTGCCTGAGGGGGGAGGACGAGGAGTGCGTGCTTGGCGCCTCCTTGCCGGTGGACCAGTCAGGGCCATTCATTGAAGGAAAGGTTGAAGGAAATTACGTCACCTTTCTGTTGGACACTGGTGCTACCTGTTCTACTGTAAGAACAGCAGACGTTCCAAACCTACCCCTCTCAGGAGAAGCGATCCAAGTAGTGAGCGTTTCTAATCAGCTAATTAGTACCCCAGTTACAAAGCCCATGGAGATTAAAATTGTGAATTTTAAAGAAATGCATAGGTTTGTTGTCTGTGATTCCAGTCCTGTAAACCTATTGGGACGAGATTTGTTGTGTGAAATGAACTGCACTATCTTTTGCACACCAAATGGCATCGAAATACAGACCCCAGATGAAGATGGAATTTACAAATTAATGTTGGCAAGACCAGACTCTGAAATTAAAAGACTGACACTACAAGACTTACCTGAAGAGCTCCAAGAGACAGTGAAACCAGAAGTATGGGATTTTACTGGAAAAGATGTAGGATTAATGGAAAATGTTGACCCAATTAAAATAACCATAAAAGAAAATGCAGTATACCCAAATATTACACAGTACAAAATGAGTGCAGAAGTAAAAGCAGGAGTTGCCATTGAAATAAAAAGATTGTTAGAAGCAAACATCATACAAGAAGTAATGAGCAGCCCATGTAATTCGCTCATAATTGGAATCAAGAAACCTAGTGGGAAGTACAGGGTAGTACAGGACCTGCGCAAGGTCAATAAAATTGTGGTTCCTTGCTGTCCTGTCGTGCCAAACCCTGCAGTAATTCTATACCAAATTCCATGGAATGCTGGATGGTTTACCGTCATTGACTTATGTCATGCATTCTTTTCAATTCCATTGCATCCAGACAGCAAATTTCTTTTCTCATTTGAATTTGACAGTCACGTGTACGTCTGGAATCGCGTCCCTCAGGGGTATACAGAAAGCCCCTCAATCTTTAATCAGATTCTGAAAAAGTGCCTTGAAACCCAAATTTTGCCCGGAAAATCAGTTTTGGTGCAATACATAGACGACCTCTTGGTGGCGTCTAAAAGTCGAAGAGACTGTGTGACTGACACCATTGCCTTGCAGAACCATTTCGGTGAAGGAGGACATAAAGTATCACCCGAAAAACTGCAATTCTGTACCACATCAGTAAAATATCTGGGGCACCAGATAGAGAGAGGTATCAGAAAAGTCACCTCAGAAAGAATCAGGATAATTCGAAACATGGAATTACCAAATACCCAGAAGGAAATCAGAATGTTCCTTGGAGTTGTAGGTTACTGTAGGCAGTGGATTGTGGGATTTGCAGTCTTAGCAAAACCATTAATAAAAATGACAAAGAAAGGAGCAAGTGACCCAGTAGGGTGGGATGACGAAAGCATGACAGCTTTTACAAAATTACGGGACGGTCTCTGTACTGCTCCTGCCTTAGGAATGCCTGATTACTCAAAAGCTTTTGAATTTTTCTGTGACACACGAGATAATTGTGCACTTTCAGTCCTGACCCAAATTCATGGTTTGACTCGACGTCCAGTGGCATATTTTTCTTCCACATTGGACCCTGTAGCAGCTGGATTACCTGGATGTTTGAAAGCGGTAGCTGCAACTTGCATGAGTCTTGAACAAAGTGAGTCCATTGTTATGGGACATCGGGTAACTGTGTATGTTCCACATTCTGTTGTGATTTTACTGGCAAGGACAAAAACCCAGTACCTCACACCTAGTCGGCTGACTAAGTATGAGAGAATCCTTGTAGGTGCAGGAAACGTGACCCTTGAACGATGTAACATTTTGAATCCAGCTACCTTACTACCTAGCTCATTCGCAGACGAGGTGAGGGAAGAATTTGCACATGATTGCATTGATTTGACTGAGTTCAGTACCAAACCACGCCCAGACATCCGAGAGAGCCCTCTGTATAGTAAAGATTATGAGCTGTTTGTAGACGGCTCATGCATGAGACATGAGGACGGGGGCCTGAGCGCTGCGTACTCAGTGTGCACTCTAGAGCGTCCAGTGGAAGCATCCTATTTATATGGAGTAAAGTCTGCACAAATAGCCGAATTAATTGCATTGACAAAAGCCTGTAAATTTGGGAGAAATTTGAGAATAACCATATATACTGATAGCCAGTATGGTTATGGGGTTGTGCATGACTTTGGCCATTTGTGGCTACAGAGGGAGTTCCTGACTTCTTCAGGCACCCCTATCCGAAATGGAAAATATGTGCAGGATTTACTGGAATCAATCCAGTTACCAAAAGAACTGGCTGTGGTCAAGTGTGCTGCTCACAAATCTGGCAATGACGATGTGACAGCAGGTAATCAATATGCTGACCAGTTAGCCCAACATTGTGCAAAATACAAAATGGCAATCAATATAAAGGTTGGGGGAAGCGGAAGCAGCTGCCAACTTTTGATGCTAGAGGGAGTGAATACATAGGAGGAAGTGAGAGACTTACAGGAAGCAGCAGACCCACAGGAAAGGCAAAGATGGAGAAACTTGGGTTGTCGTAGGAGGCATGAAGATGGTGTCATTGTTTACCTTGATGATATGCCTGTGTTGCCAGACTGTATGCTTGCTCCTATGGCTAGGCTGTTCCATGGAAACACACATATAGACAGAGATGCGATGATTCGCATGTTCCGCCAAACATGGTTCAACTCGAAATTCAGAAGCGTAGCAGAAGCACTCTGCCAGAGGTGTTTGACCTGCCAACAATTTAACCCTGGGAAGAAAACCATAGTGTTACCAGGGAAAATTGGAAAGGCAGAAGGCCCTTTTATTAGACTACAACTTGACTTCATTCAGTTGCCCCCTTGTCGAGGAATGAAATACCTACTTGTCATTGTCTGCCTGTTTTCAAAATGGGTGGAAGCTTTCCCTGCTCAAAGAAATGACAGCATCACAGTAGCAAAATTGTTACTTAGGGAACTCATACCTCGTTACGGTTTCCCAGTCTTAATTGAATCGGACAGAGGAAGTCATTTCCAGAATGAAATAATAAGTCAAATCTGTGAAGCATTTAAAATCACGCAAAAACTGCACTGTGCATATCGTCCAGAGGCTTCTGGAGTGGTAGAACAGATAAATGGCACAATCAAATCAAGATTGGGAAAGATGTGTGAATACACTCAACTGGAATGGCCAGATGCTCTGCCTCTTGTTTTGATGGGACTCAGAAGTATTCCAGATCGGAACACAGGCTTGAGTCCCCATGAAATCCTGATGGGAAGAGCAATGCGGCAAGCATGGGTGCCAGGATACAAAATAATAAGCATATCTGATGATTTGGTACTGGAATACTGTAAAGAGCTGGCTGACCAAGTACGTTCTATCTCTCGCCAGGTTGGGGGAGAAGACGTCGCCAGGCCAACGACTCCAGCACATGCCCTGAATCCAGGTGACTGGGTCGTAATAAAGAAGCACACTCGGAAAAGTTGCCTCGAACCCAGGAGGTTAAAGCCACGACAGGTGATCCTGGTAACCACCACAACTGTAAAGTGTGCAGGAGTACCTTGCTGGATCCATGCCAGCCACACGAAGAAAGTGACTGAACCTGACGAAACTGAGGCTGAAGGTTGCGCAGCTGAAGGATCCCAAGACATCGGTCCTGAAGTAGCTGAAGAACAACCGAGCTCCAGTCAAGAAGATTGGATCCCATTAATCGACCTGACTATCGATCCTATACGAACTAGAAGTCAAGCCCAGCTAGATAGACAGTGGGATAGTGAGGACGAGACAGGTGAAGAAGAAGCTACTCAGATCGTCGAAATACACGTTAAACCTGATTCTGAGGAGGACCAGATAAGGAAAGAGCAGGTAATTGACACTCCCCCAAGAACACCTGCACCTGAAGAGGGACAGATAGAAATTAGGGCGGAAGTTCAAGCGGAAGAAAATCAAGAACTCGAAGAGCTTGAACAGGAACAGGTAGGATTAGACAATTGTGTTCAGGAAGAAGAGATCGAAACAGATCAAAGCCAAACTCAGCAGACACCTGAACAAGGCCAGTTTAGGGACCAGGCAGAAGAACTAGATGAAAGACCTGGACCTAGTCAGTTAGGTAATAATACTGAAGACGCACTTGACCCAAATGTGCCACAACTGAATGAAAACAAAAGGGTGTTTGAAGAAGGCCAAGACACGGTGCCAGTTAAAAGACTAAAAAAAGGTGACTCTGTACCCAGATTCGTGAAAAGGCTGAGATTGCGTCTGATGACAATAGACGAGGAGCCTAAACAAATAAATGAAGTTTCGAGTCAAACTGACCCAGTGGTGACAAAACAAAGGAGTAGAAGTGCTCGCATTAAAAAGCTGAATAACAAGTATTCGAGCCCTGAATGGACTTACTATGTACTGGAAGAATTTGAGAATCTGGAAGTAAGTGACGAAAGTACTGAAAGTGACGAAGAATTGATTGCTGAACAGTCCGAAGAAGAGGAAGAACCACCCTGAAAAGGTTACTTGAGTAAGCAAGTTGTGCAGAGTTACAAAGAGGGGTTAAGGTTTTTCTTTTCAGCAGAAATGGCTGATTCTTCTGAGAATGGGAGACCGAGACGAAGTTGTTGTAAAACATGCTGCCAAGTATGTTTATGTAGTGTAGCAATAGTACTGATCCTTTGGATAGGACTAACAATAACTATTCCTTCTATGATGAGTAAAAACCCGAGTCTATACCTGAATAATAACTTACCTGATGACACTGTAGAAACACACACTAAAATTACACCACGAAAAGTAGAGACATTGGACAAACCACTTAGCCTGAAACAGAGACAAATAGATTTAGAAGCACCAGATGAGGAAGGATTACACTTTAACAAAATAAAGAACAAGACTCATTTAAATGTTTTCGCAAACCTGTTAGTACATTATGTAGAAACTATGGAAATAGACGACTGTTGTCTGCATGAAGCTACCTACTTCCGTAGCTGAAGGTGTGACTTACCACCACTTGCCCTTAACTTATGGAATTTCCTGTAGTATACTAACCAGTTTATTTTACAAAAGAGGACCGTTACAGTATTACTATTCAAATTCTGACGTGACATTTTCTGAACTTCCTGTTCGAAGAAACTTGAACCCTGTACATACAACTAGAGATGTAGCTAAATACATGAGTGATTATTTTCTAACTGTAGGAAAAATGAATATAGATGATGCACACAAGAATAACCTGACCTGTTCTTTACATGAAAAGGAAAAGGAATTTCTGGACATGGTAGAGAAGAGAGAGTTTCCAAAAGAAAGCCAACGACAAGAACCATAACGTTCCTAAATGGGCAGAAAGTATAGGGAGCACCTCAAATGGTGGAGCTAATGCTGCAATGCTTTTGGATTTCGAAAAGAAGGGGAAACTCTGTCTTAAAAGAGAAATGACTAGTTATTATAACAATATTTTCATTGGTTCCAGTGAATGTGAACATAATTACAAGGTAATAGGAGGTTGGGGGTTCAAAGATGGGACAGAGCCTGTGTTTCCTGGAATTTATTTTATTTGTGGGAACAAGGCTTACTTCAAATTGCCCGACCATTGGTACGGGAGTTGTTATTTTGGTACTGTCTTCCTAAAGATATACCATGTGGGGAAAATCACTGGAAGCACTGAAGAAACTAACCCATTAGTACGCACTAAAAGAGAAAGGACTGGTGAAATTGTAGGAGATATTTTTAGTGCACTGATACCTACAGTGGGAGTGGTTCTGAATACACACAGAATTTGCAAATTGTCAACAGTAGTAGATCGGTTATCTACCGACACTCCTGGAGGTTTCCTGATGGTCAATACCGAAATGGTTGCGGTCAGATCAATGGTTTTACAGAACAGACTTGCGTTTGATACCCTTTTGGCAAAAGAGGGCGGAGTCTGCAGAATGCTGAAAGCGCAACATTGTTGCACCTACATACCAGATAAAAGTGTAGAAATTAAAAGGTATGTGAGGAATATTACAAATTTGGGAAAAGAGCTTAAATCACTGGAGGTTGACAGTGCCTTGAAAAGACTTACTGATGGTCTCTCCGCCATAGGCCATTGGTTTGCTAACTTAGGTAGAAGTTTTCTGATTAAAGTACTGATGCCAATTGCAATAATAGGTTTAGTAGTATTCGTCATATTCATCTGTTGTAAATGTCGAAAGCACCAGAAAAAGTACACTGTGAACCAGAGAGGAGTGAAAAGAAATGTGGATGAACTTGAATTAAAGGAAATGAATAATCAAATTTATAAAAGGGTGAAAAATTCTCACCCTAATAAAGAGACTAAGGAGAAACTGAATTGAATGTTTGAAGAAATTGAATTGGGAAAGTTGTGAAAAGTTGGCATCTGGTTCTATTCTTGATTTGTGATGATATAAAATATCATCAAAGAGGGGATTGATGGAGCAAGAATTCGCACGTAAAGAACCTCGAATACCTTTAATTAACTAAATCAATCTGTCTGTCTTATTAATTTCCCTTTTATTCTGATATTTTGGGTGTCCCAGTGATGCTTGCCTATGTGTTTATTAACCATAATACGCTTGCCACTGAAATGGCCCCTGCTTGGCGGGATTTTCATCTGCGCATGCGTTGGTCACACTCACGTGACGTGACGTACTCGCAGTTCTGGTGGGAAACCTTTGCGCTTGCGCACTAGCTTTAAAATGGCCGCTTGGTGTTCTCACATGCCGAAGCTTGCCCAGCCGCTTTCTGAATTTCTGTTCGTTTTGCACTAATCTTAATGCTACAGTTAATATAAAGTAAGGGGAGTCATATAGGGATTTCTGGTATACAGTGTATTCATTTATTTCTATGTTCTAAATTGTTTTCCTTTACTTTTCATGTATCGTAATCCTTGGGCATGAGGGACGGGAATACTCCATATTGAACAGCCTTTCTGCGCATGACAGTTTTTCGCCAGAGGATGTAGTTCCTATCTTCCCAATAGGCTCTGCGCATTGGAATAATACCTACAGCAGTAAAGGCCTAGGCCAGACGTTAACTAGGTCTACTACTGTCGATACTAGACTTAAAGTTTTGGGTTTGCCAGCTTAGCTCAGAGTTCACTAGAAACTTTCTCGAATGTTCAAGGAGGAATTAACTTCCCTGATTAGACAAGAAGGGATTTAGTTTCTGACAACCATAGAACATGACAACTTTGCTCTCCCCTAATCAAGAGTCAATCTCGAGAGTCGTGTGAACAAAAGGCAAATTATTTTACTCAGTCAGTACGTGCATTCTTAGTCTCATCAGAATGTAGAGAAAAGGAAGAGACGGGCGTGTTCAATAAAAAGGTGTTATTTATTGATCAGTCTCTTTTCTCATACAAGAGAAATGGATCGATATTATTGCAATACTTATAGTTAAGTAAAGTGCATACATTAAAAGCAATAGTATAAAATAATACTGTAAAAACATTGATATGGTTTCTAAGCCATAAGATGTTTTAAATGAATAAAATATATTACATACACATATACATTTGACTAAACGTACTCAACTGGTGTTTCTAGATACGCCTACCCCGTGTACCTGACCTAAGTCTAATACGTGGGCGGGAATAGATAGTTACAGTTTAAGTTAAGTTTGTTTTTGCCAAGTGAATAACTAAAGAATTCTCTGTGAGGGGTTATTCAGTTCTGTACCTGGAATTTAGGATGAATGAGGAATGGTATCTCTCTCTCTGGTCTCGATATTCCAGGCTGCCTGCGAGGGCTGCCCAGAAACGCCGGTGCTGGATTCTCGGCAGGAGAAAGCAGCGCGTCTCTCAGCGCGTCAGAAAGGCGGGGCTGCTGCCAGCGGGGTCTGCTCTGCTCTTCGCTTCGGCAAGTATGGCTGCTCCGTCTCGTCACCATGCGTGTGTTTTGCATATGGCAAGATCGGTAATATTTATACCTTTAAGGTGCCGAGATTGACGTAAGGATGGACATAGATACGTCAATAAAGATGTCATACGACTTGCTCGTTAGCACATTCTTTTACTAAAGTTCTCGGTGAAATCAAAACAATGGCCGCAGGGTTTTGCCCAGGTTGTCATAGGTTTGATTTGTTATGAGAACTCCGTATGCCTTATCAGGGGCTGGAGGAATATCGCTTGTCTAATTAGATCGCAAGTGTTATGACCTAATCAGATAACACGTTCCTGTGCCGTAGTGTGACTGCGTCAGATAACGGTATCTGCATCATGGGGGTTTTCTGCCTCATGGGCTGACTGCTAGTTAACTTGTTGGTTTGTTTAACTAGAATAGGGTCAGGAATAGGGGGATCGATTCAGGACCTATAGGAATACATGACACCCACTCCACGCTAACTATGGACATATTTACTAATCTAGGCATAGTATAACATAGTACAACATACTATAGAGTAGTGTGTATACCTTACCACCCCAAAATACATAAATGCATTTTGAAATTTTCAAATATACTAAAAAAAAAATTGCAGACATATATATATGGTATGCACTCAAGCTGTAGAAAAATGCCAAAGTAATCGCATTTGTATACATTATTGCTTATTTGGTATATGAGAATTACACATGAAATGGTTTCTTACAGAAAAAAGTTTCGAGACCATTCCATCACAGAATAAAATATCTTTATGAACAAGCCAGCGGGCAGCTAATGTCTATAAGCTATCTAAAATTTAGAAACCTTAGTTCTCTAAGAATAGTTCTTACTTTAAGCAGAAGATAGTGTCCCGAAAAATATGCAAAAATATTTGGGGCTGCTGGAAAAACTGCTGTCCGTGAACTGGAGCGAAAATGTTCATGTGACTTTATTTTTAAAGTTGAAGGCCGAATTCAGGGAACGCCGTGTGCGAGCTTGCTCAAAGTCTCTATTTCTGTTCGGGTGAGAACATCATATCATTTAGGCTTTCGAAAAAACTGTCAACAGCTTCCTGGGAAAGTTCCACTAACTCGGAAATAGGTGTAATCATGCATTCTTGCGCATGATTGTCTCCATTGACATTCTGATTTGCATTACTGACAGAAGGTCGTACCTGTTCGATGCTGCTTTCATCTTGAACTTCACTACCCATCAATCGTAGTGGTGAAGCTTCCACGAATGCCGTCATCAGGATTGGTAGCCTTTGAGGGCAGCACAAAGCATGAACCTTGATCGGGCTCAACAATGTTTCTGCATCCATCGGCGCATCCGATTGTAGCGTCAGACAGGTGTCTAACACGCATTCTTCTCCGCATAGCAGACACCTCAATACAGGTAAAACACATCTTTGCCACATTGGTCGAAATGATAGAAACCAAGTCATGTTCAGGTCTCTAAGCCGGGAGAGTCCCAGGATTTTTGATATCCGGTCCCGGTATCCAATGGCTAGGATTGTTTCTTCCCTTGTCGCAAGAGTTTTGTCTGTGACATGGGTTGCCATAACGAAAAATAAGGACTAAGAATAGGATTCCTGCAATTAGTCCCAGGATCAGGGGAAGTCCGCCAAAAATCGAATGGACGAAATCTGGAAAAATACCCAGTATGGCTTTGAATGGTGTTAATGCCATCGAAAATACTGTCTTAAATACCTTTGAGACCCTGAGAGAGCACAAGTTTGGGAAAAAATGTATAAGTACGCCATATTTACAAGCACGTAGTTAGTTAACATGTACTTTGCACCAGAGTGTTTATATTTAGAAGTGAAATACACCGAGTGTCTTATATTCAGTGGTGAAATGCATAGAATGTTTAAAGTAGAGTAACGATAATCATAACTGTGTGAGACTAATGTAGAAATGTTTGGGATGAATATGAAAACCTCATGTTCTCATGTTAAAGGAATAATGTAAGAGTTGAATGTAACAAAAACCCAGTATTTTGTGTAGGCCTCATGGCAATTCACAAGCAAATCTAAACGTGCTGCTAAAATAATGTGAGACAAGGTTGACATGGTTCTTTCAAAATGTACTATTGAACTTAGGGTTAAAAGTATATGCTTTATAGATGTGTTATTTTAGAAACGTATGCTAGTTAAGAATGTTTGCTGTTTAAATCAAGTTAACGTTTTAAGAGTGCAGGAACCTGCTGCATGTAAATCAAGTAGGCCAGAGCCGATAATGTCATGTAGTTTAAATCGTCATGTGCTCGTTAGAGGAGAGGTCGTGAGGTGTCCAGTATGAAGCTCTGAGAGTGTTTTATGGCCTAAGATATGGTGAAGTCTGGAATTTGAGGCCCACTGCAGGAAGAGCTGTATGCAGGTGCGAGGGTCCTAATCAGCTCGAATGAAAGGGACTTTGTTCAGTGGCGCCTTGCGCAGGCCTGTAGGAGTTTCCAGGAATTTCAGGGGGTATCAGCGCACTGAAGAAGAAGCCCGGGAACCAAGGTCAACTTTAACGAGGGTCTTCAAGAGTACCATCATGGAGTTTGCCGCGGAAAGATGTACCACGTGAGGGGCGTCCCAAGGGCGTTTCTATTGGAAATGTGATTTGGTATTAGGGAAAGTGACCCGGGAGGAGAGCAGAGCAGATGATTTTGGGAGCCTAAGGAAGCGGATGGGTAGGCAGATAGGCTGATCAGGAGAGACCCATTATTAGAGAAGAGACAAAGAGAAGTGCGTGATCTTCTTAGGAAGTCACCACGGCTGACACCTAGAGGGTTAAGATCTTGTTAAGTAGGGATGTCATTTAGTATAGTGTAGGGACAGACTAACTTTAATTTTCTTTTCTGTAATGACTTTGAGGTTGCAACTTGTATCCATTTTAGCAACCCTGATGGTATTCGAACTTGTACTTATTATTTTGTTCTTCAGACTCAGACTATTCAAGAAGTTCATGTTCATAGTGATTCCGATATACCTTTTGAATCTCATTTTGAGAAGTTTGTATCTTCAGTTATCTTTGACTTTATATTAAATCTTTAAAACTTAATTTTGGTCAGTGGTCATTTAGAGTGGTGTAAGTTCTTAAATTGATTGTTTACCTCGAGATTACCTTTTACTCAAGACAGGTACCAACGATTCAGTCGACAGGAAGAAGGGATTTGGCAAGATAATTAGTAACCAGTAATCCCGCGTTAGCAGTTGGTAGCAGAGTGAGGATGGTTATCTTCTTGAGGAAGGTAATCTAGAGAGGTTAGTTTACCCCAAGGCCCGAGACGTCGAGAGACGAGCAGCGGAAGAATCGTGTGCCGAAAGGTGCAGACGGTGCGAGAAAAGCAGCAGTATCGGAGAGTGAGTATAAAAAGGGTCATGCGTGAACAGATTGCGGTGTTTTGTGTTGTATTTGTATTGTAATGTCTTGCGGAGTTGAATGCCTGTAGTGTGAATGAGAGAAGGTTGTGAGCGCGCGCAACCTGGTAAACTGGTAACCTGGTAAACGGGTGTACTGGTGAAATCTTAAGTTCAGGCCAGAGCTTAAGTGGTTTTGGGTGTATCGAACATCCAGGGTAGTTGTCGACCATAGTACGGAGGTCACGAGGTACCATTGACCGCCGTGGATCCAAGATAGGGGGAGTGTAAGAGTGAGTGTATGAGTAACGGACGCTGGTCGAAAGTTACTGCGTGTGAGTAACCTATCGGAGAAGGCGATTGTCTGGAAGTAAACGGAAAGACATCTCGCCAAGTTAGGGTGACAACTACAGAAAGACTGTGGGCGTACAGTCAAAGAAAGGTGATCGCTTGGACGGAAGTAATCATTTTTCAGTGTATGAATGGGATGCGTGCATGACCGAGGAGACGAGCTGAGAAAGGAGGGGAACTGCTGCGAAGGGGGACGGGTGACGTCGGCTAGAGCCGCGCTGTGATTGAGCGGTTGGTGTGACGTTAGCTAGAGCCGCGCTCTGGTTGGGCGGCTAGAGTGACGTCGGAGGAAAGCCGCGTACGGATAGGCCAGTTAGTGAGAACGGCGCCGAGATTGGTGGAATATCATCAGGAAGTAAACAAACGCGGAGAAAAGAGAAATCATGAAGTGTTTTAAGTGTTTGAAAGGGATTTTTAAACGTAAACGAAGTGAACATTATTACGGGGAAGAGGCTCCCCCAGAGGGTACGCCAGCTCATTATATGGCAACGAATGTGGGGCTGCATACGATATTATGGATTGGGGCTTGGAATAAGCTTACGGAAGGAAATGAGGAAATGCAGTTCCCAAAGTACGGAACGTTTAAGTTAGAGGTGTTACATCGGCTAAAAGCAACCATGTCCTCATTGAAACCTTCACCTAGACCAACACAGTTTGAGGCTCTTAATGCATGGATTAAGGCTGCACACGACCGAAATTTGAACAGGCGTCAACAAAGGCTGACGCGATCGGTAAGGGCAGTGCGAGATTCCAAATGGGATGAGGAGGAAAAGCGTTGGAGGGTACAGGCTATTGAGGTGGAGAAAATGTATCCGATGAGGGAGGTGTCAGGAGGAGGAAACCTCATGGAAGAAGACGAGGAAAGCGAGTCGGAGGACAATCTGATAAACAGATTGTTAATGGATAGACCACCTCCGAGAGTGGGATTGATAGAAGATAGAGGGCTCGCAAGGGAAGATGGGAATGAGATAGAGGGGTATACACCACTCCCTATATCGGAATGGACACCTAGCAAAGGCGGAGAAACACCTCCAAACAACACTGTACAGAGTGTAGTGGGAAGGTTTGTGGTGCAGAAAACGCCAACCACAGAAAGGGTTGAGTCTGTGGGATTGCCAGACGCTCTTCAAGTGCCTGTTACCATAGGACCCATAGTTTCGATCTATAATTCTGAGAGAGATAGAGGGGAACAACAAAGGCAATTGGATAGGGAAAGGATTGAGATGGAAAGGAGGAATAATGTGACGAATGCATGGAAACAATTACCAGGTTCGGTAACGTGGAACACCCCATTAGACACAACTGTCGGTCCCAATTCAGAACAGGGAGGTCCGAGAGGACCAATGGATCTAAGGGGACCGCGGCCAAGATCTTTTTCAGAGTTAAGAGCTGATTTGAGGGAATGGGACGGGTCCATAGTATCTCCGAGTAACAGGACAAGAACGGAACCAGAGTGGGAAAGCAGGGGTAACGGGACTGTATCTCATTGTGGGGCCAGCGAAAGCAGTCAGGGCCGGGAAGGCCAAAGTCAAGAGAATAGAGGGGATGCAGGTCCTACAAATCAGAGAGAACAGTCGGAACAAAATACTAGGATTGTAGAATGTGAGGAAATGTCCCGTCTTTGGGGGAACGGAGGAGATGAGGCGGTACGGAATTTTCAGAATAGGTTTAGGTGCCTTCATCATACGCTTGGGGAAGACGTTCAACATTGGAGAAAGGAGAACAGCGATAGGTCCCGCCACGCCTCGAATACTCAGGAAGCACAGGGAAGTAGGGAAGAAAGAGGGAGTAAGAGAACCTCTTATCCTCAATCCCGTGAAACTAGCCAGGATGGAGAGAGAGAGGCTGGGAGGCATGAAGGAGTGTTTCACCACCCACCCCGAGAAGACGGAAAGGCATGGGACTTAGAGAGATGGGAACAGGGGAGGACTCCCTATAATTCACCAATACCTAAACGTAGATCTCGGAGCTGGGATGGGAGAGATGCGGATGGAGGAGCTAAATTGAGTGTCTTGAAAGCTGAAATAAAGGCAAAAAGGCTTGATGTTACCAGTTTAAAGTCAGATGTAGATGAGATAATAGATGGAACATTGCCTTTGGAGAGGATAGAATTGTATGAACAGGATGAGTTATTGTTCATGGCAAAGGATATTACTAGGAAAGCTAGAGCGGTTCATGAAAAACTGACCGATTTGGCAGACAAGTATGCCGTGGATTTGTCTAGGACAAGGGCATTACAGAGTAACCACAGATTACAGTACGCAGACCAAGATCTAGATGAGAAGAGAACTGCTGGATTAAAAACACACATAAGAGAGCTGGTAACAGGGATAAGAGTGTGGAGAGAACTGGATAAATGGGAAGAAAGGTGGTCGAAAAAGGGCACAGTTAGGCGAAGTACAAATGTGATGACCCCTGAGGGAAGGGTAATGCAGATGGAGGCATTCCCTTTGCGAGAAATATCAAATGGAAATTATGTACATGTGCCCTGGAGTAGAGGAGACTTAGCCGCATTTACCAACTCATTCCCGAAGTTGCGGGACAACCCAGTCGAGTGGTATAAGCAGGTAGAGAGGTTTGTTAAAATTTCGAAAGTATTGTGGATAGATTTGAACACGTTGTTTGACATTGTGGTCCCATCTGATTTGTGGACCCCTTGTAAGACTAGTGTCGAATGGCCAAATGCTGAACCATTGAGAGATGTTCGAACTAATGGACCAGCTGAGATAGTCATGCGAAAGTATGAAAGGGTAATAGCATGGCTGAAAGATAAGGTACCACCACAGGATATAGATTGGGTAAAAATAGACCGAACAAGGCAGGAACCCAAGGAGACAGTTCACGAGTTTTATGAAAGATTATTGAAAACATTCAAGCAATACAGTGGACTAGATGTAATGGATCCCAAAGACATAGGGCAGTTCGTGTCAAAGTTTGTATTGGGGTTGAGACCTGATATTTGTTTGATGATACAGCAACATTTAATCTGTTGGCAGAACAAACCACTAGATGAGATTTTACGATATGCGAGGTACTGCAGTGACGAGATAGATTCTAAAGCCAAGAATCTAAAGGAGAAATTGATGGTGGTGCAAATGCAGTCCGCTGGGAAGGGTGGCCAGCAGAAGCAGGGGATGGGACGAAAACCAAATGGTCAGAACAAAGATAATGAAGAAGGGCAGAGACCTAGGATAGACTTTGCCACTTTAAAGAAAACGACCAAGTGTCATCTGTGTCACCAGGTGGGGCATTGGCGACGCGAGTGTCCCTTTAACCCTGAAAACGGAGAGCAAGAAGTAGAAGAGCAGGTCCAAGAAGACACAGTGCAAAAAGTGACAGTCCCAAGCAGTAAGGTGGCCAAAGGGGGGACTTCGGCTCCACGGGCCCAATTCCCACAGCCACCGAAGATAGCAGCTGGAGGAAAGGTCTTTAAACAAATGCCTCTGTTTATCGAGGAAGAAAAATGTTATTACATTGATCCATTGACAGGACAACGGGTGAGCAGTGAAGAAGACTGTACCCTCGGGGCAGTTCTAGAAGTGGATCAGAGAGGGCCATTTGTTGAGGCAGAAGTGGCAGGGTGTCCCACTACGTTCTTAGTGGACACTGGGGCTACTCGTTCGACTCTGAGATCAGCGGTGGTTCCAGACTTGCCGATGTCAGGGGAAACAATTCAGGTGGTAGGAGTCGCAAATAAAAGAATGACTAGTCCCTTGACAGAACCAGTGTCTGTGAAAATTGGAAACCACATGAACGAACATCAGTTTGTGGTTTGTGACTCGAGTCCGGTATGTCTGTTAGGTAGGGATTTGTTATGCAAATTGAATTGCACCATATACTGCACCCCACAAGGAGTGGAGGTACAGACTACCGACGATGATGCTACCTTTAAGGTGGCCAATTCAAAATTCTGTGTAGAACTATATCCTACTCTGACTGTAGAAGATCTTCCACAAGACTTAAGAGATGTAGTGGCGTCAGAGGTGTGGGATTTCACAGGAGAAGATATAGGATTGATTAAAGGGGTAGAACCGGTAAAAATTCTGGTAAAACCAAATGTTGAGTTTCCAAGAACGCCTCAATACAAATTGTCCCAGGAAACGATTGCAGGAATAAAGCCTGTGATCGAGTCAATGATACAGCAGGGAATACTGAAGGAAATCGTGGGCAGTCCTTGTAACTCCCCGATTATGGGTTTGCAGAAACCTAGTGGGAAGTTTAGGATAGTTCAGGATTTACGAAAGATTAACAACATAGTCGTTTCATGTTGTCCCGTGGTACCGAATCCATCAGTGATATTGTTTCAAATACCATGTCAAGCAGAATGGTTCACAGTGATAGATCTTTGCCAGGCTTTCTTTTCAATCCCATTGGATGAAGAGAGCAGGTACCTTTTTGCGTTTAAAATGGAAGATCGCGTTTTAACATGGTGTCGAATTCCACAAGGATTCACAGACAGTCCATCCATCTTTAATCAGTTGTTGAAAAAGAATCTTGAGAATCTAGTACTGCCACAGAACTCGGTTCTGGTACAGTACATAGATGACCTACTTGTTGCGTCAGAAACAGAGGAAGCTTGTAAAGTAGATTCAATTGCCTTACTGAATCATTTAGCTGAAAATGGACATAAGGTATCTCCGAGCAAGTTACAGTATTGTCTGACAGAAGTACAGTATCTAGGGCACAGGTTAGAAAAAGGGAAACGTAAGGTGTCCCCAGAGAGGATTGAGGCGATAATGAAAATGAATGCGCCTACAACTCAGAGAGAGGTTAGAATGTTCCTAGGAATGGTGGGTTACTGCCGACAGTGGATAGTTAACTTTTCACTGAAAGCAAAGCCCTTACAGAAACTGACGCACAAGGAGGTGAGTGATCCGGTACCATGGGATGAAGAATGTCTGGTGGCGTTTTTACAGCTGAGGGACGATTTATGTCGTGCTCCGGCTCTGGGAATGCCAGATTATGAAAAGTCGTTTTCACTCTATTGCTGTGAGAGAGAGGGATGTGCTTTGTCAGTCTTGGCACAGACCCACGGTAATGCCCGTAGACCAGTTGCATATTTTTCGGCTACATTAGATCCAGTAGCCGCAGCGTTGCCCGGATGTCTCAAATCCGTTGCTGCAACGGGTGTCAGCATTGAAAGGAGCGAAAGTATTGTAATGGGACATCCAGTAGTAGTGTATGTACCGCATTCAGTTGAATTGTTAATGACCAGGACGAAGACGCAGCATCTGACCAATAGTAGGCTCACGCGTTATGAGCAAGTTATACTTGCCGCAGAAAACGTGACTCTCAGGAGATGCTCTGTCTTGAATCCCGCTACTTTGATGCCATTACCTACTGTAATAGAAGGCGAAGGATGTGAAGACCACGATTGCCTTGATGTGACTGAACTATGCACGAAACCCAGACCAGATATAGTGGATGAGCCATTGTCTGACCCTGATGAGATTTACTTTGTCGATGGCTCATGTTTAAGAGACGATACTGGTCGGTTAAGAGCAGCTTATGCTGTTTGTACCATTACTGGAGTTGTGGAAGCCGCTTGCCTGGAAGGAGTACATTCCGCACAGGTAGCAGAGATTATTGCCCTAACTCGTGCCTGCATAGCAGGAAATGGAAAGAGAGTCACCATCTACACGGACAGCCAATATGGTTTCGGTGTGGTTCATGATTTCGGGCAGTTGTGGTCTCAGAGGGGTTACATGACCTCCTCTGGTTCGCCCATTCGAAATGGAGAATTTGTGAGATTGCTGATAGAAGCATTACAAGGTCCTGTTGATATTGCAGTGGTGAAGTGTGTAGCTCATACTAAGAATACAGATTTTGTGTCACAAGGTAATAGATATGCTGATGAAGTCGCACGCTATTGTGCGGAACAAAGTTATTCTTTCTCAAAGGTGGAAATAGAAGGTGCAGAAGAAAAGACTGAATTAAGTATGATGTTAGAAACTGTAGACACTTGGGAGGATTTAAGAATAATGCAGGAGAACGCACCTGAAAAAGAGAAAAAGGCATGGGAAATAGCAGGCTGTGTGCGAAGTGAAATGGATTTTTGGGTTTCAGCAGATGGGAGAGCTGTGTTACCTGAAGAATTAGCTAATCCCATGGCGAGAGAAATACATGGTCCAGTACATCTAGGAAGGGATGCTATGATGAGAGTTTTTAGGCAGACTTGGTATTGCCCGAAATTCAGAATAGCAGCAGAATCAGTATGTAAGCGATGTGTTACCTGCCAACAACTGAACGTAGGCAAACGAACACCAGTCACACTGAGTCACATTGGGAGGTCAGGGGGGCCTTTCAATAGAATGCAACTAGACTTCATCGAAATGCCAAGAGTCAATCGCCTTCGGTATGTGTTGGTGATTGTATGCGTATTTTCCAGATGGGTTGAGGCATACCCTACACGTAGGTGCGATACACTCACAGTGGCTAAATTGTTGCTCAGGGAGTTGATACCGCGCTTCGGGGTGCCTGCCTCTTTGGAATCGGACAGAGGAAAACATTTTAACAGCGAAATAGTGAAGATGTTGTGCTCCACGCTGAATATCGATCAAAAGCTGCATTGTAGTTATCGACCAGAGGCTTCAGGAATTGTGGAACAAGTGAATGGCACTTTGAAGAATAGATTGGCTAAAGTAGTGGCATCCACATCTTTGAGTTGGCCAGATGCTCTTCCATTGGTGCTCATGAGCATGCGCAGCACGCCTGATAGGAGGACAGGTCTTTCTCCCCACGAGATCCTGATGGGGAGGGCCATGAGACTTCCTACAGTTCCAACTACTGCTCTATTGAATATTACAGATGATCTGATCTTGGATTATTGTAAAGGACTGTCTGACGCCATCCATTCTGTGTCCCTTCAGGTGCATGCGGCTGAAGTTCCAACAGCGAGGAACCTGTGTCATGACCTGAACCCAGGGAACTGGGTCCTGGTTAAAAAACACGTCCGGAAGAACTGCCTAGATGTTCGCTGGCGTGGGCCCTTTCAGGTAATCCTGATCACGAACACCGCGGTGAAGTGCGGGGGGCTGCCAAATTGGATCCATGCATCCCATACTAGAAGAGTTCCAGCACCTCTAGAAGGAACAGCTCCCATCCCAGACGAAAGCCCGGAAGTGGAAGAAGAGTCGCAAGAAGGGATTGAGGCAGCTGAGGAGGTGTCGGAGGAAGTTGGGAACGCATCGGATTCAGAAGAAGAGCGAAGGCAGGACGGCAGTGAGACAGAAGACGCAACTGAAGGAGAGAGCAGAAGTGAATACGACTCAGACTCAGATCCGTATCGGAGCGATCAAGAACCAAGTGGGAGGACAAGGAATAGGAGAATAAGGCTTGGAGCTGCCACTTGGCCAACAAGAAGAAGAAGGCTAAGTTTGAGGTCGGCCCAAGAAGAAACGCTTACTCCTATATCCGAAGACTCAGATCCAGAAGAAGATATCCAGGATCAAGCCGAGGAGGGTCTTAGAAGATCAAGTAGAGTGCGAGTGCCTAGCAGAAGATACTCTACTCCCGACTGGACCTACCTTGTTGCAGATGTCTGGGAGACACAGAACAGGGAGGATCAGGGAAGTGGAACTGATCAGAACTGACCCGATCATCACAGTGCAAATAAAGTTTCTACTGCCAGGAGCGGAGACCGAAAGGTTGCTGACACTCAACATCGTTCATCCTGCTCTCCTGAGTGGAATAAGAAAATTGCTTTTAGAGACAGTTGAGTTTCCAGTTTGCTGTTCACGATATCCAATATTGGAGGGAACTCTTCTTCGTTTGGAAATGCTTGAACGAGTAGTAGAATTGCTAGGAGTGCTTATTGTTGTGGACTAAAACCATACTACGAATGTCTTCAAAGGGGTGCAGATCTGGAAAAGTGAAGAAAGTGATCTCGATTAGAACGGACCCCTTTGTAATTGTGGATATAGAACTGATAGTACCAGGATTAGAAATTGAAAAAACGCTAACTCTCAATTTCGTCCGTCCACTTGTCTTGAGCGAAATAAGGAGAATAATCCTAGAAAAGGTTGACTTTCCATGGTGTGGTACGAACTGTCCAGAACCTGAGGGAATGATACTTCGGATGGACATTTATGAAGAAGTAGTGTTACTCCTTGAGTCATACATAACTTCAGACGAAAATAAGACTTTTGAAAAGAAATTGTAAACTTGTTGCAAGATAACCTAGCGCCGAGTGGAAGAAGAAAAGTGATAGGGGTTTCATTTTAGTGGATGGAGAAGGGCTAGGGTTGTCTATTTTCTACTGGACTTTGAACTGTTTTGCGGAAACAAATTGTCAAGCTTCCAAGTGTTTCAAGAAAGACATTGCAAGAGAGAAAGACTTTGTTTGAAAAGAAGAGGAAGTGAATGCTGGAAGATAGTCGAAAACTACACTGTTTGAGAACATGGAGGCTGGCAACCCGAACCGCAGGGCAAAATGTATAGCTGTTACATTTTTAGGAGTAGTGGTTTCTCTTATAATTTTAGTGGTAACTGTTTCATTCCTAGCGGGACACGAAGGGGATGGAACCACAGTTAAGGAGGATAGGGGAGTGTCAACACCGAGAACTACCACAGTTAAGGAGAAGGGAAACATCAATGAGAAAGACAAAGCGTTGTTAGATGCAGAAGTAAAAAGGTTACACATGGATGAATCACAGGGGAATTACAAGTCAAATGCTTATGCTAAGTTGCTTTATGAATATGTTGATGCCATGGAGGTAAAGGACTGCTATGTATGTATGCAGTTACCATTTTCGGTGGAGGAGGGTATCAAATACCATCATCTCCCGTTGACATATGGAATAACGTGCAGTTTATTGTTAAGTATGTTTTATGGACGAGACGGATTTGAGTATTACTTCTCGAATTTCGACTCGACATTGCCAGAGGTTCCGAATTTCAAGCATTTGAACAAATGGGACTACTACAAAAGCGAAGACAGGTTACACAAATGGTTTATTCCATGGAGAACGTTAGATACTTCACATGCTCGAATAAACAATCTGACTTGTCAAATATCAGAAGTTGAGAAAAAGTTTATAGCTCAGGTAGATACTAGATACAGAAAGCAGAAGGCATTGAAGGCATCAGGACAAGGAGAAACAGATTGGACCAAGGAAGAAAGGGCACAACAACGAAAAGGTAGTATTGGTCCAATTGCTTTGGATAAGGAGAAACGGGGGAAACTGTGCATTCACAGGAGTTACTCCTACTATGAAAACGTTTATGTAGGACAAGTCAATTGCGAACATGCTTTTCAATTGGAGGAGTACTCTAAGAACTTCATGAAAGGGATGCAAGCAATACCAAATGTATATTTTGTATGTGGAAGATATGCCTATGTGAAGTTACCAGATAATTGGTACGGATCATGCTATCTGGCTGTTGTCTTCCCTAAAATATATCATGTTGAGAATTTAGACACGCCTAAGAAAGAAATATCAACTAGATGGAAGCGAGGGCTGGGTGCAGCAGAAGTAATCGGAGATGTAATAGGTGCTGCATTCCCTTTCTTAGGATTGATAATGAATGACATTAAGATCAGGAGGTTAGCTACAGTCGTAGATAGACTATCTGCCAGTACTGCAAGATCCTTGATGCTGATAGAGGGGGAGATGCAATCGATTAGGGCAATGGTTCTTCAGAACCGACTTGCTTTAGATGTTCTGTTAGCAAAAGAGGGAGGAGTCTGTAGGGCCTTGAAGGTCCAGGAATGTTGTACTTACATTCCAGACAATTCAAAGCCTCTAGAGAAGTATATACAAAACATCACTGCCATACACTACGAAATTGAGGACCTGGCAAAGGTAAATGTGTGGGAAAAAGTAGGCCATGGAATGGGTAAAGTTGGAAGTTGGTTTGCCAACTTAGGAAAGGGTATCGTTTGGTACATATTGAAGCCCATCATCATAGTAGTGATTTGTGTAATCACTTTGTGGGGATTGGTGCGTTTGTATCAATGGTATAGAGCAAATAGGTTACAGAGAGCTATGAAGAAACAGGAAGAAGAGTTGACAGCGATGCAGGACACTCAATATAAGAGTCTGAAAGCATTAGAGAGTATGAAAAGAAGTGGTACTGTCCTGACTTCACTTTAAAGGTTCTACATTTTTAGTGTCATGGTGATGATGACCCCTGAAGGTCATCAAAGGGGGGACTGAGAGAGCACAAGTTTGGGAAAAAATGTATAAGTACGCCATATTTACAAGCACGTAGTTAGTTAACATGTACTTTGCACCAGAGTGTTTATATTTAGAAGTGAAATACACCGAGTGTCTTATATTCAGTGGTGAAATGCATAGAATGTTTAAAGTAGAGTAACGATAATCATAACTGTGTGAGACTAATGTAGAAATGTTTGGGATGAATATGAAAACCTCATGTTCTCATGTTAAAGGAATAATGTAAGAGTTGAATGTAACAAAAACCCAGTATTTTGTGTAGGCCTCATGGCAATTCACAAGCAAATCTAAACGTGCTGCTAAAATAATGTGAGACAAGGTTGACATGGTTCTTTCAAAATGTACTATTGAACTTAGGGTTAAAAGTATATGCTTTATAGATGTGTTATTTTAGAAACGTATGCTAGTTAAGAATGTTTGCTGTTTAAATCAAGTTAACGTTTTAAGAGTGCAGGAACCTGCTGCATGTAAATCAAGTAGGCCAGAGCCGATAATGTCATGTAGTTTAAATCGTCATGTGCTCGTTAGAGGAGAGGTCGTGAGGTGTCCAGTATGAAGCTCTGAGAGTGTTTTATGGCCTAAGATATGGTGAAGTCTGGAATTTGAGGCCCACTGCAGGAAGAGCTGTATGCAGGTGCGAGGGTCCTAATCAGCTCGAATGAAAGGGACTTTGTTCAGTGGCGCCTTGCGCAGGCCTGTAGGAGTTTCCAGGAATTTCAGGGGGTATCAGCGCACTGAAGAAGAAGCCCGGGAACCAAGGTCAACTTTAACGAGGGTCTTCAAGAGTACCATCATGGAGTTTGCCGCGGAAAGATGTACCACGTGAGGGGCGTCCCAAGGGGCGTTTCTATTGGAAATGTGATTTGGTATTAGGGAAAGTGACCCGGGAGGAGAGCAGAGCAGATGATTTTGGGAGCCTAAGGAAGCGGATGGGTAGGCAGATAGGCTGATCAGGAGAGACCCATTATTAGAGAAGAGACAAAGAGAAGTGCGTGATCTTCTTAGGAAGTCACCACGGCTGACACCTAGAGGGTTAAGATCTTGTTAAGTAGGGATGTCATTTAGTATAGTGTAGGGACAGACTAACTTTAATTTTCTTTTCTGTAATGACTTTGAGGTTGCAACTTGTATCCATTTTAGCAACCCTGATGGTATTCGAACTTGTACTTATTATTTTGTTCTTCAGACTCAGACTATTCAAGAAGTTCATGTTCATAGTGATTCCGATATACCTTTTGAATCTCATTTTGAGAAGTTTGTATCTTCAGTTATCTTTGACTTTATATTAAATCTTTAAAACTTAATTTTGGTCAGTGGTCATTTAGAGTGGTGTAAGTTCTTAAATTGATTGTTTACCTCGAGATTACCTTTTACTCAAGACAGGTACCAACGATTCAGTCGACAGGAAGAAGGGATTTGGCAAGATAATTAGTAACCAGTAATCCCGCGTTAGCAACCCCATTGGTATCAGAAATATTTAAGATTTCATTCAGGATTTCCGCGAAATGTACGGGGGAATTAGTTGATAATAATGTATGTATCTCTGCAGTCGTCCTTGCGACTTGTAGATCATACGTTTCTTTTGATGACGAGAGCCTGGTAGGCGTCTGAAGAAGGACTGTTTTCATTCTGCTTAAAGTATCTATTCGAATAGAAGTAATTTTCAAATCGGGCCATGCCCTTGCCTCCCTGTCTGGGAAGGAGCTGGGGAACAATGTGCGTCCACAGCACTTGACCTTCGCAGTAGTAGTTACTAGATAAGGAGTCCCGGGCATAAGACTACAACATCTGCGGTCTACAATAAGAATGTAACTCCCATTATAGAGTCTTTGAAAGAATGGTTCTATTTCTGTTGCAGGTGCGCCTTGCTGGTGACATGAAAGGTTGTATGAATTCCCTTCACAGGCTCCATGCAAACTAATTCCGTTACACAGAAGTGTGCCACTCAGTGACATCGCACAATTGTTGCCACTAAGAAACACTTTCTGTCCTTTATTACTGACACATGCATGTGAATAGGGCAGGTTCCATGTTGTTTTAAGGTACCCCTTTCCCAATTTCTCGTACATGCCAGCCTGTATATATTTTTGGCAGTATTGAAACCTGAAGGTTGAGATTGGAATATTTATTATCCCATGTATTATCCATTCATTGACAGGTCGTTCTGACATTGTCATTGGTAATCTTTCTAGTTTTTCAATGCTCAAGATTGTATAATCAGCACCCTTTTGCGCCATACTGATTTGTCTATCAGTAAGGTTAAAGATTTGGAATAGTGACGTTGTGTTGATTAAACGCCAAGGCACATAGCCTGAACGCAGATTTTGTAACGTCCAGCCAAGCTGTACAATAGAACGCAATTGTGACTGACCGTGTTGTAATAGCAGTAAGTCTTGCGATAATATATCGATTGCTGACGACACAATGCTGTCCAAAGAAAAAATTCTGGAGGACAGAGTCATTAACCCATTGTCCACTACAGAAAGTGATTTTTCCAAATTAATACGGTCAATTTCCCGTATTCTCTCTGCTGTTTCAATTTGAGTAACCTTCCAGGCCTCATTGTATGCTGCATATACAGAGGCTGCTATGAAACGCTTTTGACGCTGTTTGCGTGGTCCCAAAGTGAAATCACGCAAGTCAGCACCATCAGTAAGTAAAGTTAGGTGTTGCTTAATTTCTGCCAGTGTGGAAGTTTGTAGCCATTGAAGGCATAGTTTGCCCACACTGTAGGTGGTTATTATCCCTGGGTGATGTCTTTGAGGATATATAGGGTCTGGCCTGGTCATTTTGAACCCCTGTGTTTTGTTCAGGAATCTGTCTTGACAGTTATTAGTATCTGTGGGCCAGATCAACCACTGTTTCCAATCAGGATGTGTTCTGTTTTGGTTTAATATATGGTTTACGTCTATCTCTTCATCTGTATCAGAGTTATTGCTAAACATTATTGGCTTTGGAATAGACGGTTTATTTAAATCTTTGATTTTGGCTAAGCCAAGACAGGTGGTCTGTTGAACAGTGTCATTTAAAAATATCATTTGTTCTGGGATCATGCAGGCTCTAAACAAAGCTTCTATACCCTGTACTTGCCATTCTTTTGTACCCCAAACACTTTTCAATTCAACATTTTTGTCCCAATAATCAAATCCAAAAGTATTCATTTGTTCAAAAAATGAGTCTGAATATAACAATTTTGTGTTGGTTATCATGGTTTTGGTTCCTGTCTTGTTTGACAATTTAAAATAAAATGCTTCAGCATTACTTGTGTTAAAACCTGAAAAATATGAATATTTGTCGTAAACAGTTCTTGAGCTCCCTTTTGGAGGTGTTGCACAATGTTCCCATTGATTATAATTTAAAACATTTCTAGGTTGTGCAGATCTATGTAAAAAGTGGTTACCATAGTGGTTATAGCAATACATACTATCATAATTTGTAGAACCCTGCAAATAATCATGTTTGGTAAATTTAGCAGACATTACTAAGTCAGACATCATGTTATTAATGCTTTCGAAGTCCCAATCATCAGCAAATGAGTTTGGTTTTGCAAAGTCACTCAATGAGATCTTAATTTGGTGTGGATATTTCAGGATCTCGACCGGACCATAAATTTCATAGTCAGTGTTGTCCCAGGCTACCCCACCAGGTATCGGATTGGCTGTGAAGTTGGCTGAAGAAAGTTCTCTTTTCTCGACGTGTGAAGATGTGTGTGGTTTGAGGATCAAGTTGATTTTCTGACTTGCTGTGTCCATTTTAGCATATTTTCCCTCAATGAAGCGTCCCAAAGTAAGTACCATGATGAGCCAAAGTATGAGGATAAATGCACCAAAACCCACCCAAAATTCAATCCATGGAGAAATCAGATATGTTTCTTTCAGTTGTCTCAAAAGTTCCTTAGCTTTGTCTTTAAAGGTTTTTGATGATGGCTGTGTCTTTGATTCGCTGAAGCCCTCAGAGGAATCATCGAAGTTAATGAAGTAGCCGGATGCAGTTCTGTCAATGGTTCCAATTGGTTCAGGATTTCTGTTTTTTGCATTTTCACTTGGTACTTCATTGTAGATTGGTGTGTCTCTGCTAAATGTTTTTATTTGGGTATTCAGAGGTCTTAGTTCTATTGCATTGTTGCAAAGTCCTTGTTGTTCTTCTGTAGGCGTTTCGAATGTGATGAGCCTCTTCGTTAGGACCTCTGTACTGGTAGCAAACCTTGGTGTTCTGCTACTTATTGGGAGTCCACTTGGCCTACTGTTTGTTATCGGCCACATGTTGTGGTTTTACCAGGTCGATGGATACAACTCGGTTCTCCTTTTTACCAGCAAGTGGCGGTAGTACAACTGATCTTGTCCCGTTGACAGACAAGACAGGAACTGCTTTTCTGTAAGAAGGCCCAAATTCCTTCTTTACCGCGATCTTTTCCCTGACTAGATCCCCGACTTTTGGAATCCAGACAGGTCTTGCTGGGACAGGTGGTGGTTCTTCAGTGGTTGTTGGCTGTTGTTTCAACTTTATGTTGCTCAGGTCTTTTCTTGTTTTGTTTAAGTCCTGCAAAATAGCCAAACGGTCTTTGATATCAAAGCTTTTTTCTTTCACCACTGAAGTCTGACTATCAATGTCAGAGATCATCATCCTAGTTCCAAATAATAATTCGTACGCACTGAATCCCTTCAGAGAATTTCTTGGCAAGTTATTGAGACTACGTTGGACACTTATTAGATGTTTGACCCACCCAGCTCCCGAACCTAATATCCTTTCCGCTATAGATTGCTTTATGCCTTGGTTTTTTCTTTACACCGTCCCGTACCCTCAGGAAGGAAGTGAGAAGATTCCCGCTGGACTATGCTCATTTGGCCATGTTTCCCCCCAGGCTGGAGGGCTTGAGTGAAAACAATAGTCAAACGTAGCATGCGCTTAGCGTATATGCCATTTAGACCCGCAAATCTTTGTATAACAGTCCGGACGTCAGCCGAGTGCTGGTGATCTACATTATAAGTGGAACTAGCCTGTATATGTTAATCGCAACCCTTCCTTTTTACTCCTGATTTTTCCTGGAGTAGAACAACGAGGTATTAAACTGTTTCTCTCCCCACTGCGATCTCTGTTGCAGTTTGGGCAGTTTTTTACAAACATGGTATGACGCAGGCTCATGCCTGGCCACCAGTACCGTGATTGTAATTCTTCCAGAGAATCTTTTATTTTAAGGTGTCTGAGACCCTCGCCCATGTGTGCGTCTGCGATTAACAAGTTTCTCCTGTCCATGTTTGGAACCACCCTATCCCCCACTCCAGGGATTCGAGCAAAAGGGACGGAGTTTGCATCGATTATGTATGTATAATTGAGTGGATAGTTGATCGGTAACGCTGAGCAGTCGCCTTTTGATGACGTCTTAACTGCCAGCACTGTTTCACCGCCAATGTATTTTAATGTACGCTTTTTTCGAACTACGGGAGCCGATTTAGTGGCTGCCGCTGTGGCTGTTTCGGCCAATGAATTCCCTGCAACGTGAACGCCATCACGCTGATGACTCAGTGAGTGTGTCACGTGAGTCTTTGGTAGCTCTTTCTGTAAAAGAGCTATTTGTTCCCAGAGCAGTTTTTGCTTTATTGGTGCATCTGTGTCATCTTTGTAACCGTTTTGAATCCATGTCTGCAAATCACAGTTATATGATTTGACGCAGTAATATGAATCTGACACTATAAGTGTCGGGAATTCGCGATCCGCATTATCTAGCGCCATTTTCAATGCTATTATTTCAGTTTGTTTTTCTGAATTAGTTTCTACTGAGTGTGTTTTTGTTAATAGAGGTTTTAGTTTACCTCCGCGCCACACTTCTTTTGTAATCTCACATGTGGGGTTGTATGCTTGTTCTCCCCAAACGGACGGTTGAGCATGTCCGTCTGTATAGATTACACAGGCGTAATGTCGTAAAGGCAGAATGTCGATTGGCAGAGGGTATGTTTCTTCATATTCTAGATTTTTTAATTCTTCTAGTTCTGGATCAAAGTAGTAGTATACTTTGTCTGTTGTGATAGAATTCACCCATTGTATCCATTCCGGATTCAATGCTGTTGTTGGTAAATTCCACGGTGTTGTTAGTGCCTCAAAGGCTGATTTTGCTGTTCTGACTGTGATATGTCTACCGTCCGCTTGATCTTTCTCTCTAGCTATTGCGGTTTGAACTGCATGAACAATTTTTTCTTTGTTGCTGAATTTCTGTTCAGCTTCTGTGTACAAGTGTGATTTGAATGCAATCGGTACCTTTTCTCCCTCATTAGAGGTCAGGTATGTGAATCCACATCTCCCTGGGATGACTCGAATCACAAGATTGCGTGTGTTATCACGTGTTACTAATTTTGTTTTAATTAGCATGTCTGTTTGTAAGGATCTCAAAATTTCTGTGTGTATTTGAGTCCAATTGGATCTTTTAAAATCTGGTTTAATTAGATCATAAAGGGGTTTGACCCTTTCTGCGTAATTTGCAATGTATGTTCTTCCGAAATTTAGGAAGCCTAGAATCGACTGTAAGTTTTTTAGTGTTCTAGGTGCTTGGAGTACGGCACATTTCTCTAGGAAATTGTCAGCCAGGCTTTTGCCTTCGCTTGATAATTCATATCCTAAGAACAGGACTGTCAGATGGGCAATTCTGGATTTTTTAAAGTTGAATTTGTAACCCTCTGCAGCGAACCCAAGTATTATGGTGTTCACTCTTTTCAAGTGAGTCTCCAAGTCATCATCTGTTAAGTAAATGTCATCGACATAAGATAATGCTTCATCATCATATAGTTGAAGTAATTCTGTTACTCTCGCTGAGAATACCCCCGGGCTGTTCTTGTACCCCTGGGCTAACCGACAGAATTGTTTTTGAGTGCCATTTACTGAGAATGCAGTTAAATATCTGCTCTCTGGTGCTATGTTTTGACAAAAGAATCCATTAGAGATGTCTAAGGTTGTTTTGTATTTTTTGCGCACTATGTTATTCATTAGTGCAGCACTGTGTGAGTTTTGCACTGCAAAAGTTTTGCAACATGTGTTAAGGTGTCGGTAATCCAAAACTAGACGATATGAATTGTCTGGTTTGGAGACCGGAAACAAAGGATTGTTCATTTGTGAGGTGCAAGTTTCAATCACCCCCTGGTATTCTAGCTGATCTAGTATTTCATTTACCTGTTTTTTAGCTTCTTGCTTAATTGGGTACTGCCTTTGTGCAGTAGGTTGTGATTTTAACTGGATTTTGTGAGGAGGGGAGTCCTCATCCCATCCTACATGATTTTTATATAAAGCAGGTGCTAGAGCCACTGCCCACTTTCTAGCAAGTGTGTATTTTTTATGAATTGGAATTTGATTTGAGAAGGCAGGCATAATTACTTCTTCGCCATGAGGGCACTCCCTGACAAACTCTGGTGGCCAGTCTTTTTCAGCTAGAAGGATGTCATAACCCTTGGAGAGGTTATCCCAAAATAGTCCCCTTATTTTCCTAGTCTTATCTCCCTCTATACGTAATGTTATCTCGTATATCTTGTGAGGTTTGCTAACCCTGGTGTCTGCAGTTTCCACTTGAAGATATTCATTCGTGTCCACTGTCTCCAGATGATTCATAAGGACTTTGCGAGCTATGCTCACTTCTGCTGCGCTGTCTAGCATTGTCTGAGCCCACTCTCCGTTTTTCAGTTGTGTCCTCAGTATTCTCGGCATTGTTAACTACCTTGATACTGGCTACCTTCTTTTTTGGAAATTGTAATTTCTTTTTTAGTTGAGCAGGTTCCTTGTCTTTGGACTTGGCGTGCTCTTCTCTTTGTTCTGATCGTCCTCTTCTTTCCGATTTCTGCGAGGAAGTCTGAAAAGATTGAGAGGGACGCGTATCAATGTCTTGATATCTATCAGGTTTTTTTATATTATCCCTATTTCTAAGGTTATATCTTTTCCCAGAGGGGTCCCTCTGGGGTGACCTGTGTCTTTGGTTCGGAGATTTCTCCCTTCGCCTAGGAGACCTTCCTCTGGACTGGAATTTCTTTTCTTTAGGATTGGATTGTTTGTTTCCATCCCAGTTCTTTTTTGGTGAATTATTATTAAAAAATATTTTTTCAGGACTTTCAGTCAGTTGCGGTTTTACTGGTATTCCACCTAAACTGTCCCTACCTAGTTCCTCATAGGATTTTTCTATGATTCTGGCAATTTCAGCTGGTTGGTCTGCTATATCTGTCTCTTTTAACCTCTGGCGGATCGCCACGTTGGCTGCTTCACCTTTTATGTTGGCTAATAATATAGCCGAGACCTGCTTGAAGTCTTTCAGTAATTTCATACCAAGAGTTAAAGCGGGTTCTGGACCGTATTCGTCTTGAATTTGTTTTAGCACATCTGGTATCACCGAAATGGATGGAACACCGTGCGTTTTTGTGTAGATGGAAGCAAAGACTGTACCCCAAGTGTCACAGTCCTCTATGTGTGGTGCGATTCCCATTGGGAGACAGATAGTCAGAATCCTGTGTTTTTCTAGCGGGGTGGTGTCAGGAAACACCGCCTCTATTTGGGTCATTTTCTGTGCCAACCAGAATGGTATTTGTTCCCGTTTAGTCGGTACTTTACCTAGGCAGGATTGGATGTTCTGTGGTGTAATTTTATTTGTGTTCCCTTGTTGAGGGGTCAGCTGTGGAAGTTTAATCGCTGGCTGAATTGTTGATGTCCGCATCACATACTGAACTAATTGTCTATGAATTTTTATTAATTGTTTTAGCTGTGTTAACAGTTCTGCTGCAGACATCCCATTGATGTCTGGATGTGGCGTGTATCCGGCTAGGACCGGCCACGTTGCTCCTGGTCTACCTAAAGGACCGAGCCTGGTGATGTGATTATTATGTTTTAGGGCGCCATCAAATAAGAGCAAATGCTCTTGGAATTTGAGTGGTACTTCCACCTCCTCGAAAGGAGTGTACTCATTAGGAGGTTCCTCTATTTTGTAATAGTGGAAGTACTTTGTTACAGCATTTGCTGCTGGAAAATGTATCCATGAATAATATACCTCTGTCTGCCGATATTCGTGTGCCTCAATTAGGAATATGACTGTGCCACCTCTAGGTGTCAGTCCATTTTCTATAAGTTTCAAGGTTATAGATTTTCTTTTAATGACCGGGATGAGTATTATATCCGGGTCTGCATTTTGTAGTGCAGTATCAGCTTCTGCTATGTCAGCTGCTAATCTAACTGCCTCTCTTTCTTCTTCATTTTCTGACATTTTACTGTCCTGAAGGTTATTTTGTTTGTTTGCAGATCAGGGTTCTTTATGGAAACAAAGATTAGATGCACAATATGTTGGAACTGTTTATCCTTCAACGTTGACTATACCAAGAACCATACATAGGAGTTCCCTCCTGCGAGGTCTGGCGGATATAACCTTTCACCCACTCCAGACGTCTTTGGAGTATTTGGGAAAAGGGGTCTGAGTGAGAAAGCACGACTGAGTTACTCTAAATGTCTTACGTTAGTTTTATCGCCCTTTCCAAACGCGTTGGGCGCCATGTAGTGTAGTTCCTATCTTCCCAATAGGCTCTGCGCATTGGAATAATACCTACAGCAGTAAAGGCCTAGGCCAGACGTTAACTAGGTCTACTACTGTCGATACTAGACTTAAAGTTTTGGGTTTGCCAGCTTAGCTCAGAGTTCACTAGAAATTTTCTCGAATGTTCAAGGAGGAATTAACTTCCCTGATTAGACAAGAAGGGATTTAGTTTCTGACAACCATAGAACATGACAACTTTGCTCTCCCCTAATCAAGAGTCAATCTCGAGAGTCGTGTGAACAAAAGGCAAATTATTTTACTCAGTCAGTACGTGCATTCTTAGTCTCATCAGAATGTAGAGAAAAGGAAGAGACGGGCGTGTTCAATAAAAAGGTGTTATTTATTGATCAGTCTCTTTTCTCATACAAGAGAAATGGATCGATATTATTGCAATACTTATAGTTAAGTAAAGTGCATACATTAAAAGCAATAGTATAAAATAATACTGTAAAAACATTGATATGGTTTCTAAGCCATAAGATGTTTTAAATGAATAAAATATATTACATACACATATACATTTGACTAAACGTACTCAACTGGTGTTTCTAGATACGCCTACCCCGTGTACCTGACCTAAGTCTAATACGTGGGCGGGAATAGATAGTTACAGTTTAAGTTAAGTTTGTTTTTGCCAAGTGAATAACTAAAAAATTCTCTGTGAGGGGTTATTCAGTTCTGTACCTGGAATTTAGGATGAATGAGGAATGGTATCTCTCTCTCTGGTCTCGATATTCCAGGCTGCCTGCGAGGGCTACCCAGAAACGCGGGTGCTGGATTCTCGGCAGGAGAAAGCAGCGCGTCTCTCAGCGCGTCAGAAAGGCGGGGCTGCTGCCAGCGGGGTCTGCTCTGCTCTTCGCTTCGGCAAGTATGGCTGCTCCGTCTCGTCACCACGCGTGTGTTTTGCATATGGCAAGATCGGTAATATTTATACCTTTAAGGTGCCGAGATTGACGTAAGGATGGACATAGATACGTCAATAAAGATGTCATACGACTTGCTCGTTAGCACATTCTTTTACTAAAGTTCTCGGTGAAATCAAAACAATGGCCGCAGGGTTTTGCCCAGGTTGTCATAGGTTTGATTTGTTATGAGAACTCCGTATGCCTTATCAGGGGCTGGAGGAATATCGCTTGTCTAATTAGATCGCAAGTGTTATGACCTAATCAGATAACACGTTCCTGTGCCGTAGTGTGACTGCGTCAGATAACGGTATCTGCATCATGGGGGTTTTCTGCCTCATGGGCTGACTGCTAGTTAACTTGTTGGTTTGTTTAACTAGAATAGGGTCAGGAATAGGGGGATCGATTCAGGACCTATAGGAATACATGACAGTGCGCCAACCCAGAGGTCCCCGCCAAGATGCGCCTGGGAAGATGCACCTTCGCCTAGTAGAAGAAGCTGAACTGTCCTACAATTGACACAATTGTATATTAAATTGTATTCTCTATTGTTAGGAGAAGAGCACATGTCATGGAAACCCCAAATTCAATAGGCGGTCCCAAAAGATGCAAATTGGGGCTTGTAGAAGTTAATCCTGGTTGGTGTGTTGACCTGTCCTACTTGAGGACCAATCGAAATTGGGGATTCTTACACTTGCAACATTTGGGGGGTGGTACACTGACCCAAGAACAGTATAACTAGCCTAGGTTTAGCTAGAAAAATTGTCCGACTTGTCCGAATAGCTGACTTGTCACTGACCCAACGCACTCAATAGGTGACTGATACAGAGAGCTGCGTAGCACTCTGTCCGAAATTTCCACAGACCCAAGTGGGGTTTTAAGAACCTTAAGTGCTGGCGGATCACTTTTGCTGGGGAATTCGATAACCCAATCGGGGTTCTGACTGATAGCTGCAGAGAGGGTGGAGCGCAGGCGTTGCTTCCGAGCTGCGGGTGCTGGTCTTACCTTGGTGGTCCTGTCCTGATCCTAATCTGGTTTTCCTGTCCTGTCCTGGGGTGCCCATTCTGCACCTGCTGGCCTACTGGCGACTGTCTTTCCTTGGGGTTTTTCCTGTCCTTGACTGACCCGTGCCCAGGGTTGGTCTTCACACCGTGCTAGGTAAATATAGTGCTGGGAAATCTATTCTGCATCTTTTATTCTTCCCTTTGCTTTAATAAACGTGGTCTTGCATATTGATTTTCCATGCTTTCTTTGCACTGACAAATGAAAAGGTCATACATCATAGTTATTATACTAGCATGTTCCAATTTTTTCCCCATCCTATAAGTACTGTTCTATATACTGTTCATACAATATAGATGTTCATTTTCTTTACCCATCCTTTAGTCGATTCAAGTAATAGCACCGTCTTATTAGTATGGTCCATTCTTGCTTTACCTGTAGTTCCTCTTCATGGGGAAATATTTCACTGTGAAATTCTAGTATGTTCCTTATTTTTCCCATCCTTTATACATCATACTGAGTCAAAGCGCTGAAACCTATATTAGTATGTTCCCTGTTCTTACCTTTCCTTTAGACTCATAAATGGTTGGTCTTATCTACTTCCTATATGGATATGTGCGCTTTATAATTTTAGTAATTGACAGTTTGCTTACTGTAAACCTTATGCTTTCTGAAGCTGATGAATTTTAGATAAAGATTTTAAGACTTCCCTAATCTGTGGTTATTTATTTATTTAGGAGTGCAAATTATAGTATATGATTTTTAGTATTTTGTGTCTGCCTTTCTTTTACAGCTAGCTCCCTGATCCATTATGATCATAGGTACCCGTAACAGTGGATTGGTAAGTCGGGTACACCAGAAATAAATAGGAAGGAACAGGGTTACTGGTAGTAGAGTGTAAGGTTACCCGATTAATGAATATGGTGAATTGAAATACATGGGCCCAATGCGTATATGGTAAAATTATAGCCGGGTGACCTGCGCGCTCTATCAAGGGCTCCTGGAATACTGGCAGCAATTACGCTGCTCGCTTCCGGCGCTCCATGTGATCGCAGCAAGTTCTGCTCAGGTAAGTTGCTCACCCTCGCCACACCGGGGCACATGTGAAATTTAGACAAATGCTGTGTCCTTACCTTTTAAGTTACTCTGTACAGCAAGCCGTATGTGTTATATGGTTCAGGAGCAAATACGGTCCTGTATGATGCCTGTCGATTGCCTCAACATCAGTTGTCACACATTTATTTTCCTTTGTCCCAGGAACAACTTTCATTTGTTATATGTTCTGCTCTGTCACCTTTCAGTGCTGTTTTAACATGCTTCAACCATCGTAACATTGCGGAAGTTGACTTGTGTCATGTTTGTAGTATTCGTCGGAGAGTTCTCTCTATCCATCATGTCCTTAGCCCTTCCTTCAATAATTTGCTTTGGCAAATTTTACTTATGGTTCTATCTGAACTACACAGAATGCCAACATTGTGCTTCTGCATTGAGCCCCTGTTAATCAACAAACGGCTCTCAAGCTTCAGGAGGGAAAAGTGCAATGCAATACGTCTCGCATTTGCGAGAGTTTGAGCTACTGGTATTGTAAATGACAATGCCTTTTATTTATGTGTTTTGAAAATCTGCAAGCGGTGCGTAAACACACACTTTGTACTTATAGTCCTTGCTTAGGAGAAGCAAGGCTGATAGTAACTGTGCCTCTTTTACTGCCAGCCTTACTTTTCGTAAGCAAGGACTAAGAGTACAAATTGCGTGTTTACGCACCACTTGCAGGTTTTCAAAACACATAAATAAAATGCCTCGATTTTGCAATGCCAATAGCTAAAACTCTCGCAAATGCAAGGCCTATTGCATTGAAAATGCTTGTTTGTCCACCTGTGGGGCAATGACTCAGGCCCGGACTGTCTCTTTAAACATGTCCTCATCATGACTCATAAGCAAATAGTTTGTATCCCTGTGTGTGGCAGAGATGGTGTCAAACAAAAGCCCTAGTCTAGGGACTCTTTCTGCAGCTCAATGCTATGGAAAGCTGATGCCCTAGCAATAACTTGCTGAACAAAAAGCATCTTCTGGAGGTGAGGGACGATCAGGGTATAGATCCGGATTGTTGGGGGTAATGGGATCAGTGTTGTATTCATCCTATGGGTCAGGATCCCCTAATGGCCATTGTATCTCCCGTATCATCTGTACCTAGTGACACTGGAGGTGAAGCATCAAGTGGGTTAGTTGGTGGAGATGTAGGACAGGATGGAGGTGGTGGTGGAGGAGGCTGGTGTGTAGGACTGGCGGCTTTATCTTTCATCTTACTTTTTTGTCGAACAGGACTGTCTAGTGCCTCTTGGAAGGTTGGCTTCCTGTTTAGTTGAAGAGAAACACGTATTTGCTACATACCTTCTTGGATCTGAATTTTCCTATTGTAAAGTAATTTTTTTCCGAGCATGGGCTTGGCCTGAGACATGGAAGCCGATGAAGGTTTAGAGGCTTTTGGCTCTGTAATCTTCGGTGCCGAGGCTTTTGGTGTGGAAAACAATTGTTTTTTTCTCACCAAAGAGGTCGATATGGTCTGCTCAATCTGGAAGGTCAGGCTGCATGCTCTCGGTCCGAAGTGGTCGATGCCAAAGGCTTGGCATAAATTTTCGGTGCCAGGCCCAAGGGCGAGGCGTCCGAAACAGCCTTTTAGATTTGACCATGGTCAGAAAGTAGTGGTAGTTCTGTGACCTCTAAGAGCGGAGCGGCTGAATGTTTTAAGGACTACTTTGGTATTAGAGCAGGATCTGGGCCATAGTACTCATGCGCTGGCCAGATGGAAGGCTACGCATCTTCATATGCACATCCATGTTGGAGCAGGAGCTTTCAATAGGGGAGAAAATCCCCTCTTGGTCTTACTTAGCTGGCTCCTTTGGGTGTGCTCCTTGCCAAAAATGTCACAAGTGTGATCTCCGCTTCTATGAGACAGACAAGCCCTTTGATCCTGTAGAGCAGCGTTTCCCAAACTGTGGTCCGCGGACCCCCAGGGGTCCGTGACACATTCCCAGGGGGTCCGCCGGACTGGAATGCCTTCCGTCATCAATACTGAAGCACTAAGTGAATCCTGTTGATTCATGAGCAAGCTTTCAACTGAAATAAAGGTACTTAACCTTTAAATTTGCACGTCTCCTCTTCATATTTTCTTCAAAAACACACGCATCTTTCAAGCGCCCATGTGCTGCTACAAGCTCTGAATGACCGCGAGGGGTTCTGGCTGCACAGTGCGCAGAGGCTGTGTGTGGGACGGACTGTAGCAGGCAGCTCAGATTCAGAGCTCCGGTCTCAGGAATTCAAGCATAGCGAACCGGTAAGTTTCTTAGAAGTTGCTAAAAAACAAACCTTCCTGAAACTTTGGATTCCAGAGGCTGCAAGCAGTGTTAGTCTCGTTGATGCGCAATGATGCCTCTGCCAGCAAAAGCAATACCAGACCAAGTTATTGGCGGACGTAGCTATTACAAGTATAACATTAGGTGTTTGCAGCATTACACCGGGAAACCGCCCTATCACAGGCCGAGCCTTCCTCGCCACTGTTACATGTTTGAGAATAAAAGTGCATTTCTCAATCTCTCCTGCTCTGTTCATTTCCAGACTTGCAGCTCCTCATCCCCAGAGAGCGCTGGTAGAACGAGTCCACCCCGCCATAGGGCAGTGCTTCTGATTATGTTATGTTTGGTTTTGTCATACAGTGGACGGTATTTATGTCCCACACATTAGTAAAGCCATCTCAGGAGCGTACGGGGCCCCTGCCAGCGCTCTCTCTGCTGGAGATATCCCAGATTCTTGAGCCCTTCATTGGTGACACATTAACCCTTTTCATAGGTATAGACAACATTCTTGGAAAGAGGCCATTGCAGCTAGGCAGGCGTCGAGTGACAAACCTTATCTCTGGTTTCTAGCACAGTTCATCCTTATTGGACAGCATCTTCAGGTAGTATTGTCGTCGCCACTCGTGGCCTGAGGCTTGTGGAATTGTTTCACTCCAAGTTATGTTCTCTGCGTGCTTGACTTTGCAAGGGTATTGAGGAAGTGTAGTCAAGACTTGCACTCCGGGGATGTACTGTATTTGGAACTCTGATATGGTGTGACAGAAATAATTACACTTGATAGTCTCTATGTAGAGCCAGGGCTGTATCTTGGAAAAAGGGTAGGGATTTTATTTACATGTAGGAAAGTCCTGCAGTTGAAATAACTTCACAAAATCATTAGTTAGTAAAACACAATAATATCACTTATCTGGTACATTTATCACCTGGGCACCATATCTAATGTCATCTAATGAGTGTGTCAGCTTTTCTTTGAAACTCAATCTTTACTGCAGTCTGTGTTTTTACAACTGTTCAAAGGGGGCACAGGTAGGTGCTTCAATGTATGGTTTTGACTATAAATTATCATGTTTCCTAGTTTGCTGTCCCAGAATAATACCTCGGCTTCATAGACCAGTCTGAAGTTGGATCATCAGTTCTGGGTGGCAAATACCCTGTGGGTTCTGGATGGCTCATTTATTTTTGACAATCTCATGCAGGCTGCAGTCCGCAAGCCTTCCTTTCTGGATCTTGGCAAATAGGGCCTTCTGTTTCTTCACACTGGTCCATAGAGCTACCTCCTTCAAGGTTACTGTAGAGGCGATTTTTCCAGTATTTATGTCTGGTCCTTGCAGATAAAATCCCTTTGAAACATCTCTCTGGGCACAGCTTTCTTCGAAGTCCAGATGAAGAACATCTATTGGCTGGATGGGGCTTGGGGCCAGACAGCACCCAGGCAGTCTTTAAAATATGTACACTTTCCTTATCTGGCCTAGTGCATGTTGCCTGGCTTGCTTCCAAGACTCTCTGGAAGAAAGGTTGTGAGGCTGGTATTGATTCCTAGTGTTATGTGAGTTAGATTGACCTAAACCGGATACTCTCAGCCATGGACTCTGGTTGCTAGATTATGGCCAACACTAAACGAAGGGGGTGGGGGTGCACAGAGTTTGTTTGGTGCAGCAATAGAGATGCTTCTGTGCAGAGTCTGGATTGTATTTGCACTTAGCGCAACAAAGACTACAAGGTCCCAGAGCTCAGATTTCGAGGACTGTTTGGTAAGCAATTTGTTATGTCAGCAAGATTAATAAAGATATCCTGAAAGGGAACAGGATTCATGTGCTGCTTCATCCTGTTTTCCATATTACACCTATCATCTTGTATACACAGTCTTCCTGCAGTATCACAACACTCGTAGGAGATCACTGATTTTATTCTCACTGACATGAACAAAAATGAATGTATGTCCTCATGTAACGTAACTGGTGCTATGTAAAGCGCTCTGATACCCGATTCGGGTCAAGTTTGCGCTATATAAAACTCTGCAAAAAAAAAAAAAGGCAAAACACCAGCATTCCGGTACCTCGGACCAGGAGAGCACGTGAGTGTTTAATTAACATTGAAAAGTTAGTCGCCGAGATGCAGCACCATCCTTCCCATTAAAATGTTTTTATTTTTGCATACTTTTCAAGATAAAATAATAAAAGCTTTAATGCAAGTATTTGTTTGGTGTGTACTTGTTTGTGTATTTTTTGAGAATTACTGTTTTAATTTTTTTTAATTTAAATTGTAAAAATTGCTTGGGGGTCCCCGGCCTCCAGTAGTGATTCAGTGGGGGTCCTCAGGAGTCAAAAGTTTGGGAACCACTGCTGTAGAGTCCTCTTGGACCAAAACAACTTAAAAGCGTCACAATCGGCTTCACGATGGTCAGGTGAAAGGCACAAGATGCACATGAGGTGTTGATCGGTGTGTGGGTATCCCACGTGGCAATGCAGGCAAAATCTGAATGGTGTTTGTTCCATCACAAAAGCATCTTTGATGGAAGCGAGTGCACACGGGTGTAGGTCCGAGATGGGCGACGCTCCAAAGGGCTGTCAGTCGAAAGCAGAACCGACGAAATTCAAGAACAGCACAGAAGTGAAAACTGAAGAATCGTACTGAATGGAGTCTAAACACAGAGCAAAGCACACACGTCCAAACCCAACAGGAGTGAGAACACAATCTAACAAAGGAGCCGATGCCCATGCGCATTATCACCAAGAGGAGGAGTCACTCTGCCTCGAAAGACGTTTTCAAAGAAAAACAACTTGTACAATTCCGAACCCAACACATATGTATCTACAGCCCCACATGCCACCGAACATTGTGTGCAGGGGCTTGAACAGGGGCACATTGTGTTCTGCTTGTACTGGAGCAAACTTTGTTCTGATGCTTGTACTGGGGCAAACTGTGTTCTGGTGCTTGAGTGACAACTCCGACACGTGTGTTGCGTTGTAGGTTTAGTATAGCGTCAGACCACTTAAAATGCCTAATGTCAGCTTTGTGTGACCGTCTAGGTCATGCTCTCATTTAAATGCTTACTTTATTTTTCTTTTTCTGTTATAAATGTGGGACTAACTATGCCAGGAAGGAAGGATTTAAAAAAAAAACAGGTCAGGGTGAGCTACTTCTGCCTTCCCTGGCGTTGCGCGAGAGCTCTGCACTTTCAAACTGTTGAGTTGCATTCAAGATCCTCTTTGATGGACAGGCTGGTCCGAGAGGGCCTTCTTGCTGAAATGCTTTGAGCTAAATGCATATGTTGCAGGCCACAGCAGGAATCTGGACAGTCTGAATTCAAATAAGGGATGAGACCCTCCAACTAAGTGCCACGTAGGCGCTCTGATTCTGGCAAGAGAGAATATTCCCAATGACATTGCTGAGAAAACAAAAAGAAGATAGGAATCCTGTTAAACATGCATCAGTTAGTGCAACACGCAGCAATGCAACTGGTACAGTGCCTCCGATATAAGCATCATGCACCTAGAGGTAGGCTGATTCCTGTGACAAGAAGAGTGGAGGTTACATAGCTGTGAAGTGACCCTGTGTCTTGGGTGACACCTTTAGCTAATCCTGGATTTTTAGCCTAGAGTGTTTTAAATTCATGCATACAGTCCAAAATGTGAACTACAGCCAACTCCTAGACTGAAAGCGGCTGTGGGCAAAAACCACCAGCAATTCGAGGTGTTAAACATGCTCTGCTCTTCAGACCATAAAATGTCAACTCGAATCGATTCATTGTATCTATTTGAAACAGTTGCTTACCCTCATAACCAAGGGTTTTGACCAAGGTTGCTCCCTTGGATGCACTGATCTGCAACTATTGGAATTCTGCAGGCTCATGGAGGACTGTATGATGTTGATGTTGATTAGGCCTTGTGCAGTCTTGTGCGGCAGTAACACTGTCAGATGAGAACTCTTTGTACCCAACCGTTGTTCCTTCTAAAGGTTCTTCGGATTTCTCCAACACCAAGGTAGGACCGCTCAGTGGGTCTGTGCTCTTAGCAGGACTAAAAGGTGAGCTGAACCATAGGAAAAATGTTTAGTTCTCCTGGACACTTGACAAACACTCTGCCCGGGAATCGCCTTAGTGGACAGGCATTCAAAACACAATCTTTATTATTTTGGCTCAGTGGACATAAAAAAGCATATTAAAACACAATACATAAGGATGAATAAGACAAAATAATTTAAAGATAATTTCAAAATCATTTCTGATTCATAAGACCTTCATACAACTCTGGCGTAATGCAGATCGTAAAAATTCAATTTGTACAATTAAAACAATAAGATAAAATTAGAGTTTCAAATTTTAAAATAAAAACTGAGTAAAACCCAAGCCATCAGCTAAGCAACCTTTTCTGTCTAAAAATTCACATGTGCATCATAAACCGAGATACCGCGAATATGATACATCGTCTAGCATCACTTATTAGTATGCTGTATGCAATCCTTTAATTCCTAAAACCCAGTTTGAGGCCAACTGTTAAAATCCACTTCCTTCTAATACCTTGATATGTTGAACAAAAAGTATAGCATGCTCAGCAGTTTCCACCACCTTAGGGCCAAAAGGGTAAAACCTGTTGGAGTCCAGAACGTCACGTTTCAATGAAGCAGTACAAGAGCGGGTGCGTAGAATCCCCATGCGAAATTTGATGTACAAAGACTTTTGCAAGAGTCCCAAATCCAGAAACGCCTCCAGATGACATTCAGCTTTAATCTCCACAAAGGAGGCAGTGAGAGAACCAGCTCAAGGAGAAAATATAGTTAGGTGGTCAATATAGCACCAATAGGCGCCTTTTGATTCTGACTTCGATACTGAGATGGGGTCATCTGAGGAAGAACAGAGATTCTTATGCCCAATATTTTCCAGCTGATCTTTAATAGCCAGGAGATCTCATGGGTCCCATTACAATTGCTAAAGCCCTGCGAAAAGGTATGAGCTCAGGGTCTGCGCATACAGCAACGGTTTTAGCCCCGCTATATCACTAATACGTCTAAGGCTGGGATCTAATTGTAGAGGGACCAATGGGGTACTGGGAGGTAGATTACTTATGCTCCCCATAAAATATTTTTCTATTAGCTCAAGGTCTCTAGTGTCTAGAAAACCCCACAGTTCTCTGCTATACAAAGTTGCCCCTAGAGCTTGACAGTTATAGATCGCAAGAGCTGGTGTGTTCGGGAGGAAAGAGGAGTCACATTGGGCCCGCAGGATGCCCCCCACAATATTGCTCTAATATTGAACCTTCACTTCTGGGCATGGGATAACCAGTCAAAGCGTACTGTGAGCATAACTAAAAGATAATCAAACACCTGGACACTCTCCAGAGCTACGCCATTAAGAGTTGGACTGAAACACGATGTTGGACAGGGGTTAAAGACCATGTAATTAGTCTTAACGAGGTTAATCTCCAGCCTCCGCTGCCTGCAGAAGGACCCAAAACAGTCAAGAAGGTTCTGGCTCCTCATAGGGGATTTGGATAGGAAAAGAGTATGGTCTGCAAACAGTAGGGCTGGGATCGTAACCCCAGCAAGACACGGAGCATCACCCTCACATTCCTTGAGCTGATATACCAGGTTGTTGATATAAAGGAGCAAAAGTTAGTGTCAACACACCCTTGCCTCACTCCCCGGTTTACAGGAATTGGATCAGTTAGCTCGCCCTGAATGTAATCTGATTATAGCTTTTAAAAGAAAAAGTAGGAACCCCATCTCTGCCAAAACACCTTCCACAGGGAGTCTCTGGGAACAAGGTCGAAAGCAGACCGAAAGTCACACAAAAAAAAAAATCACAAAGTCTACCTTCCCCTGGGTAACATATTTCCAGTACAACAACTGCAGGCTAAACACCTGGCCAATTGTTCTAGTACTGACCCTGAACCCAGCTTGTAAAGGAGTCACAACACTCATCCATCATCCACTCCCTCCGCCTATTCGAAATTAGCAGACTAAACAGTGTTTTCAAGCTGTCAATAAGACTGATTGGTCTGTAGTTTGAAGGTATGGACCTACAGCGCTCCTTAAAAATTGGAATGATCTCCGCCCCTGCCCAAGTGGGCAGCGTATGTGCCCCAATCAATATGGCGTTACAAAGCAGAATAAAATAGGGGCACCTCCCCGTCAATACAGGGGTTCCACAAGGGTCAGTACTCTCCCCCTAACTTTTCAACACCTACATGGAACCCCTCACCACACTACTTAGGAATTCCAACATCCCCATCCACCTCTATGTGGATGATACTCAGCTTTATCTGGAAACCTCCTCCATTGATGACATACACAGACTAAATGCCATGCTCAAAGAGGTCCAACAATGGCTCACAATGAACCACCTAAAACTCAACCAAGAGAAAACAGAAGTACTCCTCATCTCCAACAGAGACGAAAACCCCCAAATCGAAGAATGACTCAAAGCCATTTATGCCCTCAACGGCCCCCTCACGCCAACGGACTCTGTGAAATCTCTAGGTATCACCCTAGACCCCAAACTAGACATGAAAATACACATCACAAGATCCGCCAAAAGTGCTTTCCTCAATCTGAAACTTCTATACAAAATAAAACCCTTCCTTCCCCCGAAAGACCTTCAAAAGGCCACCCGAAGCACTGGTGCTCTCCAGAATGGACTATGGAATTGCAGCCCTGACCAGGACAGCAAAATCTCACCTAGGTCCCCTGAAAACTACCCTCAATGCCGCAGCGAGAATGGTCACAGGAACTAAGAAATTCGAGCACATCTCTCCCGCAATCAAGGAACTTAAATGGCTCCCAATTGAATTGTGAGCCAGCTTCAGAACAGCCTGCCTCACGCATAAAGCCCTTCACACAGGAAAACCAGAATACCTGGTCGCCAAACTCAATAGGGCCAGCCAGTCCAGGAACCTCAGGAGTTCCAACACGTTACTACTCATCCCACTGAAAACTTGGAAACACGAAACCGCAACTAAATCTTTTGCGGGGAGAAAATTGAAATACCGAAGTGCGAGGTGAGGGGCTGCAAGGCCAATCCCCTAAAACAGTGGTTCCCAAACAATTTTGACCCGTGCTCCCTTAACCTAATTGGCAGTTGGCCGTGGCTCCCCACCATTTTTTTACCGGCGCACCGGGGTGTCGCGGCGCACACTTTTGGAACCACCGCAGTAGACCTTTGTACTCTCTACCATTCCTATGTGACTCTTAGAGCTTATCCATTTGTATCTCTTCCTTGAGTGACTTTACAACCTGTACATATGCAAATTTTTATATTTGTCTCTTCCCTGTGTGACTTTATAACTTGTACATTTGCAATTTTTTTCTGCTTGTATCTTTTATGTAACGCATATAATCCTAAGTCCTTATGTATCGCAATTGGTTCTTATGTAAAGCGCTCTGACACCTTCCGGTAATGTTTGCGCTATATAAAATCGCATTAAATAAAAATAAAACCAAAGGGTGTACGTTCTGAAATGTATCTTAATGTATTGATTTTTCTGCTTGGTTTTAATTGCAATTACGTTTCACCGTCTGAAGCACACTTAAACCCTAGGAACCATGTGATATATGCAAAGCGATACTCGTTTGCGAATTGTCCCGTTTTGTAAAATTGCACACACAAAAACACAATGGTCATGTCTTACCAATTCATGTAACTTTTCATTTCAGAGACAAACATGTGTGCCCAAGGAAAACCTATCTGTTCGCGCCGAGTCAGATGTGCAATCTTGGGAACACACGCGTTCGATTAATCGTGCTTCGGAAGTCGAGGAGACAAAGTCTGCACATTTTATGGCAGGGTATGCTCAGACGTGAGTCCCTTGCTCACTTTGAAATGCTCCGTCCATCACCACCCCCTTTTGTACCATTTTATGGGATACAGCATTTTATCTAGCTCTTCCTTTAGGCAGCTGCAGTTTTAGCCATTTCGCCCGCTGCTACAGTTTTTTTTATTTTATTTTATTTATTTGAAAAGTTTTATATAGCGCTGACTAGACCCGGAGGTATCAGAGCGCTTTACATGAGGACGAACATTATTTCAGAGCATAGTTACAAGTTACATGAGTTACTGGAGGGAAGTTACATGTGTTAAATGTTATTCCACCTCCATATACCAACTAGGGGCGACAGGGACATTGTCTGATGCTTTCTCACTTGCATTGGTTTTTCAAGTTAAGAATAAAAATCGTTACTAGGCCAGAAATAAGAAAGATATTAAATGACTCCTAATTCCTGCAAAACTACGATATTAACACACACAGAGAAGTGTAGTTTTGCTGCCTCAGTGATCCCAGGCAATGCGATATCCAAAACCATTTTATAGGTAACTTGTACACAAGAAGTCTCATACATAGGTGCCAGCGTTTTGTGGTAAACACTGATTATTTTAAATGCACAAGCATGTTTAAGAGCACGAGCACAATGAGCCACAACTGTTTTCAATACAAAATGCTTTTAGTCTGCATTCTGTCAGAAATTTTACAAAATGTAAGCAAAGTTGCATTATCAGAACGCTAAATAAAGAGGCTTCTAAACCCTTCCATGTAAAGCTTGCTTTATTACTCGGGTGCACTGTCAAGATGTTAACAGCACTCTCCGTAACCTCACCGAGCTCTTAATTGAGCCATTTAAATGCAGAGGTCGAGGGCTGGGATCACGTCCAGCACAAAGGAGCCACATCCTGGGTGGCGCCGCGGCGCCCCTGGCTTCTCATCACGGCACACCGGGGTGCCGCGGCGCTCACTTTGGGAACCCCGGCCCTAAAAGGTTGGGCCCGAGTCGGTATGCTCTTAGGCCGAGTGAGCTTCGACCAGCTGAAGAGAGACGAGTGCCAGAGAAATGGAGGTTTGATGCGAACGGCGCCTCCCAGTAACACCGGGACTGGTGCGGCCGATGGATCTACGACAATGCCCCCTTAATGAAAACCTTTTATGTTGTACTGACCACTGAGCCCGAGCAACACGGCTGATGCCCGGTGGAGCTGTTTAGTCAGCTATAGAGGAGATAGACTTAGGTTTTACTCCCTTGGCCGTCACCTACCCAGCCGGATATTGAACATTGTTTTTCCTCATCTCTCTGCTGTGTCTCCTTTCCCTCCCCTACCTCCTCCCTCCGTGATCCTGTGGCTGCCTGTGGCTGCCTCCTCCCCCTTCCAGCCCTTCTAGCCCTGCCTGACTTTGTCTGTTTGCTTCTTTTCCTCTACACACTGGTCTCCTTCCTCCCCCCACCCATCATCAGGCTCATATTGACTCGTATCCGTTTCTATTGTATGCTATTGTAACTATGTACAATCTGTTCTCATGTAAAGCGCTCCGATACCTCCGGGTCTAGCCAGCGCTATATAAAACTCTTCAAATAAATAAATAATAAAAATTGAATTTTATTTAAGAGGCACTGTCCTTTGCCAGGAGCCTTAACCCACGTCATTCACAAAAACCTGCAATAATAAGTCTGAGCTTAGGGTGCATATTTTGGAGAAAGAGTAAATATCAGTTATTATAGCCCACCAGCATGACAGTGAAAAGTCTGTTAACCCACACAGGCAGAGAAATAAGCTGAATGTCCAAGTCCGCTTTAAGTTGCTGCTTCAGACTATCAGTGATCAGAGAATGCAGCTTACAGGAGTTTGTTTTAATAACTTAGGACCTGGTCTAGATTTTGGCAGACTAGTTACTCCGTTACAAATTTGAAAGATATCATGTCTACAAGTATCATTAGCTATAATACACTTGTAAAGCCTTGGCCGGGATAACGATTAGATTTTTGACTGGGTAACCAGTTGTACAAACTCACTTGATATCAGGCCCTTATTAGGTGACCCCATCTCAGCATTTCATTCATAGTGGCAATCAACCATTATTTTTATCTTGTTGATTTACAGCCTTGTGCTTTCATATTTATTAAATATTTTGAACTTTATGTATATTTTAAGTAACTTAATAGGCATTATTTACAGTCCTCAGATACTAGTGTGTAATGGCTGTTCTCTGATAAATCTGAAATATCCATTAAAATGTGACTTAATGACACAACCAAGTCCATTTGTGTTTGACAGTCTGAAGAGCTCTGGTGATTCACAGTTTAAAATATACGCCTACTCAAATGAAACAAAGAGCTCACTGTCAAACAGAACCATTTATTCAATCGGGTCAAAACAGTAAATGTACACATATTTACAAAACAAAATTTTACATTTGACAAACTTGCGAATTGCTTACAGGCCCCTGCGACACAAATGCAAGTTTGCTGGAAAGGTCAAAACATCTTCTGCTGCAGACAACTTGTGTCCTTTTCTCAAACACATACAAAATGGCAACATAATCTCCAGAAAGCATAAAAGAGCAGGGGAAAAGATTGAACAGCATACCGTGTCTGCACCGCAAATATTTGAAAAATAAGAAGTTATACAATCAGATCAAGACATATTCGTTCCAGCTGTGTTCAGCTGCGTCACTGTATGGTCGTGTTTTCAGGGCTGTACGTTTTTTTGGGGAATGCAAAATAATGATAAAGATTTGGTTAACTTCTACGTGCCACCAACTTGATGGACTGAAAAGTACTTAGAATGCCGAAGAACAATTTCTTTCAAACATTGCGGTTGACTCTTATAAACAGAGTCACTATGAAAAAAAATATATATTTCACAAACGTAGTCAATACCTATCAAATATTTTTAACATAGGCTTTCAAAAATATTTTGCCTACTTCCATCACTTTTGTAGTAAAATTACAACAATGTCCCATTCTAAGATGTCCGTCATATTATTCTACACACCGACTAGGAGTGTAGCTTAATTAGCCCTGTATTCACCTGTTCAAACTGCTGTCAATGCTACTTAAGGCATTTTAATCTTTGGGAAAAACAATGAGACTACCAGTACTCTTCCCCCCAACTCCTATACGACCATTGTCCTGCACATTCATCAACTGAAGTAGCTGAATAGCACTGTTCCTCCCATGCATGTGATAAAAAGTAACACTACAAAAAAAGGCCACTTTCACTTGTAATGAGGAAAGGCAGGCGGAATGTACTGGAGTGTCAGTGTGTTTTTTCGGAGCCATGCCCCCACTTACAAAGTTATTTTATCATTAAGAGGCCTCGAAAAACACAGTCTCCTGCAAACTTCTCTGTCAAAAAGTGCTTTTAGAATGTTGACAAGCATGGTTTCACATTTCAGTAAACTCCTTTTCAGAAACCACAGCCAACTAAATTCTCAAATGTTTCAGATATATTTTTTCTGCAGTTTACTTCACGACCACTAGATGGCAAGAGCAAACAATCTTTGCAGGACAGGATGCAAAGCAGAATATTACATCCTACAAAAGCGCGGCACTGGGTGCCTTGTTCCCCATTAAACAAGCAGGCGTGAGTGCCAACAAAAATCATTAAAGCCCAAAATTCGGTGACGAATATAGCAGCACAAGGCCCCTTTCAGCTACCACAGTAATAATATCAAAGTTTATTTATATTCATAAACATATTTCTGTATTTCAATATGAACTACCCTGGCAGAAAGATTCTTCCTTTCCTCGAGTATGTGTATAATATAAAATTATATAATGTGATTTAATTCTAGTTTGCTTTAAAGGTTGCCTTTTTGGCAAAACTGGAAAAATTGCAATAATGAACATATTTCCAGGCAAAAACAGTTAAACTCAAGAGTAGAGGGCGTATGTTAGGGTGTAGTGGGTACCATTTTGTCCAAAATGTACATTCTCTTATATCAAAACGATATCTTAATCTATTATGTTTTCCATGCAATCCCTGCTACATTGAAGAAAAAAAAAAAACACTGAAGCATGAAGAAAAAATCTCCGACAAGGGAACCAAAAACACAATCTTGTACGGTATGAATTCCATCTCGAATTCCGACACGCAGTCACCTTCATCACCCACCCCATTGGCCCTGCCTCCCCTTCTTACTACCAAATTCAAAAATGTTAATTTGAACCCCTTTGTCCTGCCTCATGAATGTTTCTGAATAATAAAACAGATCCCAAGGAGGTTTTTTTCCTCCCCTCTCGGACGATTGGGAATATGCCTCCAGCAGCACTCCCTTTACTATTCACCGACAGGCTGCCAACTAAGCTTGTAAATAAACTGCACTCGTGGACAGGTACTTGTGCACTAGCTACATGACTTAACAGCTGCAATTCCCTCATTGACCATGAAGTGGCACGCTTTCATTATTTTTCATATTGCCCTTAAAACACCAATGGCGCCAACTAGCACATGTCTATAATCCACCACGGACAGAACACCCCTTTTTCCCACTCATCCAAAACAAACAAGGCAGAAGCCAACTAGAAACAGTAACACAAAGAAAAGAAAACAGCTTGAAAAGCTTTGACCCACCCAGTGGGAGACCTAGAAATATTATGAGACAGGAGTGAGGTGGAGGAGATAGAAAGCAGAGAACCAGGAGGCTTGGACAGTGTGCACGATATGCCATTGCAAGAAGGGTAGATTGAGATAACAAAAAAAAGGAGCAAACAAACAGGCCAGCAGAGGCATGTAGGTAACATCCCCCTGGGGTAGAGGGATGTGTTTGGTCAGTGGTCATTCCTGTGCAATAAAGTGAGCTGGGACCCAGACTCGTCAGTTTCTCAACAAAACAATGTTTCTTCAACTGAAGTCTCTGAAGGCAGACTTTGGAATCTCTGGTTGAGGCTTGGCTTGCAAGTCATTAAGGCATCAGCAAGTGGGAGGAAAATCTGATGAAAAATCAAACTCATTCTGCCCCAGCCACAGCTCTGGCAGCTCCATGGCACGATCCAGTCCCAGCTCCACCACCAGCGACATCAACACCTCCTCATCCACGGGGTCAGAGTCAATGATGCCGGGGCCGTGGTGGGCGCCCAGTGCGGGTGCCAGAGTCCCTTGTCCCAGGGGCGGAGAGCTGAAGCCCCAGGTGGGGATGGAGGTAGAATCCGTGGGGAGGCAGGGGCTAGCCAGACCATGGTACTGACTGTTGAGTTTCTGGAGCTGCATGCTGGCCAGCAGGTGAGGGGTGGTCTGCAGGTTGAAGGCCGGCTGCTTTGTAGGTGGCGTGGATGGAGCGGAAGCCAGGAGGCCGGTAGCGGGGAGGTGAGGGCTGCCCCCGCTGGCCTTGGTGGTGTTCATGGTGGCGGCAGGGTAATGGAGGATGGTCACCGCCTCGCGGTCCTTCATGCTCAGGCTCGTGTAGAGCAAGGAGCTCATTTCTCCAGCCCCCAGGAAAGACCTGCAATGCAAAATCAGAAACTGTAAACACACACTGCATGATCAGAACTTCTGCAAACATTTTAGTTCAACACATTTCCGGATTTAGTCATTTTATAGGGGAAAAAAGTTGAAGGACATTTATTTGTACCTCAATTGATCTTTCTAACCAAAGTGAAATGACCCGTTTTCTCAGGAGACAAATCCACGCTTGTAAAGTTGATGGCCCGGCCATGGTGGAGCTATTTTATTGCCTTTAGAGTAAGGCTTCTATTCCCTCACACTGCAAGCATGCGAGAAGGGCGGGGCCTGGGGCCAGTAATGGGTTTTCTAAATCACACCCTTTAGAGTGGCTGGTGGTAAAATGAATCCATGAGTGCTGTAGCTGGAAGGTGATGGCTGCCCCTGCTGGCCTTGGTGGTGTTCATGGCTGTGGCAGGGCAATGAAGGACGTCACAGCCTCGCAATCCTTCCTGCCCAGGCTAGTATAGCGGTACAAAAGGGGTTGGTGATGGACGGAGCATCTGAACCAATCAAACACTCACACCCAGTCAACAGATCTGGGTTTAATCCATCACCGCTCTTTAGCCCACTCTGCCACCCCAGTTCAGACATGGCCATATGCAAATCAGTCTGACCCTGTGCCTCATGGGAACAGTCCAGCCTGAACTGCCAAGCCATGCCTTCCCTGGACCAGAAACAAGCTTCAGGGAAGGCATGGCTTGGCAGTTCGGGCTGGACTGTTCCCATGAGGCACAGGGTCACACTGATTTGCATATAGCCATGTATGAACTGGGGAGGCAGAGTGGGCTAAAGAACGGTGATGGATTAAACCCAGATCTGTTGACTTCGTGGGAGTGTTTGATTGGTTCAGATGCTCAGTCCATCACCACCCCCTTTTGTACCGCTCAGGCTAGTATAGAGCACTTGTTCAGGGATGTCCTCTTCCCGCTCCTGAAAGAACATAGCTAGAGCTCTGCATAGGGCCTGGCTATGAGCAGGCTTGTTCAGATGCGAGAATTATCGCATCCAATAATAGTCAGACTTTATCGGGTGCGCTAATGGTCACACGTTCTCAGTTTTTGGGGAATAACATGCAGATTTTGGGGTTTACTGTGCTACAATTCATGTGTCCCAGTAAATGCTGGCACTTTCCCCTAGTTAAATTCTAGCAGGTTTGATATGCCAAAATGTCAACAAATGGTGCGATCTTCATCGCACCTGATACTCTAGGGGTGCAATAATAATTGCACCATTTGGAACTGCGGTCCTAGTTCAAGCAGGAGTTTGCACAGGGATCACAATATAATAGGACTCTTGTAATCAGAGTGAATCAAAGGGTATCCTTTAATTCACTTAGCCAGAGTGAGGGCATGTACGCTGGACCTTCATTCCCCCCTAGTCCCACGGTCATATCCAATCCCAAATCCCCTAGCTTCCACCCTCCCTCCATTCCCCCACCCACGAAAAATTAATGTTTGTGGTAATCTTTGGTTCCCCCACAACAGTAACAGTGGAATACAGTAGCACCTTCGACTACACCGTGCACGCAGACCTCCTCTTCCGCAATTTTAAAGACCAAATCAATTAAGTCACAATGAAAAAATGTCAGTACACAAACAAAATGCAGTTTGAAGATCTACCAGCTTACCATAAAAGACACTATGAAAGAACATTTGCTTCTCAATCAGCCAAATACCACCTTCAATAATAACTGCAGAAAATGTAAAACAAACAACCACTGGCAAAGCCAATGGCTCGCATTTTTTGTTCTGAATACAACATTTTAAACAGCCTGCTGCATGGACAGGAAAACATTCCTTTTTGTATGCAATGCATCAGTGAGATGAAGAATTGGTATGAGAGGAATCAATGTACTTCAGCAATGAAGAATATTTCTGCATGTATTGGAATACTGGCATCCATAAGAGGAGGAGGAATTATACACCAAAGAGACAACAGCATTATATGGGGAAGCAATATTCCTGCGGATTGGAGACAAAGCCCAAAGCCAGAGTGGTCTATATGAAAGAGTTCATAACAGTAGGAACTAGGTTCAGCAGCGCTGCCAAGCCAGCCTTAAACAAGCAAGAGCAAAGCCAATAGGTCTCGCCTACGTAAGAGCTTTGACAATGTCTTTTAACCATGTTGTAGAGCTCTCCGAGGTACCTACATGCTCTATATAATGTGTTATTATTAGAGCAGCACTGCTGATGTGCAGCATAGCTAAAAGTTCATTTTTAAAATGCTTTTTAACAAAGCCAGTTCTGGATGCGTCATAGCACTTGTTTTTGTAATGGCAGACGGGGGGGTTGGGTAGCAGACAACCGGAGGGTAAGAAGCAATACGGAAGAGGGGTTGGGGGAGGTGGGATCAAAAGAAGCAACAGTGACAATGGGGGTGTATGGGAGAGAAAGTAGCAACACTGATAACGACAGGGGAAGAAAAAATAAAAATAGTACCACAATCACAGCGCGATCAGTGGAACAGCAATCAAGCTGAAGCAATTAGTACTTGGTCTATGCTCCAGCTGAAAGAAGAGGAAGTGAAGCTGGCATGCACGGGCCATTTAAAAGGCAGCAAATAAGAGGGACAATAAAGCCTGTGAATGGTAAGCAATGGGCAGACCGCAGGCTCTTGTTGTATACATTATCTCTCACAAGTTAGAGAGAGGTAATACAGAAGAAGTGCTCTTGAAAAATGCAGTAGTTAATGCGTTTTGATGGAAAATGGAACACTTTTTTTTTTTTTATTTGGAGCTTGTGGAAAGGGATTCTCCAAAGGAAAAAATTGAGGAAGAAAAACCCTAGACGATAATTAGTTGGGTTCGACTTTGATGCAACATGCATTTTTTGCAGATAGTTCTCCCAGCGGTGGCAGAGGAAAATAGACTTGGGCGTCCAAAGAGTAGTGGGTTTATTTAGAATGTTGGTTATTTCAAACTAAATTAAGAAAATCATTGACTTATGGCTATACTCCTGAATTTACTCCACAATAATGGCACCTAGTCTATCTGAAAACATTCTTTTTTTTTTTTTAAACTTAGCATTGTGTGCAAGGGACAAGAGCACTAAAAAAACACTAAAGAACAAGGTGTATGGGACAACACAATTAGCAGTCTGGTGTAATGTGCAGTCTGTATCCAGTCTCAAACGTTGTTGCCATAGCATAGTATGGCCCACAATAGGTTGCTTAAGCGAGCGACGCGTGTTGTAGAACCCATCCTGCAATGTGTGGGGCCAAGTTGTATACATTATCTCTCACAAGTTAGAAAGAGGTAATACAGAAGAAGTGCTCTTGAAAAATGCAGTAGTTTATGCGTTTTGATGGAAAATGGAACACTTTTTTTTTTATTTGGAGCTTGTGGAAAGGGATTCTCCAAAGGAAAAAATTGAGGAAGAAAAACCCTAGACGATAGTTAGTTGGGTTCGACTTTGATGCAACATGCATTTTTTTGCAGATAGTTCTGCCAGCGTTGGCAGAGGAAAATAGACTTGGGCGTCCAAAGAGTAGTGGGTTTATTTAGAATTTTGGTTATTTCAAACTAAATTAAGAAAAGCATTGACTTATGGCTATACTCCTGAATTTACTCCACAATAATGGCACCTAGTCTATCTGAAAACATTCTTTTTTTTTTTTAAACTTGGCATTGTGTGCAAGGGACAAGAGCACTAAAAAACACTAAAGAACAAGGTGTATGTGACAACACAATTAGCAGTCTGGTGTAATGTGCAGTCTGTAGCCAGTCTCAAACGTTGTTGCCATAGCATAGTATGGCCCACAATAGGTTGCTTAAGCGAGCGACACGTGTTGTAGAACCCATGCACACAATGTGTGGGGCCAAGTCGGTAAAGACTTGAATTCTTGAAAAATCCCAGGGCCTACACACTTAAACAGGGGGCGAAACACATGCTGGATGTGAAATGCTCTAGTCGCCCACAATTTTATGGCAAATGGTACAGCAGCAACAGAGCAGCTACCGTGCTGACAAGCAACAAAACTACGACAACCCAGCGGAGGGGGTGGCGGGGTGGGGTGGTGGTCTTACGAGCATAAGAGGGCCAGACACTGCATGTTCCGGGCAAGGGTCAAGAGGCATTTACCTTAGGACACTTTTACAGCATTGCAAAAGAACTAGCAGATGAGAGAGTCCAAATGACAGGCGAGAGAGAACCAATGGAGGTAAAATCATTCTGGACTTTGATTAAGAGCAGTTCTAAGAGTATTATCAAACCTCGGAAGGATTTCTACACCACATTAAAGGGATGCGTATCGCAGAATAAGATGCCTCGAGCTCAGGCAGCATATCAATCAAGCATTGACAATGCCAAAACGTAAACACAAAAACCAGAGCTATTGGCTTTGCCAATGCTTGGTTAACGACATTCACATTACCAGCAATTTTGCAATAGGTTTTCTATGAAAGAAAACCCAATACAGGACGGCCAACTGTACGTGCTGTGCCGCATGTTCAAGTTGATGCATATGTGTGTACAAACACAATGGGACCGATTTTAATTTACAGTTAAATGTTTAAGTGTGTACAAATAAAATTAAAAACAAAACAAATTTAAAAAAAGTAAGGTGCCCAGTGGCACGCTTGCCAGCTGCTCACCCCCCCCCCCCCAAGTTATAAAACTGAAAGAGTGATAAGGGGGGAGGGTGGGGGGAGTGTGTAGGAAGAAGTTAAAGAGAGCCCGGAAACACATGCACTCCCATGTGCGGACTGCAAAGTTAAAAATAATCCCATCAAGTCAGCAATCTGAGAGCAAACTGCTTGTAGGCGGGAATTAAACAATAGAGAGTGACGCAGACACCAAAGAGTCAACAAAGCCTCCAATGATGATCAAGGGGCTGCCCAAACTCACTCTTGGTACATGGTGTGTAGTGGAAACAATAGGTCTACTAATCAACAACTAAAGAGAGGCCTGTAGCCAAGACCTAAAAAACAAAAAACATTACAAACTACAAGTTTCCTAGAGACAGCGCAGTCTCCCACAAACACTCTTTCTCAACTGCAGAAGCGAAGATTCCCTATGCAGTTTAAAGGAATAAAGACGAAGAATCCAACATTGTGCACTACCTTGAACTGCAATTTTTACTGCATTTATTGGAGCACTGCAAAGGAGAAAGGACACGATGAAAATAGGAATGATCCTGTCCAGTGATGAACTTCAGAGCGTTCGGAACCGGGAATGGTTTCTTTGGCAACAAAAACACAAACAGAAAATAACTGAGTATTTTATCTAACGTGCAAACAGTGACTACGGAGTATCCCAAAGTTTAAAAAGTTACAAAAATCGGCAGACGGTTAAGAAATATGTCAAGATAACCTAACTCTAGAGAAAAGTGATTTGATCGCAACCTCCATAGTAAAGTACTATATACAAACCCCCCTAGGGAGATATGCGGAACACACCCCCGAAACTCAAACTAGTCGAACCATGCCCTACCTGCTCCGACGTGACAAAGTACTCAAGGTATATAATCCCTCTTTAAAAGAAGACAACATTTGGATGCTGGCCAGACATATTGAACACAACAGTTGCTAGGCAATGCACCATACACACAGTATGTATTTTTACTAGAGAGTTATTTCAGCTGTTGTTCACTTCCATTTCTAAGTGATGAAGGGTCTCAACTCTTTAATCTCAGTTAGATGAAAGCATATCAATGGCCCGCGGCGCATAACCGTGTGTAGGACACAGGGGGGATTCCAAGCGTTTTCATTTGCTTTACTTTACCACCAATATGTTTCTATATCACAGCATTTTCTCTCTTCAGCTCAGAAAGATTGACAGGGAGGGGGGTGGGGGGGGGGGCAATGGGCACTTTTCAATCACCCACCATTTAAACATTTGTTTGGCTTTAGAGTATCCTGAGGTGGGGGGGTGGGGGGGGGGGGTGTCACAAATGTAAATAAATTATATTTAAAAAAATTAAAAGTCCCTTTAGTGCTTTGGTCTAATGTTTCAACAAAGGAGGATGCTTCGGGTCGTTCTTTCTTGGTCGCCATGCCTAATGGACCGGGAGCGGGTACATATACCAAGGGTAGAAAGCCGGGCTCACCTGGACGGCTAACACCTAAACGACCGGTTACATCAGAAACATCCAAATAGCTCGTTTTATAGGTTGAAGAAATTTGCAACCATACAAGATTAAGCTTTCCCAAGCCATTTCAGAGGAGATGATGCTGAGGAGGGAGCAGGAGGGACAAGGGCCGGACACTTATTTCACAGATATCCCCCCATCCCCCCATCCCAACTCTTTGCCTCTGTAACAAATTCCAAATGCTGCATCCACCTTCCATTAGCATCACCTGAGAGGAGGAGACGGGGGCGTGATGAGACCCCCAAACGAGGAGGAGGAGCAGGAAGGAGGCTCGTCCTAAGTTTATATGGTCACCCCTGACTTGCAGTTAATGTGCAGAACTATTGTTACAAGTCTGTGATTGGATTAAACATGGGAGATGGGCAGAGACAAATTTTTTATTTATTTATTATGTTTTATAGAGCGCGAACTTGACCTGTGAGGGTATCAGAGCGCTTTACATGATATACAGTGCTACAAATAAGAAAAGTTTAGTGCAGAAATATACAAGATCAACAAGTAAAGTTACAATCACGAAGAAAGTTTGTACTCGCGTAGGACCCATAAGTTCTCGGTGTAAGGAGTTGGTGATCTGGGAAAGTGGTAGTCTTGGATTAGTCAGGCAATGCAGTGGTTGCGAGTATGTCTTAGACGAGGAATTTACCCATGAGAAAGGTTTTGGCCTCGTTTTTGAAACGTGCTAGAAAAGGGATTCTTCTGATGGATGGTGGGAGAGAATTCCAAATTCTTGGTGCTGCTCCAATGAACGCCCTGTTGTAGGTTCTATTTTTCTGAAAGGAGGCAGGTTGGAGTAGGAGGTTTCTAGCGGACCGCGAGTTCCTGCTTCCTCCAGATAGCACTAGTTTCTGTGCCAGATAGGCGGGGGAGTTTGTGTATAGGGCCTTGTGAGTAATGCATGCAAGTTTCAGCTGAATTCTGGCCTCTAGAGGGAGCCAGTTCAGTGCAGGGAGCCAGTTCAGTGCTTTCATGTGTGGCGAGATGTGGTTGAACTTCCTAGTGCCTGTAAGTAGCCTGGCGGCCGCGTTGAGGCAGTCTTTTAAAGGCGCTAGGGATATCTTGGGCAGTCCAGTGAGGGTGGAACAGCCATATTCAAGTCTGGAGATGACTAGTGCTTGAACTGCCATTTTTAGGTCAGGAGCCTCGATGAAAGGTTTCAGCTTCCAGAGGTAGCTCAAGTGGAATCTGGCTGCTTTAGCCATTGAGTCAATGTGGTCTCGCATGTTTAGGTTGCAGTCGAGGATTATGCCCAGGGATTTGGTAGAGTCCGCAATGGTTGGTAGGCAGTTCAGGGCTGTGATGGTCTTGATCCAATTTTGAAGCTCCAGGTTGGTTTTTGAAGGGGAGATTAGGAGAAATTCAGTTTTCTTTGCATTAAGTTTGAGTTGGTTGTTGGCTAGCCTTTGAACGGTAATTTCCAGGGTCTCGTTCAGGCGGAGGATCTCCTTGAGCGAAGAGATATTGATGTAAATTTGGGTATCATCCGCATACATATGCTAGGAGATGTTGGCAGTACGGAGAACTTCGGTGAGTGGCTCTAGGTAAAGATTAAAGAGGGTGGGGGACAGGGTTGAGCCTGTCACGGTCTGTCAACACTTAGCTGAATGAGAGTTGCAGTGTAACTCTAAGATGGCCGCCGAATATTTCAATTAGATTAAGGTTGTGTAGAGCAGCAAGTTTATGGCCAGAGTATGCTGAAGGACTTCTAGGCCAGGCACTATAAAAAGAGGAAGCTCAGCCTCAAACGTGGTGATTACTACTGTTATTCTGAGTTGTTGAAGCAGATTGTTAGGGCACCCAGATAAAGACTTTACAAACAATAACAGTTATCTTCTTAGATCACCTACCAGACCGAACAAGCAGTTTGTGAAAAAAAAAAAAACTATTGCCAGATTACAGTGGGCTAAGAGCACAGGCTCTGCTTACCCTTGGTTGGCTTGGTCATTGATGTGCCTGCTTGTCTTGTTTATTAGCTGGTGTGAGCTTTCCATCCTCTTCTAGTGTTTGTACCGAACCTGGAGCATAGCCTCATTACACATGTCCTTCCACTGCTTAATTTTCAGGCACTACTTTTGTTTTTGGCTAAGCTATCCATGAGAGTGAATGTGTTTTCCAGCTGTCTCTCTTGTTTACTTCTCTTCCCCCTCCACTGTGCTCCATGTTGGCCTCTCCCGCCTAGCGCCCCTCTAGGGGTTGCACTTGCTCCTGTGCCCTTCACCTTCATGTTGCATTCTCAACAGTGGTTCCCTTTTCACGCCAACCCTCTGTGCTTCTTCCTTTCCCCCTCCTTTGTGTTTCTTCCCCCACCCAAGCCTCTTTGGTGTTTCCACCCCCCACTTTTAAGGGGTGGACACATTTTTTTTTTTTAAGTGGTTGCCCTACTTTTTAAAGAAATGTATTGAACCAACTCAGATTTGAAAAGTAAAAACCAAAGAAGCGCCTATATCATTTTTAAGGCTCAAATGCACCTTCTAAATAATGTGTCTGCATTTTTTTCCCTCTTTTAAGTTATACTGTACAGCATCTCTAAAAACTATGGGTAAAGCCAATATTCCCCAAAGGGGACCACTGACTTTGCCAATGTGTGTTCTTATTTCTTTTTAACCAGTACAAACTTACGGGTATATTGACCAAATAGTTGCTTGTTGATCCGAAATGGGTTTTAGGCCGCTTTTTAAGACACTGTTACAGATGTTTTTGATCTGCCCAGTGTGCTCCTTCAACCAAGATTTGTTTGAAATAGAAGGAAAAAAAAAAAAAGAAACCACACAAAAACCCAACAATAACAACATGCCCGACTAAGTTAGCTTGTGATTCATCGGCGTACTTTATTTGAATACTTATTTCAGATATTTAGCATAGATTAAAAAAAATAATTCCACTTGAAGTTTTTGGGAGCTAAATAGTTTTATCAGGGTTTTGATGAATATGGATTTAGGCAAAGAAAATAAATCTGAAATTTGCTTTTACAAACTGACAAACTGCTCCATACAGATAAATAAGAAACAAACTGGAAAGGGTCATTCGTTTGTGCACAGTGTGTAAAGATACTAAAGTAAGTATCTTCTTGTGTAAAAAAAGGCCGCTTTATTGAAGACTGGTGCACATCACATACATTTTACCCTAGGGCTCCGCCTCACAAAACTAGACCTCACTATAAATTACTTTACCTAATTCTCGCTGCCCCTACCTCTAAATTTACCACACCCCATCCTTATCTTGCAACTGTAACTCCTATCCCAGCATAAAACGTTGAACCTTTACAACGACAAACACTTTGACTTATATCTATTATCATTTATCTATCTGTCCTCTTAACTTTTCCTTCCTCCAGGTTTAACTTTATTACCACCCCCATTGTCCTGCTTCCCCTATGTTCACAACCATCATCTTAATATATAACCATGGCAAGTGAAAGGCCCACCGCCTGCACCTGCTTTAATCGATAACTAATTATAGGTAGAATAACATTACCTATTGTTAATCAATAGCCAGGCCTAAAAACGGTGGAAAAGAACAAACTCAAACTTTATAGGTAATCAAGGTACATTGTTCTGTTAAAATGAACGCTGTAATAACTTAGTCCAGCCAAAACAACCACGCAGATCCAAGGCACTCTGCTCTCCAACATCTTTATATTTCAGTCAAGAATGCCTAAAATTAACAAAAAAAGTTTTAAAATATACTTTGAGAGATATTTTTGGGTTAACTGCCCCCTGCAATCCAAACAAAGTCAAAATGGTCTTCTGAAAAAATCTATAGGTTGTTCCATGCCCTCTCTCGGTGCTGCCATACTCGCCGGGGCATGTTACTATCTGTTCTCTCGCTTGTCGTTCTTGATGTACAGGCATACTACGGGAACACAAGATCTTACACAGTCTCATGCTCTCTCTTTTCAGCTTGTTCTCCACCAGGACGCATTGACGTAATTGATATTAGCAGAGTGACATTGTACCCTGAATACTTACGCAGGAGCACTTCTTCTGTCTTGGTATGTCCCTGGTTTACCCAATTTTCAGTTATACCTTCCGACTTAACCCATTGGAGACCGCTAGTAATTCTTCCCTTCATGTTTTCCTCTGACTCTCCAGTAACGCTCATTAAGAAATTTCTTTTACTTGGTCACGGGCCCTGCCGGGTCGGAAATATCACCAGTGGAGCGGTGCACATACTATTAATACAGTAGTAACTCCCTCAACCCTGAGATACATTTGCCTTCAGTGGCATCTTTTTTTAATGTCTTTGTTTGCGCATTCGCCCTTGACTTTTTCCTCTTGTTCTTCTTCTCCTTTCTTCTACAGATCTTTTTGCCATAAGTACTATAGCGCAGGTATGATTGTACTGCTCGTACCCCTCAGACAGAGCACGTGTTTTTTCAAACACTTTTGGCAGATGTTTTCATAATGGTTGACCCGTCCGTCACATTTTTCACACCGTTACCCCCTCACTTCAGTGCATTAGAACTAGTTTGCATGATGAAGAATACCTCTATGCCACTATAGACTTACCTCTCGGGTAGTCAACGTCTGCTTGCGGGATACCGGAGGGGTCACTACATCACTCGCCCTTGAGATCTAAGGCCCCTGCTTTGCCAACACTACGACGCATACAACACCGGGTGATTCTTACGTTTTGGGCTGTACACGATAATGGATGCCGTATTATTGTTCTTCAGTGATTCAGGTAACATCAGATGTTCTATGTACATATTTTTGTATCTTTTCCCAGCCCTGAGGAGTCGCGAAGACACTGTTCCCACGCGACGAAACACGTGTCGGCTGGTTGTGGAACCATTAAACCGTTGTAATCACAGCAATACTGTGCCAAGAATTTACTTATTTTACTGTTGACTTTGGCTTATCTTGAATTGTGTGCCATAATTGTACACGACTGCGAAAGATTTTTGATTTTGTGTGCATACGGCAATACTGTAGTGATTGTTTTTGGTATGTTAGTTCATTTTGACATACTGTTGAGCGGTTAGGGGGTCTTCTCCACTCGCCTGTTGCACCTTATTAACTAACTTTGCCCCAGCTACCCTTGCGTCCACTTCTGGCAGAGCGCCCATTGTTATTCTGAGACACTAAAAACCCTTCCTTCTGGTATTTTAATTAGGAATGCTTACATGGCAGCAATGGTTGTACATAGAACAATGAAGGCTGGGAGAGAGATGACAGTGGAGCAGTAGATTTGCAGTAATTATATAGATATGAATGATAAAGATAAATACATCAAAGCAACTATATCGCACCAAAAGAAAACACCGCAGGACATGTACAGTGGTATTGCGGTGGAAGGGGGTGGGGGTTTAAGACTTCTAGTCCCTCGAGACAAAAATGGAGGTATTTCAATGCGGTTCTGAACTCGAGAGGGGGCAGAGGGAGGTGGAAGAGGGTGCAATAAATGTCTGGCCTTAGTGCATTTCAGTGGTTGTCACCTCGAGAGCAGACCTTGAAGGCTGCACAAGATGGCGTGGCTGCACCTAACGAGGTATGGCTGGTGGGTCTTAGGAGGGGGAGGAATGCTATGTGCATGCTTAGTGGGCATGTGTGCTTGGCTGGCCACTTCAGGCCGGCCAAACACACATGCGCACTGAGGTTTATCCAGCCCGGCTGCACAGAATAGCAGGGCTGGAGGAACTGCACAAGCTCCCGGCCCTGAGGGGGCGTCTCTTCAGCCCGCTCAGGGCAATCCCCGCACCGCTCTCACACTGCTCTCATAACATGAGAGCAGTACAGGGAGTCTGATGCTGGCCCAGTGTCTGCTGGGACAAGGCAGACCGAGGCTCGATGCAGGACGCGTTTGGCAGCTGGAGGTAAGTTTTTTATTATTAAACACCCCCCTCCCCATCCCCAATACTCCCACCCAGGCCCGGCTCCAGGAATTTTTATTTGGGTGGGCCAAGAGTGCATTTGGGTGGGCCACTGCGGCAGTCGCGACCCGCGAGAGGGGGTGGGGGGAGAGGAATGGTGGGTTGGCAGGGGGTCACGTGCAGACGTCTGGTGGGGAGGGGTTCAATTTAATAATATTCATTAAAAAAACAGGAAGCAGGCAGCCAGGCTCCCTCTCCTAAGCCAATCACAAAGTTGCAAGCAGCGCTGTGATTGGTCAGTATGCCACCCAGCCAGGGGCCTATGTGGCCCTGCCCTGCTCGCATGTGCATACGCTATTGTGCAAGACGGTATTAGGAAGGGGCATCCCTTCCTAATAGCGAGCCGCATTTGTATGTATCATTTTTTTTGCAACCACAATTAAAGTCACAAAACACTCGCAGTTTACCACCACCTACTCCAAGTAGGTGGTAAGCCACTTGAAAGAGGAAGGGGTCACCAGGGGAGCCCTTCCCCTTTGTGAAAATATTTTTGAAGAACAAGCAGTGGTCCCACTGACTGCTGCCTGCTCTTGAAAAATGAAACAGACATTTCATTTTCCTTTTTAAAATGCATCCCATGTAAGGTCCCTTTGATGAGAAAAGGAGGTTTCTGAGGTGGGAGTTTCAGGCAAGTAACAATACTCAGCCTCCCTCGTTGCCAGCCTTCAGAGAGAATCTCTTTTCATTTCTAATGCCACCTGACCCCGGACTCTGCAGCACCCTCCCTTCCAGCCCTGAGTATCTATTTTCTACCATCCATCTCTTGTGCACCTTATCTCACAGCTGACTTTGGGCCCCAGCCCCATACCAGCCACCATCTGGATCCTTTTTTCATTATTCCTGGTAAAAACCATTAGTAAAATCCCCCTCAAACTTTAAACATTAAATATACCAGTAAATATAATTAGCACACACTTTAAAATATGTTCCACAGTGGCCCTAATGACCTGACTGCTAATTAAATACACAAAAACAGAAATGCCATGACAGGGCCGGCTTTTTTTTAAAAAAAAATGTATTGGTTTTACCCCGTTTTTATGCAAGGAATGCAGAGTTCAAATCATACATAACAGATACATTTAACAAATGCAGTCAAAGAAAAAGAATAGAAATACAGAACATATGCAAGATTTCTTAAATCCAATTAGTTATAGCAGCCCAGATCTTAACTCCCATAGCCCTCTTTCTTCTTCCTTCTTCTTCACTGACCTCTTTCTCGATATCTTTATTATCACCCTCCAACAGTGCCCATCAATTACCACCCTCCACCAGTGCCCCTCATCTCTCTGTAGCCCCCCGTCCACCGCAGGATGCCCTTCTCGGATTCTATCATTGCCGCCGTCCACCAGTGCCCCATATCTCTGAGTAGCCCCTCATGACCTCCTCCTCTGATTAGCTCACTGCTACCATCCAACAGTGCCCTCATCTCTACATAGACTCTCCCCATATTCACTTCCTCCTCGGATGCCCTCATTGCCACCCTCCAACAGTGCCCATCATCTCTCCGTAGCCACTCTCATATACTTTTCATTTTTTGTATAGCGCTACTTGTAGTATAGGGTTTCACAGTACTTTATATCACGCACACATTATGCAGAGACAATGAATCATACAGTATGTAAATCAGCCTATAGGGAATGTCACATAAGCCAATGAGGATTACCAGGTGTAGGAATCACATGTCAGCCATACTGGTGGGCAGTATGTTTTAAGAGGGATAGGTATGGAGAAGCACAAACTCAGGATTTAAAGCATACCCCAGTGGTTAGGGTTTGTCTTTACTGATATAAATGTATATCTGCCCAAACAAACTCTTTATAGCAACATTAGAATAATGAAAGAGTGGGGAAATTCTAATTATATCACAACACACAAAAAAAGTGTTAATTATACCATTCAGGTTTGTATGCAGCTCTTTGAATACAGTTCATAGGTCACTGTCCTAAGTTAGATCTGTAACTTCTGAATTGCAAGTAACAAAAGGATCTCTGTGACAAAGGCAGTAACCCACTGAGCTATCCACATAAACAACAGTTTATCTGCATCCCAAAACTGCAAACAGACAAAAGATTGCTCTCCAGCAGGACCATTAATCACCAGAGTTATCTGGACATTTGTACTGTTGTCTTGCATTTGTGGCAGAGCCAGTCATGAAAATCATACAAGTAATTTAAGTGAAATATAAACAGCATACACAAAGTATGTCTTGCTGGGCCCTCACAGATTAAAAAAAATATGAAGAAATAGCCGCACATTCTCGGAGCATACATGAAGCATAAATCTTGCTGTGCCTTTGCAGATTTTTTTTAAAACGGAATAGCCACACATTCTCTTTTTCTGCTGGGTTGGAAATCTGTCTCAGAGCCCCATCCGATAAGCAGCTAAAGGGGGTCAGGAAAGGTGAATCAGGATAAACAAATTCCTTTTCTCCAGCGCTGAAAAGACGGAAATGTCCATGCAGCACGTAAAGGTCACCTGGTGCCAAAGAAGGGATTTGTCCCCTTCGCCATACCCCTATTCTACCTACGCAAGTGGGCGGGGGACACAGCTCACCTTTCCAAAGGAGATGCGTGATTGGGGGTGCCTGTGAGAGAGCCCAGGCCAAATCACGCAACTCCTAGAAGGAGGAGATAAATTACGTTCAGAGGAACGTTTTAAATTATAGTGCACATTTTCTGTTGCCTTCTTGACGTCGCTGCAAAGGCCAAGATTCGTGTTTGGGTGGGCCAGGCTCATGTTTGGGTGGGCCTGGCCCACCCGGCCCACCCTCTAGAACCGGTCCTGCTCCCACCCCCACCACTTTGTGTTTGTGGCGGCCACCACTATTGTATATTGGTTTGGTACCCACATCAGTTTGGTCTGCGGTGAGGATGAGTAGTTGAAAGCAATGCACTGGCAATCTTCACTACTCCTGACCTCACTCTTCAGCGTCACAACGCTCGCCTCCACCCGCCCGTTGCTGTAATTCTTAGTCTTAATGTGTTTTGAGAGTCCACGGAGAGCATGGGCTCACCAGCCCTTTCAGGCACAAGAGTCAGACGGGCAAGAAAGGATCAATGAAAGACTCACACTGGCCCCCAAAGCTCCAGTGATGGGGAGGAGAGCCACCTCTCTAGAGAGGACTACGAGAAGAAATAGTACCTTCTACGACTAATGAATATCACTGGTACGTACTCCGCTTTAGAGAGGCGCAAATGTTGCCGAGGTGGTGTTAATATCTCCACTTGCAAACAGGTGAGGGCACATACATATTGGAAAGTACTGCAAACAGAGTGAAGGCAAGAATTCATCATCTGAAACATTTGCTATTCTTGCTTCTGCCACAGAGGTTGGAAGCAGCAGGAGTGTAAGAGGGGAGTTTGGAAGAATTCCAGTTGGCATGCTTTTCAGGGTCTGACGTCATACGTTTCGTAGGCGGTTGCTTAACGCAATAAATGTATAATGTGGAATACTATTGTGTGGGGCGGTTTCGTGGTATACATCGGTGCTTCCAGAGTCCCTTGGGCACAGAGTAAGCTCCGAAATTGAAAACAGATTTTAGACCACAGCAGGGAGGGGCAGAATAGACAAGGTCCGTTCACGACTGCGGCCTATTTTTGGTTTCCCTAAAAAGCTGGTTTACACACAGGACTGTGCTGCATTAAATAACCTTTTAAAGACAAATGAAAGCCTGGCGTTGCTGCAATTGAAGGCGGTCCTTCAATCTGATGCTCACGGAGTAATTACAAGGCTGAAGTGCCTCCGCCATTTTCAGTGCATGTAAACTATAATTATAGAGTTTCTCCTCAAAAGTCCCTGAACAAAAATGTACCAAAAGCAGGCCACCACTAACAGAGTGCGATTCCCCTCGGAAATGTGGTGAAAGTTCAATGACGTTCACCAGTTTCGTTTTTCACAAAGAAGGTTCTCTATTTGGGGAGAGGTGGGGATTTAAAGGGGAAAGCACGCGTTTTGAGTCCCCACTCTTTCCCTCAAAATATAAATGTTACATAGCGCTTCATACCACTCTTGGTGTGGACACAAGACGTTGCTATCAACAGGTTTAACGACTTCAGAAGGACAGAAGGCCAAGTCTACCTTACAAGGTTCAAGACCGCGGACCTTCATGTCACTGCAGAGGTCAGCGGCGAGCGACAAATCCGTTACTGGGACTTCACTCGCTCTGCCTCGCACTCCTCCCAGTGCGATCTACAGCAAAGATGTCAAAAACAAATGCAAACTGCCTTAAAGTTTTTTTTCACAATCATTTTAAATTCAGTACCATTGCTCGAATCTCTTTTGAAGTAGATATTTCTGCTAATAAATCAAATTGAAACATGGATTAAGGGCTCCTGTACTCTTGAAACAGCAGATAAACGGGACATTGACAATGCATTGCCATTTCTGACACGATAAATTATACGGGTACATTTCTGGGCGCCAGTGCCTGTCAATCACTAGATGTGTTCGAGCTCAGAACACAAGCTGTTCGATCCTGAATTAATAGTGGCTCCGTGGGGCGCAGTCTTCTGGGTCTGAATACGCATAATAAACAAGGGGCCCGCGAGTCAATTTCTGGGGCACCGTGGTGTAAATACCATTCCCATGCTGTTCGCTTTTCAAGTGCCCGCGGTGCCGGGCGCCGCCTTTTGATCCTCCGCAGCGCTGGTGACCCTGAAAGTGAGAGGGCTGGTCTGTGGGGAGGGGGCCCCAGGCCAGGAGGCCGCATTGTCCGCGGACACAACTGAAATGTTAACCTGCATTCCTGGCGCCCGCCCACCCTGGAGCCGGGCGTGAGGGCGTCAGGCCCCGCCCACCTGTGGTCTGTATCACTCAACAGCCCCCTTTAAAGAGGATAGGTGCGAGCGTGTCTGCGGCTTTGATCTGGCAGAGAGGGGGCGGGGGAGGCGTCCGTCCTCTTCTGCAAACATCCGCTTTCATGCGCCTCTTCTGCAAACATCCTCTTCCAGGCGCTACACGCCCTTTGTGTCCACCATTTATGCTTGGGAGCCAAGCAGAGGAAATTAAAGGAGGAAGTTCCTGCAGGAATTTGGTTCGAGAGCTAAATGCGGTGTACACCTCACCTCCGGTTACTGTGCGTGTCAACACCATGTTGTGTCCACAAAAGGTTAACTAGTGTGTTCACAACAGTTTAACCCACGCCCTCTAGACTTTCATGGAGGCCAGTGGCTCCGAGAACAAGGCCTCGTGAATTAACATATCACCCACCCACAAAAACCCTACTGGTAAAGGTTCCATTATGTACACCAGTTCAACAGATGGCCTTACAGCTATTTATAGGCGGTCCCTTTTTTATTCATTGCTTCTTGAGGGGAGGGGTGAATTAGCATACAGACCACTTGTAAATAGTGAGTTTAACTTTTAGATAGGGTTCGGATAGATAGAATCTGTGTTACAAGGCATAGCTTAAGATGTAACAACTTGGAGAAGGAACACAAACAAGGAGGTGTTGTCATTCAAGAGTAAAAAACCCTCGGACGTCCTGCCCTCCACAAATGAATGAAATTCGGAGTGACCATCTGCTGATTTTTCGGACCCAAATAACACATCTATTCAAAACACTGGAAGTAACAAATGGTATTTGTGCATGTTATTTTTTTTGCATGCGACTGCCCCCATTCCAGAGATGCCCAATTGTAGTTACAGCCTACACCAAAGTGAGAGGGTAAACCCTCAAGCTTAATACGCACTCTAATTCAGTGCTAGTTCTTCCAAGGGCTGCTACAGCCCAACTCTAGCCTGTGTTAGCCGACTGCTGCAGAGGTCTGACTTTATTAAGCAGATGATCACAGCTTGCAATCACAGAGGGCCCGACTCAGAGAGCAGGGGTAGATGAAAAGAATGCCACCAAGTTGGCTGAAGCTACCTATACTTAGGCACTGAGAAGTGTCATTTTGTGGTGCTGAGTTAATGTGCTACATACATTTAGAAATAAGTTTGTTCAGTGTGGGCATCCTTACCTCTGCTAATATACTAAGTCAAACACACAGCACCTGCTTACAGGCGCGGCCAAGGCTTTCAAAGTAGGATCCCAAGCGTCCCACTATATTTATAGCTTTAATTGTTCTGATTGGAGGTGGACAAGCCAGCAAATGCACAGTGCCAAGCCAGGGCAGATCCAGTGTCTGGCCTGGCCCTCTGAGCCAAAGCACAAGCCTCGCCCAACCAAGCCATCACAAGATGGTCGGCCTGGTTTACTTGCCAAACATTATGAAAGAATATGATAAAAATACAATGAAACAATTGTTTACCAAAATCTAAGTTTCAGTGTTATACATTAGATGATATCAGTGTTGTGATATTTACTGAAATTAATAGTTTATAAAACTAAACTTCAATAGGGAGAGAAAGTAGCAGTGCCTTCGGTGCTTGGCTTGGGCTCCATGTGGGCATGCCAGGCCCCTTGAAGCAAGAGCAGAGCCAGCACCAGACTTCTAGGCCAGAGCCCTGTTCATGTCTTGCTGCAGTAGGACTGAATTTACTCGTTAGAAATTAATGCTGAATTCAGATGTGTATAAGTTAGCATAACTAGGTCGCAGTCGAAAGTCAAGGGTGCAGCCAGCTTACACCGACATCCCAAATAAATGTGCACGTTTATTTTACACGAAAACGCCTTTCCATGTGCATGTCTCTGCACGTTTTAGAAGCTCCCTTCGTGGAATCTTTGTGTTGATAAAATACAAGTGCATTAATGCGCCTTCATCTCCAAGAAGTTGTGTCTGGTATATTCTTGTCTCTAACTATTCCAAGGTATTTTGCTGGAGGCTCTTGCATGAGCTGTTCATTGCTTGAACATGTTCTTGTATTCATTTGTTACAAAACGCACAGTCATCTCTTCTTAGTTTTTGATTCATATTTTGTTTATTACAGCAAATTAAGTGTTCCTGAATAGTTTATTTAATCGATCACATGAATTTGAATAGCGATTGGTTCTTTTACATGCATCTTTGTTAATTCAGCCCTATTATGTAATTTCACACCATGTCGTGTGTGAGTGTGTGGCCTTTCCACCTAAACCCTATAAATTGTAGTGTTTGGGGAAGATGTACCAGACTTTTTCAAACATTTTTAGGGAGCAGACTGTGCTAGTCTGTATACTCACTTAGACTTTCTCTGCCTTTTCAACTGAGCAGCCTCTATGTTAGTCTGTCAAATCTATTTCTTTTACAGGAACATAGGGATTTTAGGGCCATTGTGAAATGGTTCTGTCATTTCAAACAAAACAGTTTTGCTGCATGGTTTTGTAGTTTCTTGAGCTAGGGAAAGATACTGTTCAGAAGGCCAGTACACAGGCTAATACAATAGCCCAGGAGTGACACAAAATAGGATTTTCTGGAAACAGTGGCAGGTGTAGGTGTTGGAAAGGTGTTTGGGAGAACACATTGATCTGGGGTATTAATGATAAACTGCTGTCAATGAGCCATTGAAGCTGATCACAGCAGACAATCGATCTTAGTAGCCAGTAAATACTGACTAGTGTCAAAGGCAGGTGACACGTCTTACAGGATCTGGGCTCAGGGGTAGAGCCCTTGTCACGACAGTTGACAATTTCTTCCCTGATGTGTAAAAGAGAACGCCTATGAGGTCTAAAGCCTGACTGAAGATGCTTTAAGAGACCATCTGATTCCAGATGTGAGGACAATTAAAGACTCTAGTATTCGGCTAATAGAGGGTCCCTGTGAGGAATGTTGCACTTTGTGGATTGTTTTGCACAAATAGAATGGTGGACTAATCCACAACGGTGTAAATAGGGCATTTAAGGCATTATTGGCATACTAAGTGAAATACGACTTTATGAAATGTTTCAACCGAATACATTTTACTTTGCAGTTTTTGTATATATTACGAAGATTTTAACTGTACTTTAAAACGGTCCTTTTAAAATTTTTATTAAGTTATGATGTGTCATACTGTTATGTAAGAGTGTCACTTTGTAAGTTTTAATTAACTTAACAATAAAGTGTCTACCTACGACAATTAAAGGGCTTCCACTGCTGGAACACCAGGCAGCCACCCAAGGGGTCTCTAGTCAGCCAGACTGGGTCTGTAATGGATTTCAGCCTTTCAGATGGCTTCACTGCCTGTGGAGTTAGTGAGCAGGCTGGTGATGGGGAGTGTGAATGCTACATCAGCATTATTGATGTACCAATAAAGACAGAATTATTTGAAATAGACCAATATGTTACTTGTGTCAGATTCTGAGACAGACACAAGCACACATCAAGCCTGCACAAGAATCCAGAGGCCAACAAGGACAAGGCAGTATGGCCCAAGGAGAGGTAGTGCCAAGCGAGCCCGTGTGGAGTAAGTTTTAAGTTTTGTTGGTGAAGCAGGACAGCAGGTTGTCACCGAGATCTGGTGCCGGAGCAGGAATGCCGGAAGAGGAGCTAGGTGACATGTGGGAGAGTGCTATGGCAGAGTTTGAAGATTCAGCAATGTGGGTATGGAAGTGCCCATTCTCTGCTCTGGCAGCTTTATAGCCTCTGCAGGGGGCACAACAGACAGTGCAATGGAGACAGTAGTTTGGTTTTGTTGCAGTACCTTTTAATGCGCTGCCTTGGTATTTCGGTTGGTATGCCATTCATTAGTCTTCAAGGGGCAGAGTTATCTTGTGAGAGGGAGCGGCGCTATCCAAAACGGATTCTAGGGGAGTGAGCGGAGTGGGCGTGTGAGGAGTTCTTGCTTTGAGGAAAGGAGGAGCCATACCTTGAACTAAACAGGCGATATTTTAATGGTCTCTTATGATGCATATAATCAAAATAAAAGTACTTCTGGAGAAATCATTCAGGTCGTATCCCGTTATACATTGATTGTATGACAAGACATTAGTAGGTATTCTGTTAAGTTGACTTGTTGGTTTTCACAATTATACCTATATGGACCTTGTTATTCTGATGACACACACCCCTGTCCATGTGAGCCTGTGGTTTGCTCCTTTAGTATATAAACAGATCTGGATTAAGACAGTGTGTTTATCAGTTGGAGGGTAAAACCTGCTTTCAAGGCAGGGCAAACATTAGATCTTGGGTTGGAGGCAGGGACAGGTTCTCTATCAAAAGGGCACATGACTACACCTTGCTTAGAAGTCCTGTCCGAGGCCCTACTAAGCGCCAAGTTACTTAATACCTGACCCAACAGGTACCGAAGAGTTTGTTGGCAAATATGGAGGAACAATTTTGGACAGAGATCAAACATCAATGTGCTAGTTTCACATTTGTGTCTTTGTTAAAGCAGCAAACACATTTAAGAGAATTCATTCTTAGTGATAGCGAGGAAACGTTAGTCTATTGGTTTGCTAAATTTAATGGGACCTTGATTACCAAAAACATATTTGGCAGGTCGAATGCAAGTGTTTAGCATCTCCAGATGTCCCGTCACAAGGCAACAGTTGGAGGATAGCCTGAGAAAAGGATCTGGGTTACATAGTGCATCGATCACATCAACCATTGGATGAAAGAAAGCTTCCCCTGTTTAAATGGAACCAAAACCGAGAACCTAATCCTAGTGAGCAACATTGCTCTAGTCTAGCTCCCTTCCAACTGGCCTGTAACTGTAGGTCCGCCACCTATACCGAGACCACAAGCAAGAAACCATCTTTAACTCAGATCTCTCCTTTGGCCAACAAATGAATACAGTAGAAAGGGCATCAGATCTGAGCTATCACTTTGAAGGATAATACAGCCATGTATTCAGACTTACCATGCAGCACATCCCCATGGTGATGGCACATTTGGACCACTGTAATGTGATCTGCAATGGCCTACCTAAAAATACAATCTCTAAGCTACAAAGCACGCAGAATCAAGGTGTCAGAAGAATGGGTTTGTATTTAAACAGAGGTGGCTACATCACACCAGCTCTGCGAGCTCTACGCGGACTCCCATTGGAACACCGAATCAAATCCAAACTCTTTGTATCATGCACAAAGAACACCGATGCAAAGTGCCGAGCAGCTAGATTCACAATACGGTACATCACGCCTCACTCTATCCAACAAATCTTCTTCCAAAAACGATGAACATACAATCTTTGGGGTCCCAGGGCACCAGATGCTGGAACATTATTATCCACACAGCTCAGTTCTTGTACCCAACTAAGTTCAATTCAGGAAATTCCTGCACAAGCTTTTCAACGCAGTCCTTCGATTGAGCAGTTATGTTAACTAGGGGAGTGCCGGAAGAACACTGTACCCACAACCAGTTTACACATGCAACTGATCTGTAACACCTCCCACCCTTCTCTTTGGCTGTGTGTTTTCTACCTAGCACACTCACCAGTGGCCACGGTGACAAGCATGCTATATAAAACTCAAACAGAACAAACATTACAAATTATATATGCAATTAAACTTTTGGTGAAAATGCAGGTTTAAAACTTTGTGCTTTTCTGGAGATGACAAATATTCGCATGGGGGGTGAGGTTATGGTCAGAAGTCAAGAAGTGTGCACTGTCTAGATATTGGTTGGTACGTTTGGAAGGGGGGCCTGTAGAAAAGTCATGTTTGAGTGATTTTTTCACTCCAACCTGCATTAACCCCATTATTCGACAAGATTGAAGATATCGCCAACTAAGAAGCAGTGTCCTGCTCAAAACACCAGTTTAAAAAATAAAATAAAAAAAAACCTGTGTTCAGCGGTCTTTTTCTGGATGGGTTTTCAGGGAATGCAATGATAATCTGCTTTCAATTTGCTCTATCTAGACGCTATCCACCTTCAAGGTAGAAGTTCACCACTTTCTTCTTGACCAATATTTCATCACATCTTTCCTCTGATCATCATACTCTGCCCACTTAAAAGTCCTTTGGTACTCATATGGTCTCCACCAGGTCTGACCATTGCTTGTATTCTTGGATTCGTTTCGACAGCCCAATTGCTCGTACATCAGTGATCCACTGTAGTCCCACGGTTTTACCATATGCTACCGCCACAGAACCATCTATGTAGTGAACTCTTACCACATTTATATTGTCCTTGTATTGTTTTTACCTTACAGTGTATCCATTTACCTAGTGTTGCATTATATTATCACAATATGCAATCTACCTTTCCTCTGTAAAAGGATAAGATTCTGCAGAGCTTTGAGCACGCTATACAACTTTAGTTAGTAATGATCCCAGGCAAGAAAAAAATATGGCCAACAAACAGCAAACTGATGGCGAGGAGCACAACAGTCTTGTGGCAACAGGTACATATAGTGAAGACCACTATCCCAAGAGACATAGCAGACAGTGGATAATGATGTGAATTACACCCCGCCTCAATCTAAAACCACTACTGTTGTTCCACACGATCTTGAGATGGGGGCCAAGCGCTCATCGAGCTGGTTTTTTTAGGTCTCGTGACCTATCAATGCGCATGCGCATTGAGCGGAGCGAGAGATAAAGGGGCTTAAACAGAGCTTACCGAGATCGGGCGATTCCATGCAGTGCCCGTGTAAAGCTTGCTCAATGCGCATGCGCATTGCAATAAAAAGCGCGTGCACAGACACCAGCCTCCCTCCCAGAGGCATTCCCCAGCGTGCGCTGTGCCAACAAGCCTTTGAAGTGCAGCTTAGCTTCACCCCCGCCCCTTGCTTCACACGTTTCTCGCATTTCTCCTCCCTCCCTCGCCCTTCAGCATGCCTAAAGCGCTTTAGCGAAAGCGCAAATTCCAGCCACGCTTCTTGCAGTGAAATGGAAAGCTCTTGGCAAATATTGACTGTTCACTTTTAAATTGCTTATTCTTGTGTTTGGGTGTTAATCTGTATTTTCCCCGAGACACGGCCGGCCGGCCGTACTTTCACTTTCTAGTTTTTTTTTTACTTTAAACACAACTCCGGGCATTACTACTGACCAGCAACCAACAGTGTACAGAAATGTGTAATGAATAGTGATGTATCTTTAATTGTCCAGTGGGCATCAAATATAATACCTAGTTCGCTCCCCCAAAGTTAAGTTTTATAAAGTCCATTTCTGAAATGCGAGAAATTCGTGCTAACGCAGCTTTTATTAAGTTAAGGAAAATGTTTTTTCAAAATTATTGATTTCACCTAGGCTCAAATCTGGTATTGACCCAAAGCAATGAAATACGAGCACATTCCAAAGTAAAGTCTTGCTTGTTTAATCATCTGCCCGTATCTCCTGAATCAGATAGAAACCTTGGGTTCACAGTTCACAACATGTTACATGGGATTGCATTTACCAGAGCGAAAGTATTGAAAGAAAGAAGGGGCTTCGGGTTTTACATACTAGCTTAATTTGCAATTCTTACCAAACAAGCGGTATCATTTCTTGTTGGACTTTCAGGATGGCCTCAATTAGACTTATTTACGGGAAAAGTCAATGGATAAGACATTAAAGGCCAACCTCAGAGTCAGAAAGCAGCAACCACAGACCTCAGAGAAGTGCTTTCTATGCCAAGAATTGGTTGGTTATTGATCACGGTCTGTGTATTTGCTCACAATAGCACTTACACTAATTTTTCTAGTGTAAATATAAGTAAATTCTGAATGGGTGTTGCTGAACAGTCCTCAGATCGGCATGTTGTGGTTCCTGCTGTAACCACCACCACATCCACCATGACATCCACCACCACATCCACCATGACATCCACCGCCACATCCACCACATCCACCACCACATCCACCACTTCCACCACCACCGCATCCACCACCACCACATCCACCACCACCACATCCACCGCATCCACCACCACATCCACCACCACCGCATCCACCACCACCACATCCACCACCACCACCACATCCACCACCACATCCACCACCATCACATCCACCACCATCACTTCCACCACCACATCCACCACCACTTTCACCACATCCATAACCACCACATCCACCAGCACCACCACCACATCCACCACCACATCCACCACCACATCCACCACCACATCCACCATCACCACCACCACCACTACATCCACCACCACCATATCCCCCAGATCCACCACCACCACATCTATATATGTGTGTGTGTGTGTCTGTGTAGGTGCAAATGCAATGTTCTTGGATTTTCGTCACAATAAAATACACTGAACATAATCTTCACAAAAGTTATTTACAAACGTTTAAGCTATTGCCATTATAAATTACAATAACTTTTATTTAAGTATTAATGATTTACAAAATTAAAAGCCATTGTTATTTGTAATATCAATACATCGAAGTCACGTAAATACAACACACATTGCATTACAAATGCTATAGGTGTCACAGTTGCAAAAGTTAAAACTATTGACATTGTAACTGACAAAGCTATTAATTTTGCTACTTTCAAAACCAACACATAAATAAAAAAAATGTCATTTACAATAACAATAGCTCAAACTTTCCTAATGCGAGACCTATTGCATTTCCAATGCTTGTTCTTATTAGCTGTGGTTTTCATAAGTCTGCGGCTTTCGTAAGGTGGCCCATTGTAGGCAGCATGAATGAGAACTTTTACCGGCCAGCCAGATGCCTGTAGTTACACTGCCAAGATCTTATGGCCATCTGCGAATGGGATTAGGTGCACCACCACTACCATTACTCCTCATTATTCTAAACTCGTAATTAATACGCACCTCTACCTCACCACATTCGTTTGCAGCACAGAATATCCCTTTCGCTGCAAACAGAACTACTGACCTTGTTGGGATCGGTCATTGCATCCTGTGTTCAACTCCACTTTTTCTCTGACACGGTCATCCACTAATGCGGAACCCAAAGGACCTTAGGGGGGAAGTAACCGGGGTGAAATCGGGCTAGGCTGTTTCCAGACCGACCATCACACCCCAATCTAGATTGCTGCTGAACTGCAACGGCCTCTGCCTAACAAGAATTGTGTACTTATTTGTTAATGCGGCTTTTAAGTAGCAAAGATAAAAATAAAGTTTGGCATCACCTTACATGTGGAAGTCATGACTCCATTTGCATATAGACTCCCATCCCCCCCAAACACACACACACACACTGCACCTAAGAGTGCAGCACAATGCTGCACTGCTCTTAGATGGCCAGGCATACAGAACCGGCCCTCCCCACCCGAAGACCTGTGAAAACTTGACAGCAGGAGCACATTTATAAAAAATAAAAAAAAATTAAACATGAATATGTATGAAGGACTAGCTCAGACCTCCATACTCAAGCACCAGAGTACAAGCAGTTATCTCTGGCTTTACCAATTCCCCCAGACATACACATTTGTCTAAAATTGCCAGACACTTTGGTAAACGTTTTAAGGTTTGAAACAGCCCATTGGACTTGGCAAGAATTGCTCAATTCTTTACCCCAGAATGCACTTCTCATTTGCTTCCATCCCCCCAGATTGTCTTTTAGGAACTCTTATTCATCTTGAACACTCTCCGTGAAGTGGAAATTCTTAACGTAGTCCAGAGTGGGGCTTAGGGAAAGAAAGGCTAGTTGTCTGGCATCCAGTTCATGCTGTAATTCACAAACGCAGGGCCTACCGAGAGTTATTCTGAGTGTGTGTCCACTCCAGGGAGATGTTGGCTGCATCACTAAGGTTTGTAATCTGCCTGGGATTTGGAGACATCCAGAGAGGTGAACCTTGGAGGCCTTGGCTGCCTGGATCGCAGGTGTCAGATGGTTCAATGGTGCACAGAAAACAGAGGTCGGGGTTTTGGAACAATACCAAATGGCAACTGATGCTTCACAGGTGTGAGGCTCCATTAAAGCAAATGGGACCACAGAGACTGACTCGGGTGAGACACCGTGAACGAAGGTGCGAGGTTACAATAATGGAGGGAGTGCCTGGGATCATTCTATAATGGGCGCCTTATTTAGGATAAATACCTACAAAAGACGAACAAACTTACATGAGAAAAGTGGAGTTGTAGTGGAGAGAACCCTGCGAGGACTGAAGGAGCATTTATTTCCAGGCGGGGTCCTCCACTTGTGAAAGGGGTCAATTAAGTACAAAAGCTCTTATGAGTGGAGACCTACTCCTGAGTGGAAAATTACCCACCCCTCCCCCCTCTAAGGCGCAGGTTATCCAAGCAAGAATGTTCTCGCCTTTCATCACTTGTAGAAATGCATGTCATCGAACTGACTAATTATAGCACCGAATAACTGGACAGAAACCACCGTTTTATAGAACGAGCATATTTACTAATGGATTGACAGGCTGTGGGTCACAAAATACGTTCTGGCTCGGTGAAGGAAGCCTAAATTGTTCCAAGCAGCTTTGTGAGATTTAAATTGCCCGCCCTTTGACCCTCCCTTTGTTTTTGTTCAATTTCAATGCCCGTTTTTTAACCCTTTGCTTCCACTTTTATTTTTCTAGTTAATTTCCTGTAATTTCTTGTTTAAGTCATTAAAGGCTCGCGCTTTTTTACCCTCTATAGAATGCGGTTTTAGGTACTTTCCTCCAGCCACCTTTACGTGCAACTTTATCGGGGGGGGGGGGGGGGGGTGCGTTCTTTGTTTACAACGTGTGCTCGCACTGTTAAGGGTATTTTATTTTATTTTACCAAATGGGCTCTCTAGTGCCTCGTGATTCTCCGGGAAAAGAATGGCAGTGCCTCGGGCCCCGGGGGAGTGGTTAATTGGTATGCACTTTGCACATGTTCTGGCGCAGCTGCAATTTTGACAGTCTTTAGGGGACAGGCATGCTGCTGGCATTGTTGTTCAGTTTTTTCCCTATGTTTCACACCCTCACCGTGTTTCTTTAAACTCGCCCCTTCCATACCAGTGTGTGCAGCAGATAATAGCACTGCAGCCTCTGTAGCCTGTTTTAAAATGCAGTTTGCCAAAGATAACACAACGTATTTAAGTCGGAGATGCCGGACTTCATCCCTTTTCTGTGGATTTCCCACAGCTTGCTGTGTCTTTTCGCACTTTCACATTAATAGCAGGGGTCAGACACAGGTCTGAAGTGGAGCCCGCACCTCAACACGATAAACAAAACGCAGAGGAAAACCTGCAAAAACACAGCCTCTCAGCAGGGGGCGGGCTCGTGCGGCATTTCACCTTGAACTCTGCATCTCAACACAAATGAAAGGAACACCCTCACGCGGAGCACTTGCAGGGTACACCTAACATGAAAACATGGTCCTCCCAGCGGGTGCCGTGTGACACAAGGGAGCACGTCCACGTGGAGATTACACGCAGTGCAAGAACACACACACACACCACAAGAGGCTGTTACACGTGGATTGAAAGGAAAGCCTCAGCAGGGCGCGCCAAGTAAACATACAAAAACACAGCAGCACTTAATCTGAAAACAGCACTTTAAATGGAAAGTGCGCGTGGCAAGCACGACTTCTCACTCGCGGCAGTGGTCACACGAGGAGTGCAAAGCACTTTAAAACGGATGCAAGAATATATCAACAATGTGGGGGCGCTCGGAGAGAAGCACTTTAATCTGAAGACTAAAGTAATAGACACATGAAAAAAACAGAGGGGTAAGGGGGGGGGGGGGGGGGGGTTAACCCAAGATCAATGAATATCCCGTGAGACTCGGGGGCGCCTCTACGTGCACACATTCGTGCAAGGAAGCACACGCTTCTCAGGATTAGCACAAAAAAGCACTTTAATGCGGAGGTTAAACCTACACAGGCAAGGATACACACTCAGAAGGAGAGTGACAAGAGGAAAACAGCACTTCAACAAGGGGGCTGCACGCGTGCCCCGAAAGCAGCACTTTCACACGAATAACTGAACAGGAAAAATGCATGAAACAAAATACCGGACAATACGCCAAGCCGCGCGCCCACCCCTCGCAGCCAGGGGTTGCTGAAGGAAATGCCAGGGTCTGAACACTGCTCACCATGTGCTGCACCAAAAATCCTACCCAGAAGGTGCCCGACTGTGAACACTTCACCATGTGCTGCACAAAACCCCAATGCAGGGAGTGCTTGGTCTAAACACTGCCCACCATGTGCTGCACAAAACCGCACCGCAGGGAGTGCCAGTGTCTGAACACTGCCCACCATGTGCTGCACAAAACCGCACCGCAGGGAGTGCCTGGGTCTAAACACTGCCCACCATGTGCTGCACAAAACCCCAATGCAGGGAGTGCCTGGGTCTAAACACTGCCCACCATGTGCTGCACAAAACCCCACTGCAGGGAGTGCCTGGGTCTACACACTGCCCACCATGTGCTGCACAAAACCGCACCGCAGGGAGTGCCTGGGTCTAAACACTGCCCACCATGTGCTGCACAAAACCCCATTGCAGGGAGTGCCTGGGTCTACACACTGCCCACCATGTGCTGCACAAAACCCCACCGCAGGGAGTGCCAGTGTCTGAACACTGCCCACCACACTGCTCACCATGTGCTGCACCAAAAATCCAACACAGAAAGTGCCAGGGTCTGAACACTGCTCACCATGTGCTGCACAAAACCTAAATGCAGGAAGTACCAGTGTCTGAACACTGCCCACCATGTGCTGCACCACAAATCCAACCCAGAAAGTGCCAGGGTCTGAACACTGCCCACCATGCTCTGCACAAAACCCCAATGCAGGAAGTACCAGTGTCTGAACACTGCCCACCACACTGCCCACCATGCTCTGCACAAAACCCCAATGCAGGAAGTACCAGTGTCTGAACACTGCCCACCACACTGCTCACCATGTGCTGCACAAAACCCCAATGCAGGGAGTACCAGTGTCTGAACACTGCCCACCATGTGCTGCACCAAAAATCCAACCCAGAAATTGCAAGGGTCTGAACACTGCCCACCATGCTCTGCACAAAACCCCAAGGCGGGGAGTGCCAGTGTCTGAACACTGCCCACCATGCGCTGCACAAAAACTCCAAATACAGCAGCCGTGGCGCGCTCCGTACCAGCTGCTGTGTGCAGTCAGTAACCCATCTATTTGTTAAGCTTCATAACCACACACGGGCAACACGTGCATTCACGAAGCGTGCACCTCTCGGGGAATAACATTAATGTTTTAGATTACTAACTGCAAAAAAATTAACCTCGGTCAACGGTGGGTTTTTCTTCAGGGAGAAGGGGCTCTGTGGGTGGGCATGGAAACCATTACCGGGCCCTCACATTCAAGGAACGCATTATATTACATCCATACAAACCAGCAATGTTCCCGTCTCTCGCTCTCATTCCATTCCATCAGTAGTACAAGTTAATTTAAAATGCTTAATGGTACATTTTTCAAACAGATCTTCAAATCCTTTTACTTTTCGTGCACCTTGCATTTTGAAACACTAAAGAAATCCATCAGCTTAATACCTACACCCGAAACGTCGATGTAAATCAGTGGCACAGCGCCTAACACGATTCAATTAACATCAATGAGCCAAATCACCTTCCACACATAAATCCGACTCTTCAAACACGGATGCTAAAGAAAAACGTCATACCAGACAGAAAACGTTTTTAAATAAATCATTCAAACAATATCGTATTTACTGAGGAACTCCCTGCTTAAAGCCTAAAAAACTTTTATTACTACAAATAAAAAATAAAAATAAAAAAAACCAGGGGGGGGGGGAAACACACACACCACACACGTTGTCGCCCCCCCAAATCTTCTCCACTTTAGTGCAAGTCAATGTGCATTGCAACACCCCCACCTCCCTCCCCCCACACACACCTTTGTGCGAGTCAAGACTTTGTGGTTGGGAGTTTCCCTAGACAGCATGCATGCACCCGAGTATAAATTAATTCCTACCTCCGAGCAGCGCCCAAGGGTGAGAAGAGCAGTTCTTATCACTTTCGACCTGGATCAAAAAAGTGCCTTGGATAAAAAAAAAAATATAGATACAAAAACACTGCCCAGTCCTCATTCAGGTGACCACGGGGGTCCCTTCCGCGTGTGGAGCGTGAGATCTCCCGCTGCGCGCGGACCCGGCGGGAGCAGCGCACCCTGCGCGGAGCTCGTGCGCCTGCACGTGAAGCCGCCTCTGTGCTCTGCAGCCCTGGGAAGGAGCTGTGTTTTCTGTTCCAGGGCTGCCGCCTCTATTTAACCAGCCTAGATCATTACTAGCACATGTCGCGGATCAGACGCAAACCCTGGCCTGGAGCCGCCTGGCGGGAGTGGATTTGCATTTCAAAAGGGTGCTTTCCGAGTGGGGGAGGGGGAGCGGCAGCGCTCACTGCTGTGCCCCCAATCCCTCGAAACAAAACCAGTCAGGAGATGCAAACATGCAAGGAAAGGTTGTCTTCTTCAGAACTGTTAATTGAGGCTTGTAAAAGAAAGCAATGAAGCATGCACGCGCCCCATTAATACATAATGCAATAAATAGCATGCAACTAAAAGAGTTGCACTTTAAATTCTGAAGTCTGGCCTCTGATAGCGAAACTAGGGTAATTAATCCAAATGACTTGAACCTAAAAAGAGGCCGTCTACCCTCCTTAACAAGTAGTGTTGGAAGATATGAGCTATATTTTAAGTATTTTAAGGCAACATGACTAATGAGTGAATGGGGGACCTGCAAAAATAATGCTAATTTGTTTTGTGCTTATCTTATTAGCACTTGTAAATCCCCTTTCCTTACCTTTATCCACAAAAGAAAAATCAAATAAAATCGACACAAATTAAATGCTGCACCACCTGTTGACCGTCTCAGCGGGGAGGCCCATCAATGAATGGGCACGAAGCCTCAATTTTCCTCTCATCTGAGAAGGTTTGATGCACCCAGGAGGGTCAGTGTGAGAAGACCACATTATAGTGGGTGACTTCACGATTCAGAGCTTTGGTAACGGGCGCCCTTTGTGAGTACCCAATCCAGACCCTCCACTCACGCAGCTACGCGCTTAGAAGCCGCATAGATTGCAGTGTGCGCTATACATGAATGTGTCCCTCGCTTATAAAGGCACGCGCAATGTCCAGTGAGTTATTAAGGACACATTTCTTTCCAAAATGTAGCAGATTAACGGCGTCTTTTGTTCTCCTACATCTGAACACTAAACAACAGCGCCTCAACACCTCGAAAGTGGTACTAAGGGCTATAAACGCATCTCACGAAAAGTGGTTGCTTCCCCGTAAAATTTGCATATCCATAGCTCCTTCCTCTACTTTGGGGTATACCCTCCCCCCACTAATGGGTAGAGGCGTGGGGCAGGCTTGGTAGGAGGAGGGTTGGTAAGGGGTGTACGTTTTCAGCTGCACCTGTGCCGAAAGACAATTTACAAGAAGGAATGTTATTAACGCATACATGCCAACATTTCAGAAGAGCAAAGAGGGAGATTTTTTTTAAAAAATCGGGAGAATGGGGCTTCAAATCGGGTTACTGGCGTGTATGGGCTTTGGAAGTGTGCTGCTGCAGGATTGGACATTTGAAACACAAATGTACGTTTTTTTTCTTACCTTTTACAAGCATGGAGCGCAATGGCAGGCTGAGAGGGTGATGCAAGTGTTGTCCCCCCCCCCCCCCCCGCCCCTGTGTGACACCCCAGCCGAAAACAGCTTCCTGTGCACACACACGCCCCCCCCCCCCTACTTCACAGGTCTTCAAAAGACTATTGCCTTGTTAATGACCCTTTGTTGTTTTTTCACCCCATCGAGAGCCCCTGCATGGCCACTTTGACTATTGCTGGAAAAATTAGCACTTCACACAAACGCCCTGTCAACAAACCCCGAGGAATCGGGTTTTTGCTTGCAGGAATCGGGAGGCGGGAGACTAGCCTTCAAATCGGTAGTCTCACGCCTGAATCGGGAGGGTTGGCATGTATGTTAACGCTTTTCATTAAATGATTTAGAAGAAGCCCCAGAACTTTATCTTTTCTGAATTAATCACTTTAAATGTCATCTACGCGCAGGATCTGATTTCTCACAGAAAGGCCTGGTGGTGTTTTTCCTCTGCGCGCTCAGGTGCGTGTCCGTGGAACAGGTGCTGCTGTGCGGTTTGGGATCACGCTCTAGAACGGCGGGCTCCCGCACTGACCGAACACGGTCATCCGACGAAGGCCCGTGAACGCGCAGTGCACGAGCAACAAATTACTTTCTGGCCATTGTTAAAGCTGAATATATTGTGCACACTTCAAAGGGGTCTCGATAGGAGAGTGGCATCCGCGTGCAGACCCTGCAAGCCTGGGCATGTCACTTCAGGGACTTCTGAGCAGGGGAGAGGCAGCATCTAGTCAAGTCAAAGATGCTTTATTCGGTTTGTAAAATAACACAACCATATAGCAACAGACATAAAAGTTTACACATATTGAAACAAGCTATGGAGAAGAGAAGGAACAAGTAACGGGATTGCGCTTAAAATATAAACATTTAGCAACAATAATAGTACAAAATCATAGGGTCATCTAGAAAAATACATTTAACTATAATATTGATAATTATACGACCATTGATAATGTGCAAATATGCAGTTAAAGTGCTAAGTATCATCTCTGTATTAATGTATGTACGGATTGATAATTTCTAAAGAGAATTCTGCAACATCCTTCCTAAAGTGCAATATGCGGATAACAGCGTCTAATCAGGCTATTCACAAGGAATAACTATGACAAAAGTGCAAGTGCTGGATCATTCCAACAGTGGATATTATACCATAGCAGCAAGTACTCCTCAAACATATGTGTGCAAATTAGCATGATAATACATGTTATCAACAACATCCTGTTATAAAGTGCATAATACATTTAGCAGCTTGCAAAGTTCATGTAATAAATGATTTTCTAGCAGAAATACATTTTAAAATATAACTAGCCACATAAAAACATACATCTGGGGACTCTAGATTAAACACTAATTTCATTGCTGTTTGTAAATGATGCGTATCATATTTTAAAAAGATGGGTTTCAAATAATATTTCCTAAAAGAAGTATAAAAAGTGCAAAATAGCATAAAGTGACATACATTCTGTTTTGATTTGCCATCACATGGGCACAGACACGTTCCAGGTTGTTTAGGCACAGGGAAAGCCACAAGATGATGCACAATTCCTAAACGGAGACGGGTTAACACAAATCGATGGGAGGGAATATTAACTATTACAAGATAAAATTGGAAACCTACATTGATATTATATTGTTGGTAGAGATTGAATGTACTTTGTTTGTTATATTTTTCCACTCTGGTCTCTGCTGAATATTTCAAAAAAGAGGCCTTCAGCTCCCGTTTTGAAAAAATAGGATCCATTTTAAAATCTTTAAAAATGTCCAGACCATACAATGTTTTATACCAATAATGTATATGGTTCAGCCAAGGAATTTTTGATCGATGGTCAAGATTAATACAATCAGTTATTACATCCTGTGTAAACTTTGTCTCCTCCTTTGCCCATATTGAACGCCATAAGGACAGAGGGCGGAGAGCAATTAGATCTTTGACATAATACAGGTCTAATTCCTTGTGTAATAACTCTGTTGAAGCCGTAGCTGGGGCACTGATTAGTCTTTTTAAAAACAAATTTTCCTTCCCCTGGACAGTTTTAGCACTCTGTGCATCATACCCCCAAACTCCAGCCCCATATATGGCTGACGAAATGCATCTGGCGTTAAAAAGGGTCAGCATGTCAGGAATTCTGCGATCCCCTAGTTTCGCAGCAAATCTAAAAATACAGTTAGTATTCCTGGCCATTTTAAAGAGAACACTTTTTTGTTCATTAATCCATTTCCCGTCTCCTGAGAAGGTAATACCTAGATAACAGAAACTGTTAACACTTTCTAATTTCCCCCCTTCTAAGAAAAAAGGCTTGTGTTTTCTTTGTTTCTTACCACACACCATGGTAACCGTCGTCCCTTTATTAATTTTCAATTTCCTGTTTTCTATAAATACGTGGAATTGATTAATTAGATGTTGCAGTCCATTATGAGTCCTAGAGAGGAGGACCGCGTCGTCCGCGTATAAAAGGACTGGGATCGGGTTACCTTTTATAGTTGGTGCGTCTGCATTGGTCATTCTTAAAGTTGTATCAACATGGTTAATAAATAAAGAAAATAATAGGGGGGCGAGTACGCATCCTTGACGGATGCCTCTCTTGACATCAAAGAAAGGGGTGCACTCACCATCTGTTCCAAATCTTACTTTGCTTGTTAGATTATTATACAAGCGGGCGAGCAGATGGATAATTTCAGTAGGGGCGCCCATTGCCAGTAACGTGGGCCAGAGCAATGCGTGTTCCACCAGATCGAACGCAGAACTCAAGTCAGCAAAGCATAGGTAAAGATTACCAGGTTTAGCTTTGGTATACTTGCCGACTATGAGTTCCAGGTTCACGCACTGCTCCATTGTTCCTATTCCCCTACGAAACCCGTACTGCACAGGGGACAAGATGTTATTCTCCTCGGCCCAGGCTTCCAGTCTCACTAATAGGGCTCGACTAAGGATTTTAACTGTCGAGTCCAGAAGCGAGATTGGCCGATAATTCCTTGCCTCTGACCTGGAACCTTTTTTGTAAAGGGGTATAATGATTGATTGGCCCCATGTCGCTGGTAAATTACCTTCCACCGCTGCATTAAAATAGCGAGTCAGGATTGGGGCCCATAATAATATCTCATGTTTGTAGAAGTCCATGGGTACCCCATCGGGCCCAGGTGCTTTACCCCCCTTACTGTTTTTAATTGCATCTGTCACTTCATTTAATGTTAAAAACAACTGCATTTTCTTCCATTTAAAACATAAAATAGACCCATCTGGATTAAAATCAGAGTTAAAAATCTCAGAAAAGTGAGCAATCCATGCTAGACAACTAACGTGGGAACTGACCTCGGGAATATTTTCATTCTTTAGAAATGGGCCATTTATAGTTTCCCAGAACAATTTATGGTTTTTAGTTGCAACGGCCATATCAAGTTTATTCCAGGCATCATTCTGTAACTCCCTTTTCCTAGTTGACAAGGCCATTTTGTAATTAATACGTTCTTCTCTAACTATTTCTTTATCTCTGGGTTTAACATCAAGTACACTTTTCAACCTTTTCAAAGTCTTAGCACAATGTTTGTCAAACCAGACAGTTTTTTTTCTTTTAATCCTACTATTTCTTCTTAACAAGGTATTTTCAACTGTACATGTAATTTTCGTAAAATTAGAGAGAACGGCTGTTGCTATCACATTAGGTGCAAGACAATATTCAACCTCTCTGGTGCATTTACAAATAACATCCTTCGTTAACTTGTCAGGGTCAATTTTAGCCCATTTGATTCTCGTACCATTTGGTCTCACAGCAGAAATCCCATGGACAGATCTACCGTGCACAACAGTTTTTGGGCTCCAGCCCATTAGCTCCACTGAAATGCTGTTGTGATCACTCACAGGCTGCTCTGTTACCCAAACATTGGAAAAATTCGAACCACTAGACAATAAAATATGATCGATATTAGAATGGGCATCTCTCCCCCTAAATGTTGGGCACGTTTCATTATTTTTGTTTTTTGTACATTCAAGTAGTTCCAGGTTGAATTTGGCTATTGAGTTGTTCAATACGCTGCCATAATTGCTGTGCGGGAAATGATTAACGTAAACGCTATCACCCCCTGCATAATCCTCGTGGTGACCACAGATTCCCTTCTGGGCATGTCTACAGGCTTGAATGTTAAAGTCGCCTGTCCACAGTATTACAAAGTTGTTCTTGGTGAGAGTAATTGCAGCTTCAATAGCACATTCAACCTCGGGGACAATCTTATCTCGTTTAGGGCCCACAATATTATTATAAAGATTTACAATGATTAAGTCCCTGCCATGACTGTGTATTAATCGCAATACAGATGCATGCTGGCAAACTACAGTGTGCCCCCCAGCATTAAATTCCGTTAGTTTAGTTGAAACCAAAGTCAGTAGACCACCCTTAGCTCTACCAGCCTTGGAAGCTACTGCTGCCACACTATGGGAGGTATAGCCTTCAACTTCTATTAGTTCTGTATGCCATGTCTCTTGTAGACAAATAATATCATAGCCACATGTAATGAAGTTATCCCAGAACGGGGTACATAATTTTGAAGCGATTCCCGCTATATTCCAAGTGACAATTATAAGGGAATCAACGCAACTCGTACCTGTACGTTCGGGATTATTAGACAAAAGTGATGCTTCCTGTCTTACAATCGAACTATCATTAACATTAACAATTGTTGCGGTTATATTGTAATTTATAACATTATCTGTAACATTGCCTATACATAGCACATTTTTTGGCAATAATAGATGTGGCTCAGTTATAGTTTTTATACAACTTTCATTACCCGACTCCTTTTCCAATGTTAGTCTATCACCCATTTCAATGCTACCAGAATATTGGGTCAAAGATAAATCAGCCAGTCAGTCGTTCTCCTCAAGTGAGTTCAACAACTGAAATCTATTGGAAGTTGGGACCAGGAAGTTGTCATATAGATTGGGGAGTAAAGGAGGACAGATGGGTACAACATTAGGATACTTTATAGTAGCCGCTCTTGGATGTTGGAAGTTATGTGTAATAATTTGTCTTCCTGCCAGGTTCCTGTAGAAATAGTCTAATGGGAACAGCGTGATGTTAAATTCGTGGCTTGATGGCATAGGTGCGTGTAAGATCGAATCTCTAGCCCATTCTGTAGTCCTAAAATTTATGATTATACAATCCCCATCTATCTCCTTTTCATTTGGACCCACCCAACCTACCCTCTGTGTGGTTATAATCTCATCAGCACCTCGTGTTGGGAAACCACAGTTTTTCACCAACCAGTACAAGGTTTTATTTTTTAGGGTTTCTTGATTTTCAAATTGGTTGGGCAACAGCTTCGGGACATTCGCAAGTATTGCTACAAATGGTCTACAATCAGGTGGCAAATTAATAGTGGCTGGAATAACGTTATTAATATGACGCCTCGGTACAGGTAGGCTCTGATTATTATGTGCTCGGTCATTGATGTTTCTTTGACCCCCAACTACATTTTGCCCACCCACTGTCTTAGGGGTGGTGAGTGTTGGCCTCTGCCTACCACGTGTAGAAAGCACCGGATTTGCAGCCACAATGGGCACTTTCAGGGTATGATTTACTAAGTTTAATTTGTTTTTGCTCAGATTCCCAGATTCTACATTAGTTATGTGGGGTCCGGCTTGCGTGCCCAAATGTTCTAGGATATCCAAGTTAGCTATGCCCAGTTTTTCCAGATTCTCTATTTTTTTACTTAGAGTTTCTAGAGTTACCATCACAGGTGCAATATAAGTTTTTATCACTTCCCGAAGCATGCTGTGAGTGCCTTGACATTTGTTGGAGATGAAGTTTCCAACTGTATATCACCCTCTCTTTCATTGGTTTCTAAAGTTTGTAGAACCCTCTTTTTTCTTCTTCTATATATTTTGGGCTGTTTATTGATTATTATCCTCTTGCGACCTTGGGTAAACTTCCTTTTGGGGGGTACAGAGTCACAGTCAGTTTCACTATTTGACAAACTGATATCACTAATTTGTACAGTTGGAATGACAGTATTAGTATCACGGCCATCCAGGTCTGTGACGTTTACCGGCATATCACTATGAGTTTGGGGCTGTGGCAATATACTAGCTGATAAGTCAGGTGTTATTGACAATCTACATTCCCTAGTACAAGAAACAGTAGGTATTAAAGGTTGAAATACATCTGGTTGGCTTAAATCATACCTTGGCAAACCTGCAAATGATTCCAACAAAAGTGAATCATGGGACATAGTTGTTTCATTTGTAACGCTAACATGTGTATTAACAATTGCTGGTGTTTGACTTATTAGACACATACTCGCCGGTAAAGAGAGTCTTCTTTCCGTATTTTCGATAGCGTTAACAACCACTCCAATAGTTTGTTGCAACATCCTATCAATTGCAGTTAAAGTGGGAAGGGGAGTTGGCGCCAAAGTTTGTTTCCTTGTAGTTGAGCGTGTATGCATTGGTGTTTTTCTATCCAGCACTCTGCTCTTAATTTTACTTTTGGCTTCCATCAGGTCAACTGCGAAGTGTTATATTTAAACAACCATGAAATGCGATGATTACCTTTGGAACGCTGGAGATTAAAATAACAAATAACAGGGGGGTAGCCCAGTCCGGTCTCCTGCGGTCTCCGAGGGCCTCAGAGGGCCCGCCCTTTGCCCGGGCTTGGCCCGGCGCGTCCCGCGCGCATCCTCGCGGGACGAGGGAGGAGTTCTCCCCTTATGCGCCTCCTGGCCCGACGCGCTGACGCTGGGGGAGGCGCTCCCACCTCAGGGCTGCTGGGGGTTGTAGTAGAGGGAGCTCCCGACCGGCAGAGCTAAGCCCGGCCAGCCGGAAGTGCTGATTACAGTGGCGCTGCAGCGGAGCAAAGCCCGGCCGCCCCTTCCAACCCTGCAGATGTACGCCACAGAAGGAGCCTCGGTGACCTGGAGGTAGGCTCACAAACAGGAACTGCATCTGTTCTGCATAATTCTCCCAGAAAACCCATCTGTATTTCTATTCAGAAGCCCAGCTGGGCACATGGTCAAAGTCCAGCTTGAAGCCAACAATGGGAGAGGGAGATGGTCTGTAGACGGTTAATGCATCGTGATGTAGGGATCTTTAACAGGTGAGCCTTCAACTCTTTCCTAAATTGGTGCAACTGTGGTGTGGTCCTGATGGGATACAGGGATGCTGTTCCAGATCCTGGGTGCATAGATGGAAAGGTGTGCTGGCTTCTTTTTTTCACACTTCTTAGCCTGACTCTGGGGGTCTCCTGGCTGCGGGTGTGCTGAGACCCACCAGAGACCAGAAGCTCGTCTGCAGGATAGGCAGTTGTGCTGGTTGTGTTGGCTTTATGAATGATGCAGCTGGTTTGGCAATGCTTCAGCTGGAAAGTGGAGACAATGACATTCTATCAGGAGGGGGTAATGTGATCATATCGCTTCAGGCCTATGCTGTATAAGGCCTTGCATAGCTGGTCTGTAGTCAGTTTTCTGGAAGGAACAGTTTAAATTTCTTTAGAAGGGAGAGCCTGTATCAGGCTGTGTTTGTGTTTTTGGCAACGTTTTCCTTGAGGGTGAGCCTGGTGTCCAGGGTGCATTCAAGTGATTTGGCATTCAGTGAAAGTTGTGGTTCGAAGATATCAGGGTTCATGTCACTGAGCCAGGTTTGTACTGTTTCTTGTTTGTTGTTCTTGGCAAACAAAAGGGATTCTGTCTTGGTTGTGTTCAGCTTCAGGTCGGCCCTGGACATGCAGGTCTTGCTGACGGTCAAGCAGTGTTTGATGGGTTGGATGTCTGAAGCAGAGAAGACTTGCAAGTAGAGTTGTGTTTCTTCAGCATATTGGTGAATCGTGACGCTGTTACCTGCGAGTAGAGCACCGAACAGCTCCATTGGGAGGTGGAAGATGGCAGGACACAGTACGGAACCCTGGTGGAGTCCACAGGTGATCGGGATCTTTTGTGACCTGTAAGGACCGATGTTATTTTATAAGTATTTGCAGAGTGCACTGTCACCCGTTAGTGTATCCTGGTGCTGAGCAGGTGTGGGCCTATCCTCGCCTAGGGCTGGGGGGTGAGGTACTGGGTTTTTAGGAACCGGTACCGAACCGGTAACCCAGCGGTGCCAGGGGATCAACACACCAAAGACCTCGGGTTCTCCTGAGTCAGACCCACAGAAACTTCAGAGTCTTCTAGGTGAAGTCAAAGATTAGTTTATTGGCTGCAACCAAGGTGACAGGGTCCTAGAAGTACAATGCCAGTATATTCAGGAGACTGCACACTTTCACAAAGTTAGGCTTCTCTTCTTATACATAACATTTGCCCTTTGGCGAAACATTCCTTGGGTGCGCGGTATTTCATTTATGGTTACTGATTACAAAAGGAAAGCAGAGTCATGATGACATGTACATATTTCACGTTGTGATGCCCATAACAAATCATCCAGCAAGGCCCAACATTTCATCAGATATCGCTGGACCCCTAATAAAAATGGTCACCTCCCCACCATAAAATAAGTGAGGAAAAGGAAAGAAGAAAGATGTGAGCGAGATATGGCAGGTGTGCGTGCTGAAATGGCTTTATGGCCGGTTGGGCCTAGATACTATCTTGCTTGGTCACTGGGAGGGAACTGACCTAACGAGCTCGGCCTGGGGCAATGGTTCTAACTTGTACTGGGGTCAGGAAGAAGTCGATTAAGGAGTACGTGTCCTTGTGGAATCAAATTCGACTGGATTAAGGCCTATGAAAAGGGCAACATGCAATTAAGGGTTCAGAAGGTAAATGACGATTTCGAGGTGAAATTGTCACTCGAATATACTGAAAATACATGTGCTTGATGTACTCGTCATTTCCGGTCTTTTGATACCAAATTCGTCCTATTTCGACGAAGTTTTTATTCTCGAGTCCGGTACTGTTACGGATCCATATTTTTCAGAACCACAGACCCTCCTTTTGCCCTTACATAGGCAATTAATCTATCCTTATGTTAATCTGAGTCCAGATCTATATTCCTAAAGTCATTGAGGTGTTGCTGCAACATCATTCTAGTGCTGAGTTCGTGTCTTGACACAGGCTTCCTTACACATGATGTAGCACAGAGGCCACATATTGCAGGAGCACACTGTATGCATAGACAGAACAGGAAAAGAATGGCTAAGACCATCCCAATGACCATCAGAATTTTCCATCCCCAGGCAGATATCAGTCCCCAGAGCCATCCCATTAATGACCAATCTCCGTTATCCACATGAATAGATTCGGAAATCTTATGTAGTTTGGAGATGGCCCCGTACACTGTTGGAGCATTATCTGGAATGAAAATGCAACAACTGGACTGGATCAATTTGCATACTCCACCCCGGTCCGCAAGTATTACGTCTAAAGCGACCCGGTTCTGAAGGGTCATCAGTCGATCCGACTGGAGCTCAGCAGTCAGGTTACTAAGGGCACCGGCAGTCTCGATCACAGTGGATTCAACTACCCTTGTCAATTGCCTTATGTTTCTGCTGTTAACCATGGCTCCCCAGAACGGCAGAATACCCATTGCAAAGTCACCAAATTCTTGACCCGCAGTGTCTTCTTTACTAAAAACACCTCGGACTGTCCTTGTCCGATGGTAATCCGCCGCTGCTGTGTAGGTGGGAGGTAACAGGAATGAAACAAAACATGAGCCCGAGAAGTCAGGGGGCAACCATGTATAGGCTCTATCGTGACAGATGAAATAAGTACCCTTTGCGGCTAAAAAGGCGGGGGAAGTCTGAGATCCAAAAACATACGTTTCTGTGCAGACACTCTTCCCTAGCTGAGCTCTGGAATTCCTACCAATACCTTGCAGACACAGGTGCCCTTGATGGGGCACGATCCAGATAGGGGACCATCTCTTAGCTTGCTGTTTCTCACTTAGTGTAGTGCCATATCCGGTCACATTCCAACCTACATATGCAAGTATCTCATCGTCGGGGGTATCTTCGTAAGAAGTCACTTCCTTGATCATGTCAACTATACCCTTCACTAGGGCGCTAGTCTTGAGGTTGTCTTTTACAGAACGTAGGGGTTGGATTTCTCGTGCATATATGAACATTGTCCTATATGCCCATACTGACCCATTGTGACTAAATGGCAGGACCAAATAGGGGATACCTCTATCCGTGGTGTGGGGCATGAGACCACACACCCAACAGTTGGTTGTGTTCATTACAAGTTGGTGTTGGTGTAATAACTGAACGAAGGAGTTATTAATGAACTCTAATCTCCTATTTGATTCGTGGTCAGGCAAAGAGTGGAAAGAATGAGAGGAAACAGTAGGGGGAGGTATGGGTGATGTAGTAGGCGTGAATGTCATATGAGAAGAGAATAAAACATAGCTTATCAAAAACACCATTACGCTAAATATCATAAAAATACACATCATTATAAAAATTTTCTTTCTCATTGTTTTCAAAAGTCTCTGCTTAAAGCTCATTTGTCTGGCAGTTCTCTCCACATCAGGAAACTCCATCCTCTCTAAGGTGCTGCCCGCGGCGGTAGGTTGTTTCTGCTAAGGGATGCTTCCGTCAGTCTAGGGTGGCTCCCTTCGACCATCTGGAACCAGCAACCTATTGTTGTCAGCTGCACCCAAAAGTCTTTAGTCAACCGCGACCCTAGCAGCGGAACCCGGATGGCGGTTCAAAAAAAACAAAAATAAGCAAGTTACCTAGATGGGAGAATCTGCATTTTCAAAATAGCATTTTGGAAGGAAAAAATTCATTATTTTATTAGTCCACAGGTTTTTCTCTCGGATCAAAAATAAATCACTTTTACTTTAGTCTGTTTTTCTCGGTCGGAAATTATAGCGTCTTTTCCCGGGTGCTGTCTGGTCCGGAAATAGTAGCTCAGGTTCCACAGAGTTCAATTGTTCTGATGGCGGCGTAGTTTCTTGAAAAATGTTCTTACTGTCTTCTTTTACGCGTTCATCAATTGTGCGCTTTGAGTCAGTGCCTCCTGTCCGGACCCATTGGTCATGTGGCAGAGGGAAAGGTATTTTCTTACAATGGATCCCGTGGACCCAATTGGCCTTCCCCTCCACCTTAATAGTTGACCTTGTAGACAGGAGGACGAGGTGAGGTCCGGTCCATCTGGGCTGGTCGTTTCTTGTTCTCTGGAAATTCTTGACCAGAACCCAGGTGCCAGGGTCAATGGAGTGACCCGGTGTCTCGGAAACCGGAGGCAAGGTGTTGTGGACCTGTTGATATAAAACACGCAATTTAGCCGTCAATTCATACAAATAGTCGAGCAAAATTGGGTGTTGCAGCTCGCTAAACTTCGTGGGCCTAGGCACTCCCCATATGTTGGCTGGCCGACCAAAGATTATCTCATAGGGGCTGAGCTTCATTCGCGAATGCACAGTCATTCTGGTGGATAGGAGTGCTAAGGGTAGAGCGTCGGGCCATTTAAGACCCGTGCTCGCTTGGATTTTGGCCAATTTAAGTTTAAGCGTGCCATTGTAACATTCCACTAATCCAGCTGATTGGGGGTGATTTGCAGCGTGGAACTTCTGACTAATGCCTAGCCCTTCACACACTCGTTTCATCACACAACCCACAAATTCACTTCCGTTGTCCGACCAGACCATTCTAGGCATTCCGAACCTGGGGAAGAACTCTTTCACAAGGGCTTTCGCTGTGGACAAGGCAGTATTGTCCCTTAGGGGATAGGCTTCTACCCATCTTGAGAAGGCGCAAACAACCACGAGCACATATTTTAAGTTGTTGCACCTCTCCATGTGTATGAAATCTAGCTGCAAAACCTCGAACGGATACGTAGGAGGTGCGAAATGACCAGCTGGAGTTGGGGTTCCCCTACCAGGATTGTGTTTCAGACATACCATGCAATTCTTGACAACATTCTCTGCACACTTGGGGATCCCTGAATTCTTCCACACTGGGGCCAATAACTCGCAAATCCCTTTCGCGCTGATATGGGCCATCCCATGAGCCATTGTAACCACTGCAGGCACATACGCATCGGGTAACAACCATCTTTGTTGCTCTGTCGATTCGATCCAACAACCATTTACATCCATTCTCCCTGTACTTTCTTTCCACATGCTTAACTCTTTCTCCGTGGCCTCAGCTTGGATGGACTTCACACTCTCTATTGTGTCTTCACATATTCCAACATCGCCAGTCCATCTTTCTGGGCTCGCAACATACATTCGGCTCATCACATTCTTTGCCGTTTCTTTAGCAGTTTCATCAGCAAATGGATTTCCACGACCAACATCATCGATCACTTTCTTGTGTGCACTACATTTCACAACTGCTACTTTCAGGGGCAACGTCAGTGATTCAAGAAGCTCATTCACCAACTGACCGTGCTGAATCTTAGCTCCATGCGAAGTCAGGAACCCACGTTCTCTCCACAATCGTCCAAAACTGTGAGCCACTCCAAAAGCATACTGACTGTCGGTATAGACAGTCACTTTCATTCCTTTTGATAACACACATGCTCTCGTAAGTGCCACGAGTTCGGCGGCTTGAGCCGAACCATGTGGTATTCGCGCAGTTTCAACGATTGTGTGCAAAGTTGTGACAGCATACGCTGTAGTCACGTTACCGTTTGGGAGTTTAAAGCATGAACCATCCACCCATAATGTACCATCACATTCGGCGAGAGGAGTGTCGGATAGATCAACTCTCCCTTTGGTCTCCTCCTCCGTCCTGAGGAAACAATCGTGCTTTTCTGAAGCATCTGATTCCTCAGCAATTGGTAACAATGTGGCTATGTTCAGGGTACTGCATCTTTTGATGTGCACATGGCTTGCTAGTAGCGTCAATTCGTAACTGGACAGTCGAGCACTAGTTAGGTGCTGTGTCTTGGTCCTATTTAACAATGTGTCTACTGCATGCGGGACCATCACGATTAGTGTATTATTCATTACTAGGCCTGCAGACTGTCGAATAGAAACAGCTGCTGCTGCTGTGGCCCTTAAACAACTTGGCAAAGCTCGTGCTACCGGATCCAAAGTTGACGAAAAATAGGCGCATGGCCGTTGTCTATCTCCGTGTAACTGAGTCAGCACAGACAATGCACAGCCCTCCTTCTCGTGGACATATAATGTGAAGGGCTTACTGTAGTTGGGTTTACCTAACACAGGGGCCGAACATAATGCTGTGCGTAATTCGAGAAAACTTTTCTGACACTCATCGGACCAAGGAATGGGATTGGGTGTATTTGTACACGTTAGTGCCAATAAGGGTTTGGCTAATAACGAAAAATTTGGAATCCACTGTCTACAGTACGATGTAATGCCCAAGAAAGCGCGTACTTCTCTCTGTGTTCTTGGCACATTCAATTTAGCTATTGCCTGAATTCTTTCTGGGGTCAGTTTCCTTCCCTCCTTCGATAAGAGATGACCTAAGTAGGTCACTTCTTGTCGGCAATATTGGAGCTTGGAAAGTGACACCTTGTGATGTAGATCACATAGATGACGCAGTAGTGCCAATGTGGCCAGTTTACATATTTTCTCAGTATCCGCGGCTATGAGCAAATCGTCCACATACTGTACGAGAGTGGAACCTTTGGGCAAAACCATTGCGTCAAGCTGACTTTTCAGAGCTTGACTGTATATTGAGGGGCTCTCACAGTAGCCTTGAGGAGCGCGTTTAAAGCGGAAACTGCGACCACCTAAACTAAAGGAAAAAATATCCCTGCTCTCCTCAGCAATCGGGATACTGAAGAAAGCATTCTTCAGGTCAATCACCGAAAACCATGATGCGGAGGCTGGAATCATAGTCAATAATGTTGTAATGTCGGGGACAACTGGGAATTGTGGCACCACTATCTTATTTACTTCCCTAAGATCAATCACGAATCTATACACAGGTGGCTGAGAAGGGTCAGTTCGTTTTAAAACAGGCAGAACAGGACTATTGCAAACATTGCCTCGTGTTTCTTCAATTACGTCTTTCTCAATCAACTCGTAAACAATCGCTAGCAAAGCTTTTTCGCCCTCATTGGATATTCTGTATTGGGGAATTCGTGGCATTTTGACATTCGACTTCAATGTTACAACGTATGTTGGAATTTCTAAAAGACCCACATCATTCGGACCAGTAGCCCAAAGAAAATCTGGAAGAAGTGTCAATTCTGTTGGAAGCGTATTTCTCGACAAATACATGGGAGAAACCACTTTCTTACCTAAAGTCAGTTGTACTCCTGAGGGAGAACAGTACAAAGTCGCATACAATCTTTTTAGCAAATCTAATCCTAGCAAATTTTCACCACAACCTGTTGTCAAAATAAGGGGTGCTTCGAATTCACAAGGACCAACAGAAAGAGATAAAGGGTCAGAAATCGGATTTCTAACCGGGGCGCCAGAAAAACCTACGGAAACGTTCATTTCGCCAGACAAAGGTGCGCCAGGGAGTTTGGAGTGCATAATAGAACTCTTTGTAGCACCAGTATCCAACAGAAAAGGTTCTGACACACCCGATGTAATCACCTCAACGTAAGGTCCACTCTGATCTACTGGAACTGAAACAACTCCCTCTCTTCGTCTAAGGCTGTCCTAGCAATCGTTATTCTCCCACTGCTCATTTTCTGGGTAATACTCATCGACGTAGTATTGAGCTGTCCTGTCAGATACGTTATTTTGCTGGTCAAACCTGTTCATAGAGTTTTGTGGTGGAGGGGGACGTGCGTCCTGAGGGGTGTTTCCACGCCCTCTACCTCTAGGCGCTTGCTGACTACCACGGCCTCGTACACCAGAAAACTCGTTCGTACGTTGCGGCAGGGCAGGACAGTCATATTTGTAATGACCTTCTTGTTTGCAGTATAAACACTGATTGGGACCTACGCGGTTTTGATTGTAATCGAATCTCTGCAAGTTTCTCTGCGGTTGCTGAAAAGTGGTCCGGTAGTGATTCGGACCATTATTATTTTTATTACCACCACCACGTGGAGGATATGCTTGCTGTAGCAAAACCTTCGTTTTGAGTTCTCTAGTTTTCTTCTCTACTTTATCTTTCTCATCCTTGTCTCTATTCTCATAGTATTGTGCGGTAGCTAATATCTGGGCTGAAGATGAGACTGCCCAAGAGCTTTCTGAATCTTTCAATTTTCTACACAAGTCTGGAAGCAGATTGTGCACAAATTTATCGACGAACAATCTCTGACCACCTTCTGTGGTCATATCTTGACCGCTGTGGTCAATGAATGTTTCTTCAAATCTGGTGAAGAAATCTGACACAGTTTCTTCTTTCTTTTGCTTGCATGCAGATAACTTATCCCAATTTACACGTATCGCAGGCATTATTGTCTTCATGTAATCTAGTATCCTACCAGGTAATTCCGCTATCAGGGGCTCAGGCTTGGCACCACCAACTTGTCGTGCATCTGCAACAGTAATATTAGCCCACGTGTCACCTAATTCCTGGTCATGATCTTCATGACGAATTTTTCCCCATAAAGGCTGTGGAACGACGTTCCCGAATAACATATCGATATCGGCTAAATTCATAATGTATGATCCAGCAGTTTGCGACAATTCTTTATAGTACCCTGCAGGATTTTTACGCGGATCTGGTAGTGTTTGTTTGAGTGCTAAAACTTCAGCTCGCTTCCATGGAACATGTACCCATACTCGGTGAAAGTGGGGCAGGACAGGTGGGACAGCTGTCGCGTCACCCTCTCTCCATTGTGGGGGTACTTCTCTCATATGGTATTGTCGTGCCTTTTTCCTACTAGATGCACTAGATTCTGGTGGTGACCCAGAACTACTCCCCTTACTTCGATGTGATAATAGCATTTCAACTGCTTCTTCCACATCGGGACCTACAATCATACCCAGACTAAAATGAAACCTTATACGACACATCTCTTGTGGGAGGCAATCCTGATCATTGTCTTCTAAATCTTCGCAAAGAAAAACACACATCTGTTCGAACACATATCTCTGTGTCGCTGTTTCCCATTGATGGAAAACTTCCATGACAGACTGTAAATCATATTTTGCAGTGTCCATGACCCATTTCCGAGCTAAATTATTCAGGGAATCTCTCTCTTGATAATCGGGCAGTTGACTTCGCAACTGTCTTTTTCCTATGTTAGGGGTCGTAGCAGGCGACCCGAAAAGTGGTAAAAGAAGATTAGTAACAGTACTGGCCATTTTCTGCCGAAAGGGAGGTGAAACGGAAGAACAAACAGATGAAAGAACGGGGTGAGGTAAAGCGGATGCAGAGATGACAGAAGAGGTATGAGGAATAATAGATGTGGTACTAGGCAAAATCATAGAAGGGGCATTTGTAGAAAGTACAGTAGGCAAGATCGTAGAAAGCACAGGAGCAACAGAATTGGCCGGTGGGCCTAGAGGAGGCTGCACCGAAGAAGTAGGAGCCAGTTGAAGAACAGCTGGTGGGTGCTGTGGAAAAGCCAGAGGCGCAGCTTGTGCAACTAAAGGTTGCGGGGGTGCGGTAGCATTCTGCGCATAGGGCGGTGGCGAGGTTAACAATTGCGACATTAATTGGTCTTTTTCACGCTCTTTTACTGTCCCTTGCTGAAGAGACGGCAAAACTGGATAACATTTATCTATTGCCATTTTACGTTGCCTGTGCAATTGTTCATTTATCTGCTCTTCCTCATTATCTTTAAACTGCACGGCAGCTTGTATTACTGAAAGTCCCTCTTCTCTCTTATTTTTCTTAGCTAATTTAATCTCTTTTTGTTTGGCTTCTTTGCGCCATATGCGGAAAGAGTCAAACATCGCCGGCCGGGCTTTCTTTTTGAAGAGTTTAACTTCAAGGTTGTCTAAGATTTCAGAGTCAAAGCTACCATATTGGGGCCATTTTAAAACACCGTCTTTCCTAGTGTATTTAATCCATACCTCGTTGTAAACGATGGGGCCTACCCCATGTTTAACGTATAGCTCGTAAGTCGGAGTTCCAACTGGAGGAACCGGACATGAGTCCTCCAATCGGGAGTCCCTATTATTATTACCAAGACAAAACAAATTCCCGAGTCTAAGACTAGGCATCCTTTCTCTCTAGTCTAGTTCCAAAACTTCAAAGGAGTTATCGATTACGATATTGCTCGTGAAAACACGAATCCTTCGGTTATGGTACTTGCAAGAACCAATAAAAACCTTTATGTATCTCTAAGATATCACAAAGTAAGTCCAACTAAGGACTAGGAGACGCTCCACTTATACTTAACTGAAAATTATCGATGGCTTCACCAGAAGACTCGTCTCAGCGTTTCGCTCTACCGAAAATGTCAAGGGTCCAACATCAGTGCGATAGCCAGGGCAGCAGTCCTTGTAGCCGTCGGGAAGCGGGGAACCTCGCAGTAAAGACCTTCGGACCACGTCGACATGCAGGGGTCGATGAGGTGGTGGGCCCTCCTCCGGAATTTTCACACGAAGCTCCTCACGATCTTCAGGCTGATTGGTACCACTGGAATCGCTCCAACGTTGGGCGCCAAATGAGGTACTGGGTTTTTAGGAACCGGTACCGAACCGGTAACCCAGCGGTGCCAGGGGATCAACACACCAAAGACCTCGGGTTCTCCTGAGTCAGACCCACAGAAACTTCAGAGTCTTCTAGGTGAAGTCAAAGATTAGTTTATTGGCTGCAACCAAGGTGACAGGGTCCTAGAAGTACAATGCCAGTATATTCAGGAGACTGCACACTTTCACAAAGTTAGGCTTCTCTTCTTATACATAACATTTGCCCTTTGGCGAAACATTCCTTGGGTGCGCGGTATTTCATTTATGGTTACTGATTACAAAAGGAAAGCAGAGTCATGATGACATGTACATATTTCACGTTGTGATGCCCATAACAAATCATCCGGCAAGGCCCAACATTTCATCAGATATCGCTGGACCCCTAATAAAAATGGTCACCTCCCCACCATAAAATAAGTGAGGAAAAGGAAAGAAGAAAGATGTGAGCGAGATATGGCAGGTGTGCGTGCTGAAATGGCTTTATGGCCGGTTGGGCCTAGATACTATCTTGCTTGGTCACTGGGAGGGAACTGACCTAACGAGCTCGGCCTGGGGCAATGGTTCTAACTTGTACTGGGGTCAGGAAGAAGTCGATTAAGGAGTACGTGTCCTTGTGGAATCAAATTCGACTGGATTAAGGCCTATGAAAAGGGCAACATGCAATTAAGGGTTCAGAAGGTAAATGACGATTTCGAGGTGAAATTGTCACTCGAATATACTGAAAATACATGTGCTTGATGTACTCGTCATTTCCGGTCTTTTGATACCAAATTCGTCCTATTTCGACGAAGTTTTTATTCTCGAGTCCGGTACTGTTACGGATCCATATTTTTCAGAACCACAGGGGTCATTCGAAGAGCCAGGCCGTGTGAATAAACTGGTGGAGGTTCGAAAGGTAGGAGGAGATCCAATGAAGGACACCAAGAGTGAAGCCTATTCGAGGCTCCAGGTTGCATAAGAGGGGAGGATGGTTGAATATGTCGAAGGCAGCTGAGAGGTCCAGCAATATCAGGAGACAGGGTTCATCTTCATCTATGGCCACAAGAGCATCGTCTACGATGTATAGGGAAGCGGGCTCCATGCTGCAGCATGATCTGGAGCCAGAATCGTAGTCGTGCAGGAGATGGGCTCTCACTCCCCATCACCGTGGCCACTCATTCATTCTCTCATTCGCCATCCATTGGCAGATTCAGGGCATAGTATATATTTTGAGGACGAGTGGACGCACTTGCAAGAGGAATTTGTGCAAATCTGCCCTATTGTTGACAATTTGTGGTGGTGGGTTGCAGTAGGTCAGGGAGGGAGACTCCCACAAGGTCAGGGAGACTTGGTCCATCTGAACCGGAGACTGGCAGTCACAAGCCTGGCCTAATGACGTGTCTGAGGGTGCTAGGGCAACACATCGTACAAAAAGTGTATTTATAACAAGACACGTGAAAACACAAACTGGCACTGTGGTGAGCCGCAGCTAAAGGGGGTGCGACCCTCCCGCCACCCTCCCTTGGTGCAGCTGGCCACTTCAAGAAGTCAAACATTCTGGCTGAGTGTTGATGTATGTGAGTGCAAGGGGGAGGGGCGTGGGTTGACAAAGCTTGTTTGTACAATAATTGCTGAGCACCCCCCTGCCCCCTCCAGCGCATCCTTTAATGACAACACCAGCTCACTGTGCTCTGGCAGGAGCAGCCAGCAGCGAGAACCACTTTAGACGAAGAGTTTCCACTCCTAGTCTCTCTGCGTTTTCATTTAAAAATGTGAAAAAATATTGCCTTTGGCTGCCTTTCAATGCTTTACAGCTGTTTTCCCGTAGAAGGGTTGGCTCTGTGAATAGAATTTCTGGCCTGTCATTGACCCCGCACCCTGAGGATGGCATTAGAGGCTCTGCATTAGCTTTACACCCTGAGAGTTAGTTATCCCAAGTTCTGCCTTAGCCCTTCACACTGAGAATAGCTTAGCTCACGTTCTGCCTCACCCCTGTACCCTGAGAATAAGCTATCTTAAGCTCTGCGCTGATACATCGCCCTAGGAATGTTGTTATAAGAAGTTCTGCATTAACTTTGGACCCTGAGAAAAGGTTCATCATGTTCAACGCTGCATAACGTCTTTAGTTCTGCTCATCCTCTTCAGCCTGAGAATACTATGAGAAGCTCTGCATTAGCTTCAGGCCATCAGGATAAATTATCCCAAGTTCTGCGTTAGAACTTCACACTTAGAGTAGATTATCTCACGGTCAGCATCGCCTCTTCACACTGAGAAATGTGAATACAAGTTCTGCATCACCTCTTCTCCCTGGGAATGTTATTAGGAGTTCGGCATCACCTCTTCTCCCTGAGAATGTAAGTTCTGCATCACCTCTTCTCCAAGAGAATGTAAGTTCTGCATCACCTCTTCAAACTGAGAATGTTATTAGAAGTTCTGCATCACCTCTTCACCCTCAGAATCTTATTAGAGGTTCTGCATCACCTCTTCACCCAGAGAATGTTATTAGAGTTTCGGCATCACCTCTTCACCCAGAGAATGTTATTAGAGTTTCGGCATCACCTCTTCACCCTGAGAATGTCAATAGAAGTTCTGCCTCGCCTCTTCACCCAGAGAATGTAAGTTTTGCATCACCTCTGCAACCTGAAAATGTAATTATAAGCTCTGCATCGACTCTTCTCCCTGAGAATGTCAACAGAAGTTCTGCATCACCTCTTCACCCTGAGAATGTAAGTTCTGCATCACCTCTTCACCCTGAGAATGTAAGTTCTGCATCACCTCTTCACCCTGAGAATGTAAGTTCTGCATCACCTCTTCACCCTGAGAATGTAAGTTCGGCATCACCCCTTCACCCTGAGCATGTCAGTAGAAGGTCTGCATCACCTCTTCACCCTGAGAAATGTTAATGGAAGTTCTGCATCAGCTCCTCACCCTGAGAATGTTATTAGACGTTCTGCATCACCTCTTCACCCTGAGACTGTCATTAGCGGTTCTGCATCTGCATCACCTCTTCACCCAGAGAATTTGAATAGAGGTTCTGTAGTACCACTATGCCCTGATAGTAAGTTATCCCTGGTTCTGCGTTAGCCCTTCTCACTGAGAAGGGATTATCTCAAATTCTGCATCCCATCTATACCTTGAGAATAAGCTATCTCCACATCTGCATCGCCCCTTCACTCTGAAAATGTTATGAGACTTTCTGCATTGGCTCTACACCCTGAGGGTAAGTTATCCCAGGTTCTGTGTTACATCTTCACACTGAGAATGGATTATCTCATGTTCTGCATCGCCCCTTCACCCTGACAATGTTATTAGAAGGTCTGCGTCACCCCTACCCCTCAGAATATTATCAGACGTTCTGCATCATCCTCTTCATCCTTAGAATGCTATTGGACATCTTGCATCACCCTCTTCACCGTGAGAATGTTGTTGGAATGTCTTCATAACCCCTCACCCTCAGAATATTATCAGATATTCTGCATCACACTCTTCACCCTCTGAATGTTATTAGATGTTCTGCATTAGCTCTACACCATGAGACCATGAGAATAAGGTGTCCCGTCTTCTGCATTACCCTGTCACCCTGAGAAATTCTGCTTCACCCCCTTTACCCTAAGAACATTACTAGAAGTTCTGCATCACTCCTCACCCTCAAAATGTTTTTAAATGTTCTGCATTAGCTCTATTCCATGAGGATAATATTCCAGGTTCTATGACCCTCTGAGCCCATCTGTAGCCCCCTGTCAACATCCTCCTGAGCATCTAAAGTGGCCCATGGTGAACCCTTCTCTTCAACTGCAGACCCCATCTTTGAGGCTCCTAACCATAGCTGGCTTGTAGATGCATCCCAGTATGCAGTTAGTACTACCAGGGTCAACAAGCTGATGTGGCCCATTCTGCCCCCTGGGTCAGGCGTCTTCTCCCAGAGAAAATTCTACCAAAAGGCAAATAATCCACAGGGTTTGGGTTCACAATGTTCATGTGTTATTGTACTATATAACTCTCACGAACGGGGAATATAAATCAGATGTCAATATCAATAATATGTGGTGTTACATATGGCGATCGCCCCTGTGATTTGGAGCTCCAAACTGTATTTGACTATTGACACAATAACATTTGTTTATTTTTAAAAAAAAAGGCAAATAATCAACCAAGTTCACTGGCAGCTGTCAGTGTCAGAAGACGAGTCACTGGTCATCTACTGGCTCCAATCTGGGGCTTTGGGGAAGCCTCACTTACAGCCACGGGGTGGGAAGGGAATCCCCTACTTACTCCTGAGGTGTCCGTAGCTCTTGGGTTTCACAGAGTGTGCATCTAGGCCCTAAGGTGATAGACACCATCCTTTCACTCTCACTTCTGCCACCTCAAGGGTGGTATCCTGAGACTGGTCTTTCAGTTCAGAGTCTGTACCCTGAGACTGAACCAATGACTGGCAGTTCAGGACTTTCAGGGAGAACCCATAGCCCCCTTTACGGGTGACACATTTTGTCTGTGTCTTGTAGGGATCTGCCTTGGGTAAATCTCCTGTGCTTTGTCTCTGATATAACAATAACACAAGCAGCACCTCCAGGTCAGAAGTGACCTCACCTGGGTCAGTCTTGTGGTCCTGTTCTCTCAAAGCAGGTAACCCCGACCTACTGGTCCTTCCACTGTGGATGCCTCCACCTCCTACCCCTTACTCTCCATCTGTGACTCTATGGGAAATTGAGCTCTTTGTTGAGGTGGCGTAAACCCTTCTTAAGCAACAACCACAATCCTTGTCAGGGTGAACCACAAAAGTCACAAAATAAACCCTTGATTAACCCTCTGGGAGTTTGGCACAAAACCAGTCAGACTTAACTTAGAGGCAAAGTGTTAAGTATTTTTGCTGCACTCAAGCATTAATAAAGTGAGAACACAACAGAAGAAAAATCACAACCCCCTTAAGAATAATAGATTAGGATACAATCAATAATTTGAGACAAAAACTACAAAAATCCAATCAGTAGAACTTGAGATATTGAATTTTAAATGTTTAGATAAAAGTAGTGCCAAAAAGCGCAAAGCGGCAATTGAGGGTATTTTGTCGCACTGTACCAGGACAAAGTCATAAGTCCAGGCAGACCGTGATGGAGCACAGGTCAGGCACAGTACCAAGTTTGAACCGCTGATGATATTGATGTGAGGTCTGCATGCATTGCTTTGGAAGGCTTCATGTCCAGTGTCAATTCCAATGAGGCTGAGCGGCAAGGCTTTGTGAGGCTTCGCGTTGTCCAGCATCGGTTCCAATGAGGCTGTGCTTCGAGTGTTTGTGAGATTCACGTCACTCGCTATCAGTTCCGATGAAGCTTTTAGCTGTGCAGCAAGGCTTTGCTGGGCTTTGCGTCGCTTCGTGCCGGATTTGATGGAACCTTCAGTTAGGGCAGAAGGAGTTCTCTCTGATGGCAGCCAAGGGTCCAGGACCTGTGAAGGCATCACTTGGAGTCAGGAACTCACTCCACTGGAGGCATGCAGGGCTCAGGCAGGTCCAGTTGCAGCAGGTCAGCTGGGAAGTTACAGGGAGGCCTCTGGAGTTTGTTGTGTTCATGTAGCGCAGAACAGGAGGTCAGCTTGCTGACCCTTGGAGTCACTCAGGCAGCCTAGAAACAAGGAGATGGTCCTCTCTCCTTCAAGCAGCAGGGCGGTCCTCTGAAGAACAAGGCAGACCTCAAGCAGCAGGGCTGTCCTCTGAGTAAAAGGTCCAGAAGGGTACTGAAGAGTTGGTCTGAGGGTTTAATATTTATACTTGGTGCCAGCTTTGAAGTGGGAGAAACGTCTAGACTCCACCCTGGTCCACATCTGGTTCTGGAATTCCCTTCCAGTCCCCTCCCCTGCCCAGGCTCCATGGGATCTCGGGTAACAATAGGCTGGTGTCAAGTTCTTTGTGACAGTGCTGGAGGCAGACCCTTTGAAATGTAGTTGGCCCAGGGAACAGCTCTGCCTCCCCTATCCTGGCAGGATGCTATCCTGCCAACACCTAGTCCCCCTTTGCCTCACTGTCCGGGAGGAATACTCAAAAGCCAATTGCCAAATACACACAGTCATGTGACCCAGGACACAGGCTACATGCACCAAATGACAGTAAAATGCCAAATTTCTAAAAGCGCCATTTTCAGAATTGTGACTTACATCCAAATTTACAATTAAAGATGATTTCAAATTACAATTCTTTTGAGTGCAAACATGATACTCTTCCCTGCTCGCAATCAAAAGTTAGCACTTATTAAATGTAATAAGGTAACCCAATGTTATCCAATGAGCGAGACAGGGATTGCAGTAGTGAAAAATTGATTTAGGGTTTTTCCAGTACCGGGACATGTAAAATTGAAAAGTGCACCTCCAACTTTTGAATACACTGCACTCTGGGCTGTTTAGAGCCTACACTAGAGCTGACTTATAGCTATTAAAAAGAAAGGGGAGAGGGGTTGGCCTAACGGCTAAGGCGCTCGACCTCGGACCTGGGGATCTGGGTTCGAGTCTCGGTAACAACGCCAAAAACCTCCTGTGATTCTGGGCAAATCACTTAATCTCCCCGTGCCTAAAAAAAAATAAAAAATAAGTGTGTCCTCATGTAACGTAACTGGTGCTATGTAAAGCGCTCTGATACCTGATTCGGTTCGGGTCTAGTTCACGCTATATAAAACTCTGCAAAAAAAAAAAAAAAAGAAAGGTTTAGGCCTGGCAAAAAGGATTATTTTGCAAGGTGGAAATGGCAGTTTAAAGCTGCACACAGACTGCTGTAGCTGGCCTGCGACATGTTTAAAAAGGTTACTTCAGTGAGTAGCACAATAAGTGTTGCAAGCCCTCTAGTAGCTTTAAATTTTCAACTCCAGGGTACATGTAGGACCACTTTACTAGGGCCAATTGGGTATAAGTCAATTTTACCATGTTTTAAGGAGAAAGCACAAGCACTTTAGCACTGGCTAGCAGTCCTAAAAGGCACAAAAAAACAGTTTCATAAAACTACTTCTAGCTGCCCCTGAACTTCAGGCAATAGTTCACCGCGGTTAACTCAAATTTTGTGATAAAGGTTTTCTTCATGAGGGCATATGTCGTCTTGGGCCTGATTTAGTGTTTAGCAGTGAGCGTAATCTGTTGCAAAGGAAACAGAGTACCCTCTCAGCCAAACTGAAGTTCCGCTTGCCTTATTTAGAGTTGTGCGAAACTGAAGTATATCAGTGTGGAGACCACTCCATCTCTACCATTGACTTACACCTCCGATGGCCACAAGAGTGAGGGCTGTCAGAGGTTTTGCCATTTGACAACCAGCCCCTTTTAGAGTGGGCAGTCAAATGGCTAGTTTATACTATTGTCATTAAGGGGTATTGAAAACTTGTAAATGACCTCCCTTGCTATGGGAGAAATTGTGAAGGCACAACACTGTAGCTGTCACTATCTTAACTGGACTCTGAGGTTGTCCGGGACCTCAAGTTCATTTTGCGCTGGCTTTGCTCTTCGGCCAGCAAGGCCTTCTTCTCCTCCAAGGCCAGGCTTAACTTCTGCACCTCCAGTGCCAATGTTGCCGCTGCCTTCTTCTTTTCCACAGCCAGAGCCAACTTTTCCTCCTCAAGGGCAAGGGTAGCCAGCTGAAATTTCAAGGCCATATCCACCTGCCTGTCCTCAAGCTCTGATTAGGTCAAGCTATAACAGACCACGCTGCTCCCTGCTCGGGACAAGACACAGCACTTTGTCCTGGGGGCACAACCTCTCCTGGCACTGGGCCCCTCCAAAGCCATTTTTGTTTTCCTCTTCCACCTCCTTGTCTTCCTCTTCACCCACTTGCTCCTGTGGTATGGAATGAAGCAGATTACTTCCTCCCAGGCTATTTAGGCACTCTAATAGTTCTCCATCTTGGATGCCTTAACCATTATAAGGACCGTTTTTTGTACATGTTCATAAGATCTGCCATGCTGAGGCTCTCCATACCTCAAGAGATCCACTTCCATTCTTTCCAAAATCACAGGTGCTAAAAGTTGAGGGAAGGATTGAATTTAAGAAAAATCAAAAATGTCCAATTAAAAATAAAAAGAGAACTAAAAAATCACAAATTAGATTTTTTGATGTCACTTTATAAAAGGAGTTTTTATTTTAACTTAAATCACTGAGTGGTAATGCAAACCCCAAATCCTGGATCCCAAGAAAGTGGTATAAGAACCACGACTGACATAGATACAAGGCCTAGAGCCTTTAGAACCACTGGGGCCACCAGGAACCACCCAAGATAGTGACACAGAGGACCCACGGGGGACGCGTGTAGCATCTAAACACAACCGCGAATCACCAATAACTTCTATGGGTAAAGTCGCGGTTGGAAATTCAAAGATTAAGGACACTTAGAAGAGGACTTGGAGCAAACCCCTTTAGAACTAGGAGGTTCTAGAGTCAACACCCACGAGAGCACCAGAGTACTCGAGTTACCTCACCCAGGGAAGCCGGGTGCATAAGTGTCTTTTTGTGTCAGGTTTTGTCGTCGATTTCAATGGCGAGCTGCTGCAAAGTGCTGCTGGCAACCAAGTGGAAAGTGTCCGGTGGATCCAAGGTTGGATCGGAGATGTGAAGAACCTGAAAGCAGAGGGGGCAGAGTCTGGGTCACTTGCCAGTGACCAGGAAGGCGATGAGCGGATGTCCACCGATGTCGGGTGCTTGCAGGTGAAGAAGGTGAAGCTTGACTTTTCAGCCACGAGGACCAGGAGGCTTCGACGACAACCAGGTGCTGGATTTGAGCTGCCCCACGGAGGATGCCGTGTGCTGTGGTGTCGGTTTCCGGATTGGACCCAACAAGCCTTGGCAACAGCAACTTACGCAGAAAGCAGAGATTGGCTTTGGTGCAGACCAGCAAGGTCTGATGGACTCACCCCTTGATGGGGAGTCAGGGCACATCTGGAGCAATCAGGGAAACCCAAGGAAAAGAAGAGTTACTTTTGTGGTGACCCACCAGTCGACGGGCCAGGGATCGCGAAGGGGCCTCGAGCAGAAATGCTAGAAGCAGACTTGCGGAACACTCGTGGAGTGTAGGCCCACAATCTTCGGTGCAGATGGTGCATGGGGCTTTGACTACAAGTAGCCCAATGCACAGCTTGGGAAGTGGATGCACTAGCAAATGTGCACGTGGCCAGGAGTTCCGGTTCCACGTCACTCGTGAGGGCTGCGGGTCTCAGCTTTGCTGGGGTCTCGTATCGGCCTCTGAGAAGTCTGGAAGTCTATGTCCTGAGTCACAAATACTTTGGGGTCCAGTGAGAGACTCGGAAATGCAGACCAGCAAGATGCTTTTTGGTGCCTGTTTGAACAGGGGAGTCATTCCTTGACCCCAAGGGAGATTCTTCCGTCTTCTAGCCGTGTAGAATGTTGAAGTTCCAGGATATATGTTGCAGAGTTTCGTCCAGGTGTAATCTGAAGTTCTTTGGACTGGGGTCCCATACTTATACTAAGTTAGGGGGTTGGACATACTCTGGAGGCCCACCTATGGGAGGATCCACGGAGGAGTGTGTCTACACCCCTTTCCCATTGTCCAGTTTCGCGCCAGAGCAGGGGCTGAGTGCCCCTGCAACCGGTTTGAACTGGGATATGCACAGGGACAATAAGTGGGCCCCCAGCACTGTCTGAAAAGCATTCTCTTAATGCACCCAACCAGCCCCAATACACTAAAGCCTGTCTGGGAGGTGGTTACACTTCCCTGTGACAGGAAACTTATTGTCCAGGCTTCCCCTGCCGGAGTTTCACCCAGCAGCAGGAGGTCAGACCTGTGTCTGTGGCGCCAGCCTCCATTTTGTGATTCTGGGGCTCTTTTAAACTATTACCAGTTAGGTCAGTGTGTACATGTCTCTCCCTCTAGAAGGGTGGAATTCTACCCCCGCTGCCAGGACTGACGGGGGTGGGAGGTAGGATTCCAAAGTGTTTGACACCAAACACAACATGTTTCTATGCAGCCATTCCAAAGTTAGCATTTACCGCGAGGTTATAATGCACTTAAGAGTATATGGTCTGGTTGCATCATAGAACAGCTTCAGAGAGTAGATTCCGAAAGCTGCAGAGGGGTCCTGCTCATGCATGGGCACCCTCTCACACAAAACCAAGCACCCTGCCTTCAGGATTGATAAGGCCTGCCACAGGAGTGACTTATAGGTTTATATACGTCAGTGATTAAAGGTAGATATAGGTAACCTATATCTTAGTAAGGGGTGTATACACCACCTTACTGAGGCTGCAGTAGCAGACCTGTGGTGCCATTTTGGAAGGCTTCCCTGGGGTGGCATAATACATGCTTCAGCCCCTGGTAGGCCTCTGGGGTACATAGGCCCTTAGTACCTAAGGTACCATATATCAGGGACTCACAAGGGTAACCTAGTAACCAATCTGGAGTGTACCTAATGTACATGCAATCATTTTAGAGAGGAAGCAGCTAGGCTGGGGTCCTGGTTAGCAGGGCCCCAGCCAGATTAAAGTCGAGAAACAGTGAAACACCAGCAAAAAGTGGAGGTAACAATAGTAAGCAGATCCTACTCTCCTACAGCTCTTAAACTGGGTCAAGTACAAACCCTTCCACACTTGACTCTCAGGGCAGCGAAGATCAGCAGACAAAGGCATCTCGGGGAGGTAGTGTGGGGTGCCGTATGTCAGCACTCAACAATTAAGCAACACAAACAATAACTTCATTGTCCCGCCTAGTTCTTATCCTGTCACAAAAAAAGGAAGTGCCTTGTAATCACAAAGCATGCAATCCAACTTAGTATACGGAGCAGGGACCTTGGGTACGATTCTCTCTCGTGACACTACACCTGCAAAGTACCCTTGAGTTAATCTCACACGGTGACCTCTTGATGGCTGGTCCCATTAGTAGTAAGGTAAAAGCATGATTCTGGCTCAGGTGCAATCTAAATTTACCCCACAAGTCAAATGCACACTCGGTTGACAGTTTCTCTAATTTCTTACGCCTGGTGATGTAGCAGGTATGCAATAGTCTTTTCCTTGCTTTTACTGAGAGAAACGTACAGCCCACAGTACTCCTGTAGGAGGGGCCCACGGCAAAGGAAGATAGTCCCAGGTGAAGTTGTATATGCAATGCACAGGACACATCTCTGTACTTGCTAACACCCAGCTTAGCCCTGAGGTGCAGTGACCCAGGCATCTGAAGGCAGGTTTGGGTTGGGATGTTGCAGCTCAATCAGCAGTGGATTGGTACTTGACCCCATCTAGGCCAATGCAGGTAGATGCAGCCCCGATTGGGCCAACGCAGAAATGAGGGCAGATGCAGTCCCAACCGGCCCGATAGGTAGTTGCAGCGGCATCGAGCCATCGAGTCGGTGCAACCTTGACCAAGCCGATAAGCACAGATACTTGAATACGTGTCATGCTACTGGGTTTGATCGCTGATGATTGTGTTGGGCCTTGTTTTGTAAACTTACTCCTGGCACTAACCATTCTAGTCCACACACTGGACGTAGGTTGCACAGTCAATAATATACTCTAAATTGAGTATGATGCATAACATCCGACGAATTAGTATGCTGAAATATGACACGGAGATTGATACAATTGGGATTGTGGGAATGGCACTATGGTTACAGATATGGATTGTCCTACCCCCATCCCCTAGCACTCCTTGTTCCTCCCATTTGTCCCTTATGATTTGATGTTTATAGTTTTATTATAATGGATCTGGTAGTTTGCCCAATATCCATGACTCTATGGCATTGCGTGGGAGGAGTCACTAGAAATATGCAGATAGAACATCTCGGGTGTGAATTGGGCACTTCCATGGTGCCTGTATACTGACCCAATAGCAGGCCTCGAATGTTAGTATATAAATATTGAATTTTAAAATGTACTGACATGCTGTTCGGTTATGGTTCAGTTAAGCTAACATCCATCTGTGCAATGATATAATGCAATGTATAATTCTGTAATTTGTCTTACCAAATGGTACTGACTGCTTTTATATATCTCTGTATCGTATTGCGCATATATAAAACTTCAATAAACAGATTAAACAAAAAAAATACATGGGGTTACAAAGACAGCTATCAGAAGATAATCAATGTAGTAGGGAACTACTTGTGGGGTAACACCAAGAGTGCCTAGGGTTAGACTCATAGCGGTCTCAACTGATTACCACATCTATCATAATATACTACAAGGGTGAGGATCATTGAGCAGTTCCTGCCATAACTCCATAGTCTTGTTTATGTTTGAGGCACTGAAGTCTACTGTAACTGGATCAGTGAGAGTTCTGTCAACTGCAGATCACTCCTGAAGCAGAGCCATAGCAAAGTTGCAACAAATCCAGAAAAGTACTCTGATCCCGTAGGGCACAGAAGCAAGTCCATCCTGGCTCCGACATCGGTGAGGATGGGTGAGATGGCAGCCACTGCACCAGAGGGCAACCCACAGCTGGCATGCTTCAGAAATTCCAAGCACATGCTGCGGGTTCGTGAAAAAGTGTTGCTTCCCCTGATGAATGACCTGGAGACGCACCAGATACAACCTAGCATAGTCAATTTGGGCCTGCTACAGCTTACTTTTCAGGGGTACAAATTATCTCCTGGCTTCCTGCACTGCCATGGTGAAATCAGGATATATCGCCACATTGCTCCCTTCAAAGTTTAGTTGTTTTTTTCTCCCTGGCTAGGCAAAGAGCGGCATCTCGATCACAGTAATTGAGGAGCCTTGCTATGATGGGCCAAGGGGTGGTGACGGGAGGGGGCCTTGGCACCAGTGAGCGGGGAGCTCTCTCCAGCATCAGCTGGGCAGAGAAAGCATCAGCACCCTGAGATTCTATGTTCCGCTTCTTCGATTTGACTGTAGTGTTTTTCCAGCTTCTGTGCTATAAAGTCTATGCTGATACACATAGAGTCCACATTGGACTCAATTAATGGTAGGCTCTGTTTGATCATCACCAAGAGGGCTCTCAAGTCATCCTCGGGGGCCTGTGAAGTATCATGGAGCCTCTCTGCCATGTTATGCTCTGTATCCTTCTGCAGGGCGCGTGATGATTTGCAAGGCTCAAAGGGAAATTTTGCCAGCTTGCCCTCTGTTTGCCCCAAAACAATCCTACCAACCGTCCAGTGCAGTTTTATTATTTTTTTTGGTTTTCCTTTTTGGTTTTCTGTTTTTCAGGGGCTGTTATTGTTGTCCTACTACCCAGGCAATGGAATCCCCGGTATCCGTTCCCAACCAAACGGGAATACAAGGGGAGTGGGGCATCAGACAGTACCGGGTCCCCATTCTGAACCTCCAAAGCGGGTCTCTCCGCCCTGTCACAGGTCTATGTCCTCTTCCGTTAAGATTGTAGACGGCACCGGGTGTGATCTCGTGGCAGGCTGCTCTCGGCCTGACCATTCCACTCAGGCGTCTAGGCTAACGGGCATCCATTCCTTGGCCTCGGTACCGCACCCTCCAAGGCCTTGTCAGTCATATGTGGGGCTTCATTTGCCCCCAAGTGTCCTCTCCTCCTGCACCGTAAGATGACAGCACCACGCTCTGTCCCAATCGCTTCTCAGCTGCCTAACCTGATTCACTGGGCTCCAGATTTCTTCCAGCTCAGACAAAGCCGATATCTGCCAGTCCTTTCACGGGGAAAAGGAGCGAGGGTAGGATCAGAAGCAAGTTACCGCCACCCTCCTGAGTGGAGCAACATCGTGCTCCCGAACATCCACGTCGGGCTGTAGCTTCTGTACAGCGGGTCTTCAACACGCCCAGTACAGGACTACTGGGGTCCCACACCAGGCTACCTTTAGAATTCTTGGAGCCTGTCATTAGTTGTGCACCACATTCCACATAGGTCCTGAAGAAGTGCCACCCAATTCCTTAGGAACAACTAGGCACAAAACATGTCGACCCTACCTTAGAGACTGCCCACTAGGAACATTACTTTCCCACAGGGCGTCCATTTCATTTTTACTTAGGCAGGATCTACCATAACCATAAAATTCTTTGAGAATAGGACTGACCCTGACCTATTTTAGATCACACCTCACGTTCACAAAACCCCTCCACTGACACCTCACCCACACGCACCCAACGGCTTCTTCTAAAAAGATCTCCGAAAAAGAGCCCCGGTAACGGTGAGCCCGTCGAGCATTACAGCGCCGGCTCGACAAGGAGCAATGCCCAATGATGAAGCATGACACCTCTCGGGGTGAGTGAGGGCAACATGACAAAAGATTTGTCTTTTGTCCTTCCCCTTCCATCCCCCCTCTAGGAACTGTACTCCCCTTGTTTACAAGTCCTTTCACCCGGCCAGCCAGCCAGTCGTCTTCCGCCCTCCGGCAAAGCTCCTCCTTGCATCCCCGCTCCGTACCAGCTGCAGTCCTCCTCCACCCAGCGTGTCACAGCAGCGGAAAACGCCCACCCACAACCTCAGGCACGGCGCTCGGGCCACAAGGCCATTCCTCTGCTCGGGAACGTCCTTGGCCTTCTCCGCTGTCTGCCTCGGGATATGGGCCCGCAATGTTCTTGCGGGGGTTGTTACAGCCACTAAGGGTACATCGGCCCTCATTCAGGGCACGTCTTGGCGGTCAATTGAGGTAGGATTATGCTGATTATCTGGCCTGGGCCTCAGGATCCTCACACCGGTGCTGCCATCTTACTTGCACACCCTCTAGCGCCCACGACAGGTCAGGATCGCACATAGTCATGGAGAGGCATGCTTAGATTAGAGTGAGAATGTGTCAAAATGAAAGTCAAGATACCAGATACCCACCGAGGTGGGCACTTAGGGCTGAGGAACATGTGCTTATACCATGCAGGAGATATTCCCATCCAAAAAGCCACGTAGGTTTATGTGTAGGAGTTTTCTCGCTTCTGAAGGAGCCGGGTTCCACGTTCTAGAATTTCTCTGGAACACCTGGCCGATGTCTTGTTTTGTCTGCTTGAAAGTGTAGAGGGTAGGAAGAATCATTAGTCATTTTTACTCATCACTGTTCCAATGAATCATGACTCATAAGAATCACAGATTCTCTATGCAAAGTTAAGTTTGGATTATTAAAAAGCCAAGAACAGTTGGACATGCAAACACCTCAAAATGAGGGTGTAGAAACACATTGGAACTAATACAAATCCAAACCTACGGTGGAAGTTAAGACGATGCAGCATACATAGAATAACTAATTCTAGAATCAGGAAACAAAATATACCAGCTCCGATGTCAGGTGTCCCCTTCATTGGAGGTTCGTAGGCAAAAAGCATTAGTCTGTCCCTACACTATTGCTAACGTGACATCCCTATTTAGCATTCCCAAAGGCAAGTCTGAAAAGGTGTCAGCACGTGAAGGCTTCCTAAGAGGACCATTCACCTTGAATGGGTCAAGTAGCATAAGCTACAGAGCTCGTTCTAAAATGCTCTCTTCTCTCAAGGCAAGGCAGAAGTCCCCAGACTCTGTCCGTAACTCCAATTCAAGAACAGGTACGAGACTTCCCATAATGCTGTGCGACATTACGTCATCCACGCAAGACACCTCCTTGTAGGTAACTTTCCATGCAGCAGCAATGCTCCCAGGCCTTGGCCCGATGATCTTGAATCCCAAGCTCTCTCCGGTGAGAAAGAACACCATCCCACATTATCAGCATTGCAATTAAATGTATCTTCGCCTCCCTAAGCCTAACTCCTAAAACAAAGACATTATTCTAACTAACAAAGATGCATTTCTAAACCTGCAACGGAAAACGTGAGAAAGAGCAAGTTCTGCATTCACATCAATTCTACTAGCAAACCTATCATGAGAGCAGCTGGAAGGAATACACATTAGGCCTACAGAATTCGGCCAGCATAAGAAACAGCACGTAGTTTCATAAACACGCGTATACATGATCATTGTTACTGGGCACATTTAAGTCAATGCGTTATATAAGCATACGAATTATAATGTTCATTAGCCACATGTACAATTCTTCACATTAAGGTTTTCATCTAATCATACGTAATTGGAATGCTGATTTATCCACGTTATACGAAAATGTACATATCACTTTACCTTGCACGTTTATTACGATACACAATCTAATGGCACAAAAGTTAGCATGATAAAGATTACATGCAGGTGTGGACTACTCATGATTATAATGCACCCCTGCAACGACAGAGCAAATATGTGCTCTATCAGTACTGTTTTCATAGGGCCAGATGTATAACCCACCAATATGCGACTCGCAAATTGCGTTGCATTTGTGACTCGCAATTTGGACTCGCCAAGAGGGATGTATAGGAGTGCCTCAGACTCTGTTAGCGATTCCAAATGGGGTTGCAAATTGCATGCCTCATGAATATTAATGAGGCTGTTGCAATTTGCGACCCCATTAGGAATGGCTAGCACTTTCAGGGATGGTGACCTGCTGGGGTCAATAAAGCGGTCTTTTTTTTTTTTTTTTTTTTTTTTAGATGCAACTCGTTTTCCTTAAAGGAAAATGGAATGCATTTAAAAAAGAAAAACAAAACTTTTCAGTTTCATTTTCCTAAGGGCTGGCAGTGGTCCCTGGGACCACTACTTGCTCTTAAAAATATTTTTTCACACACTCACAAAGGAGAAGGGGTCCCCTAGGGACCCCTTCCCGTTTGCAAGTGGTTTACCACCTACTTTAAGAAGGTGGTAAACTGGAAGTGTTTTGCCGTCGCAAAACAATTGTACATGGCATGGTGACTCGCTATTAGGAAGGGACCCTCCTTCCTAATAGTGAGAGTTGCAAATGCTATTTTGTGAGTCAGTGACTCGAAAAATAGCATTTGTACATGTCATCACCCTTTTTTGCAGGAGGAAATGGGAGGATCTCCCGTTTGAAGCCTCCAAAAAGAGTCGTAATCTGGCCCTTAGTTCTTTGTTGAAGTCTCATAGCTCCAAGTGAGACACTGTGCTACTGTCCATTTGCAAAATCTAGTCATGATATAACAAGGGGGTAGTAGTTTGGATCTTCTGCAGAAATCCCAGACGTGAGAAGCAAGATACATCTTAGTGTCCACATAATATTCATACATAGTCACTTGATTACCTCTTGGAACCAATTAGAGGGCAACGTCCATGATAAACCTCTAAAGTTTTCACTTCGGTTGATGTTATTGGTGGCACTCCCATTTCCTGGGTCCACACTATCAACAGATCATAGTTGTTCTACTCTCCACATGAGGTCCTCCATTTTGAATGCATTTGTTTTAAATTGATTCGTTAACATCCTGTGTTCAGTTGCTCGGAGTCTTGAATTCTCAACATTGCTGGATTTTGTTGTACTATGGAGCCTGTGAGGCAGATAAAACAGGTATTTGAGATAGGTTACGATCCTGGAGCACGTGTGACGTGTGTCAACAGGGGTGAGGTCTAGACTAGGTAAGATTGGAGAGAGGTAGGTTCTAAGGGACAAGTGGTTTCTGTGAGGTCTCTTTCCTCCTACTCAAGAAGACTGGGAGGCCATTTAATAGGGTTAGATGAGTAGGGAAAGGGCAGAAGTACTGGTTGTTTAATGTGTGAAGGTCTGGAATGCTTGCCAATATCTGTAGTGGCAGGGGGCATGTGTGATTTGTTGCAATAAAGCAGCAGGGAGAAATAGTTGATGGCTCAAAAGTATGAGAGGCCTTGGGTACTACTAATCCCTGTATTTACTGCGCTTCAAAACTGCAACAGCTGTGGCATTAAACACAATATTAAAGAGTTAGTCTGACAATTACTGGGGGGAGGGCAAGTGAGAAATCTTGTACTTTAGGCTACATAGGCCTTAATCTGGAAAAAGGTGGCACCTCATTGTTATCACACTCCCTTAGAGTAAAATATAATACTTAATAACAAATAACTATATTATACAATTATTAAATAATATTATTTCACAGTGTTGATTAGATTATAGACAGTTATATTTTAAAATGATAATGTATATTATGTTTTAGGGTTTTGTAGGCCAACTAGATGGTGTTCAATGATGATTAGATCAGCTTGTGTGTCGTACGGATGTATGACGTTACAACGCATACTTTTACAACGCCTACCATTACCACGCAATTTTTACAACGCAGGATCCATTACAACGAAGTACCATTACAACGCATGTATTTACAGCGCAGATACTTTTACAACGCATACCATTACAACGTAAGTATTGGTAAGTTTATAATATTTTTTTATGTAAATTAATTAAAATTAATATAATTTAATTTAATTTAATTTAAATAATGTAATTTAATTTAATTTATTTAATTTAATTTAATCAATTTAATTTAATGTAATTTAAATTTAATTGTATTTAATTTTTACCTTGTACCCCTTTACCCAAAAACCCAAAACTGACCCTGAACCCTAAAAATACCCCTTTACCCAAAAACCCAAAACTGACCCTGAACCCTAAAAATACCCCTTTACCCAAAAACCCAAAACTGACCCTGAACCCTAAAAATACCCCTTTACCCAAAAATTAAAAACTGTCCCTGAACCCTAAAAATACCCCTTTACCCAAAAACTCAAAACTGACCCTGAACCCTAAAAATACCCCTTTACCCAAAAACCCAAAACTGACCCTGAACCCTACAAATACCCCTTTACCCAAAAACTTAAAACAGACCCTGAACCCTAAAAATACCCCTTTACCCAAAAATCTAAAACTTTCCCTGAACCCTAAAAATACCCCTTTACCCAAAAACTCAAAACTGACCCTGAACCCTAAAAATACCCCTTTACCAAAAAAAACCAAAACTAACCCTGAACCCTAAAAATACCCCTTTACCCAAAAACCCAAAACTGACCCTGAACCCTAAAAATACCCCTTTACCCAAAAACCCAAAACTGACCCTGAACCCTAAAAATACCCCTTTACCCAAAAACCCAAAACTGACCCTGAACCCTAAAAATACCCCTTTACCCAAAAACCCAAAACTGACCCTGAACCCTAAAAATACCCCTTTACCCAAAAACCTAAAACTGACCCTGAACCCTAAAAATACCCCTTTACCCAAAAACCTAAAACTGACCCTGAACCCTAAAAATACCCCTTTACCCAAAAACCCAAAACTGACCCTGAACCCTAAAAATACCCCTTTATCCAAAAACCCCAAACTGACCGTGAACCCTAAAAAAACCCTTTACCCAAAAACCCAAACGTATAATATTTGTGATAAAATTACATACTTACCAATACTTACGTTGTAATGGTATGCGTTGTAAAGGTACCTGCGTTGTAAATACATGCGTTGTAATGGTACTTCGTTGTAATGGATCCTGCGTTGTAAAAATTGCGTGGTAATGGTAGGTCGTTGTAAAAGTTGCGTGGTAAAGGTTGTATACCGTGTCGTACATTGCAGGAAAGCGCAGTTTTGATTAGGTGAAAAAACGCACCTCCCGGGTTTGTCCTAGGCTGCATAGGCACTCATTATGGTGATGCACAACTGCACTTCAATACTTTAAGGCCTAAAAACACCAGGCACGACAGAGGCACGTTAATCAAGGTCATGTATGGTACAACACGAGGATGTTAATCTTTTGAGGCAGGGTTTTTTGGATTAAGGGGGAATACTGGGCGCTCAGCTAATTATTAGTCGCAAAGATATAAGCGAAAACTGGTTATGAGGTGGTGCAAAAAGGGCGAGGGGATAAGCCCTATAACCCCTCAAAGGGTGTGTGTTGAATGGTCAACACACTAAGACACAACAGCAACATGCCCACTGCACACAACAAGAAAGTATAGCAAAATGTGTGTCCTGGTGGACACCTATACATTCCAATCACAGTTGTCAGAAGAAACAACAATGTCTTTTAGAGATAAGTAGTCTTCTTTTAATGGTCTTTGTAGCCAGCCGACACGTGTTTCGTCGCAACGGAATGTAATTTCCGCGACTCCTCAGGGCTGGGAAAGATACAAAAATGAAACTGGAATACACAACAAGTAACTTTTTCTCAAGAGAGCATGGGTTATGTAGTGTGACTTTGTTCTAAGTGCTGCACACTCAAACCAAAACACGATGTGAAAAATTCTAAGGTCGCGAAACGTGGAAACCAATAGGTGCATAATGTGGCAACACGAGGATGTTGCCACATTAAATAAGTTTACCAGATGATCATGCCATCAGGGAGACCACGCCCCAGCACTGAGGTATGCCTACATGTGAGCATTTATATATTGCACACCAGCTGGGGTGTAATGGTACTCTATAAGGCCACAGTCACAGAGCTCTATCTATGGGCCTTTGGAGGATGGAGGGTGATCGGACACTGCTAAGTTAGGTGAGAGACAGGGACTTTCTAAACTTTCAGGGTGCAGTGCTCTTTCAAGAGATGTGTCATCAGCGCTTTCCGGAATTGGAGGGGGGCTTCTGGTGCATTCCTGATGGTGGTTACAGATTCTGGATGCATTTATGGAAAACCTTTGTTTCTTTTTCTTTCTTTTTACAGTTCTTCAACGCCATTGGGCGAGACAGTGCACCCAAAAACTGCTTGACAACTAAAGTGTGTGAAAAAGGCTGCTTTAATGAAGCAGGTGCGAATTAAAACAGAAACCCTTTGCACATGGCCATACAAACTAAATGAATGCCTCACTAACATCAATACAACCTGCACCTACCCCTGCCCCAAGTAACTATCCAACAGCATACCACATCAACTGCATGGGACTTTACTAGTCTCCTACATAACTGACCTACTACCTGCCATCCCAGCAGCCGCTGTGTCACTTACCAGCTATGCCCTTCACCTTTTAACCCTAAAACTCACCCACTAGAATGTCCCAACCAACTGCTGTCTTTGCAACCCACTGCACTGCACCATCCACCCAAGATGCCAGGGGGCCAGACCTCCAAGGTCGTATGCCCGGGCCCCAGTGGCGTAACACTAGCCCCTTGCAGCCCCCGCGCTCCATTTGGGTCTCCTCCGGCACTGTGCACGGGCAGTGAGCCCCTGGCCTGACATCTCCTGACTGGGCCCGCAGAGTGGAGGGTCACGCCTAGTTTCGCTACACCACTGCGTCTGCCCCAAAAGCCCCCAATGTGCAAGACGTTAAACCCTATAACAGCTTGACCATTTAAACGAGTGAAGAGGACACTTTACTTAAACAGGTGCGCATTACAAACATTAACCCTTGGCAAATGTCCGCACAAATTAAATCAACGCCTCACTATAAATCAAAATAGCCTGTCAATTCACCAACCCCTGCCCTTAAGTACCCACCTAACACCATACCCTATAAACTGCATGCGACTTCTCTAAAGCCCTCCTTAACTGACCCTTAACCATCTAAGGGCTAGATGTAGGTGGGCAAATACCGGTCGGTAACGGACAAAAATCGGTAAATTTCCCGTTACCGACCGGTATTTAGCCCTTTGAGATGTAGGAGGCTGGATTTAAGGATTCGGTAATTTACCAATTCATTCATTTAACCCCTTCGACGCTCATGACGAGCTGGGCTCGTCATGGCGTAGCCTCCTCGCACGCTCATGACGAGCCCAGCTCGTCACGTAAAGTGCGGTTTCGCAAAACCCAGCATACGGGCGGAATTCCGCCCGCACGCATGCGGTTAAGGAATCTGTGAATTACCGAATCCTTAAATCCTATGTAGGGAGCACTCAAGTGAGTGCATTTTTGGTTTAAGGATTCATTATTTACCACCAAATACAAGTTGGTGGTAAATAACGAATACCTTTAAAAAAGCAATTTTGTGCTTTTTTAAAAGTGCCATGTGGCAGACATACATGCCCTCAGGGCATGTATGTGCGCCACATATGCACACATGCACGATTCAGGGGTGCAACAGGGTGTCAATGAGACACCCTGCCACCCTTGAATATGCTCCCCCTATTACCGATTCGGTATTTACCGAATCGGTAATAGTGAATGGCTTCCCATTCATTCCTATGGGCCTCAAGGCCCATAGGAATGAATGGGAAGGTATTCCTTATTACCGAATCAGTAAATACCGAATCGGTAATAACGAATATTACCGAATCGGTAAAATTTACCGATTTTTTACCTACATTCTATTTACCGATTCTTAAATACCGAATCGGTAAAATTCGGTATTTAGGAATCGGTAAATAGAAATTACCTACATCTTGCCCTAAGTCTTAAAGTTTGTGATAAATGAACTTTAAGTATTCCCTAGCCACCTGCTGTATGCCCCAAAGCTGATTAGCCCACCCCATATACAATAAACCTGTTTTTGATCCTAAAACAATTCATAAACCTGCGAGCAGAAAAAAACCCTTGTAAAAGGAATTTTTCTACCCCCGCTCCACAACAGTCCATATTTGCCACCATCCTCGCCATATCTTCTCGCCTATATAACCTCCCCTAGCACATCCCTACATTGCATGAGATAAAGGCCCCCATCTGGCTGCTGGTGTCCAGAGCCATCAGAGACGGTGAAGTTGTCAAATAGATAAACAGGGGAGCCATTCGTGATGGCTTTGTAGACAATAACAGACAGTTTCTATTAAAGGTCATGAGGGTCTCATTGAACAACTCAGTGCATTGTGGGAGTTGATGTCCTGGTTCAAGCCTATTGACCAGATTAGACTGTAGTTCAAAGATGACAATTGTTTGTGTAGAACAAAAAAAGAGGGCCGGGATTTGCGGTCCCCGATTACGAAGTAATCTGGCAAATTTAACAATAAATGAATTCTCAATTCTGATTAAAAACCGCGGATTTGGCTCCTTACAACTAGTTAGGGTCCGGGGGAGGGGTGGAGAAGGTAAACACGCGCCTAGCTGTCTGTCAAAGTCCCTGCTCGCAGCAGGCGCTGGGGCAGCTGACATGTGTGCTTGACAGGCGCGCGGATTAACTTTAAAGAAGAATGTTTTGTTATGTTCTGATCAGCAACTTCACAGAGAAATAAAGCACAACAGACAAAGGCGCAGCCAACGCCGCCTGTTAATCCTTTGATTTTTTGCAGAAAGCAAAAGAGACCCCCCTGGGTTCTAATGCAGTTCCCATGTCCACAAGGGTAATAGCAGCGAGCAGACCAGCCAATCAGAGGACAGCTAAACCCTGGCGCCTTCTGGACGTGTCCTACCGAGGTACAAAACCAGAGACTAGACGGAGAATCTAAAAAAACTCAGGACCTGGCGAATGTTGTCATGAGAGGGTGGTACACACTGACTTTTGTTTCAGTGTTTAACGACAGATGGGTTACAGAAACCTGCACAACAAACCAGCGTCCATCATCTCAACGTCCGGCTCAGTGGGTCACGTGATCCTAGAGCTGTACACTGTGGTACACTCCATGATAGTGTTACAGCAACATTTGTTCTCCCTTAAAGGGCCATATGTAGGTAAATGGCATTTACCGAATCGTAAATAAAGAATTTTACCGATTCGGTATTTACTAATCGGTAAATGCCATGTAGGTAATTATTCGGTAACAATTACAGAATCGTTAAGATTCGGTAATTACCGAATCGGTATTTCCCGATTCGGTAATTGTCATTGATTCCTATGGGCCTTGAGGCCCATAGGAATCAATGGCAATTACCGAATCGGGAAATACCGATTCGGTAAAATTACCGATTTGTCAAGGGGGACAGGGTGTCACTTTGACACCCTGTTGCACCCCTGATTCTGGCTTGTGTGCCATGTGACACACATATGTGTGCCACATGGCACAGGTGTACATGCACAGATGTGCATGTACACAGGAATTCGTTATTTACCATGCATTACTATTTCATGGTAAATAACAAATTCCTAAGGGCCTGTGGCACTGTTTCCAGTGCCACCTACATCCCATATTACCGATTCGATACATTTACCGATTCGGTAATTTACCGATCCGGTAAATGTACAGATTCGGAAATTATCTGGCCCCCTACATCTGAAACTACAAATACTGGTCGGTAACGGCCGAAATCGGCCGTTACTGACCGGTATTTGGCCACCTACATATGGCCCAAAGTTGGTTCCCTAACTTCCCTTGCAGCTCCAGGCACAGGAGACGCACCTTGACTTGAGTACATACATTGATTATGATGATTGCATTTACAGGTTGTAGCCTATAGCTAACATCTGTGGGTTGTGCTCGGCCCCTGTTAATGGTGATCCGCGGATTTAGACACATAGGCATCTCTTTCCTTATGGGGAAACATTCTATTAATATGATGCCTGTAAAGGAAAATGCCCCTTCATTCTAATCCCTTTGATGTCCCATTGACTAGGCTTGCTGCAGACTCTAAATGAGTGAAAACTGACCACCAAAAATGCATGTGTGTCGGAAACCGCGTAACAGTATTCGCAAAGTAGTACACACGCTACTCACAACACACACACATATCGTATCTTGTAATTATAATTATAATAAACAACAAATGCTCCCACTAAACGTTATGAAGGTCACATACACATTTCCAACAGTGAGCGAAACACATCAGGTAGAGGTTGGCTAAAATCAATCAATCAATCAATCATAGTCTTTGTAAAGCGCACTACATACCTGTGAGGGTCTCAAGGCGCTAGTAGGGGGGCGCACTGCTACTGTTCGAAGAGCCAGGTCTTGAGGAGTCTCCTAAAGGTTAGGAGGTCTTTGGTCTGCCCTAGGCGGGTGGGGAGGGTGTTCCACATCTTGGCAGCGAGGTGGGAGAATGATCTGCCGCCGGCGGTCACTCTTCGGATGAGGGGGACGGTGGCGAGGGCTCGGTCTGCGGAACGGAGCTGGCGGGTGGGGGTGAAGAGGCTGAGTCGGCTTTTGAGGTACGCTGGTCTGTTGTCGTGGAGTGCCTTGTGTGCCTGGGTGAGGAGTTTGAAGGTTATCCTCTTGTTGATGGGGAGCCAGTGCAGGTCTCTCAGGTGGGGTGTGATGTGCCTGCGACGAGGGATGTCGAGGGTCAGGCGTGAGGAGGCGTTCTGGATGTGTTGAAGCCGTTTCAGGAGTTTGGCCGGGGCTCCTGCGTAGAGTGCTTTGCCGTAGTCCAGTCTACTGCTGACAAGGGCCTGGGTGACCGTCCTTCTGGTCACGGTGGGGATCCACTTGAAGTTCCTGTGAAGCATGCGGAGGGTGTTGAAGCAGGAAGAGGAGACAGCGTTGACCTGCTTCGTCATGGAGAGAGTGGAGTCGGAGATGATCCCTAGGTTGCGTGCGTGGTCGGTGGGTGTAGGGGGTGCTCCTAGTGCAGTCGGCCACTAAGAGTCGTAAACAAAATGTAAACAACACGTAACCATTAATAAAATAAAATAGTGCATAAAAACTGGATGACCTCTGTGTGAATTTTTAAATGCTACAGACCATGAATGACACATTATGTCAGTACAGAGAAGAAAGACGGGCACTTACCAGATCCATCAAGTATTTCTGTATGATTCCTGTTTGTGGGCTATGGAATTAGGTCCCTGGAGTTTGACACTTTACACACGTCTAATAAAATTATATAGCATCACTGAGAAAATGTCATTCACTTTTGGCTCTGTGTATTACAAATATCACAAGTGGGTGGGGGTTGTAAATGTGTTAACCAATAATTTTCCTTAAAGTAAACAGGATAGGAAGGAGGTGGCGGTGTTGTGGAGTGGTAGGTGAACAGTCTATACAGAGTGAGGCTCAGACATTTAAAACTGAACACAGCGTGGCATTCCAACTTTTGGTACTAGTGAGTAAGCATTGTGGACAACAAAGTGAAACTGCCTGAATTGGGATGAGTGATAAATAAAGTTTTCCATGGGATCTCTTCCTAGATAATCAAAGGCTATACATGTAAGTGGTGATGTATGGAGACTCTACACTGCCAAGGAGCAGACATGGAAAACTGTTTTCTTCCCTGGAATGAGACTGGCCAGCGGGATCTGTTATGAGCTTCAAATTGACCGGGCATCTCTTTGGTTGAGGCACGGGCCTGGACCAGGCCTGGACCAGGTGTAGGCTTGCAAATGGTCAGGATTGAGCATGCAGAATTTTCATCTGTCCAATTCCTTTTGTCATACTCCAGGTTACAATTCCGTAACCCAATCTCAATCTGTACACATAGATCCATCCATGATAAAGAATGCTGATCGACTGATTCAAGATGATGAGATCAAAACCTTCTTGGTTCAAATGTACTACTCTGGGCTAGGGAGATGACACAGTGTGCAAGTTTGTAAGACCTTGTGCAAAATGGCCATGATCCAAGGCAACCACAAGCTCTCAGAATGATCCTTTATGAGATCAGCATTCTAAAACGATGGCTATAACCCCAATTAAGTGCAATTTACATGCATTCGCCTTCAATTGAAACCTAATTAAATCTCCAAAGACTTGTCCTAAACAACAAAGATTGGAAATGAATGGCTTGCTTGCTGTGAACACATGAGAAGCTTTCTTTTGGGGATGCGGGTTGAATATAAATATCAGAATTACTTGTTAGGGGCAGTCCTCTGATTGGTTTAAAATCAGATTTTAAATTGTTTATGTGGAAGAAGGATGCTTAGAAGGAAGCCCCCAAATCACATGCTTGTTAAATTGTTATTATTGACTTACACTGAGAATACGTTTGACAATTAAGACTGGTTCATACAAGTCTTAGGGAGGCGGCCTGCGATTGCCGGATAAAGGGGCGTGAGCTCATTTCTGCTGGAGGATATCCCGATCACTTGCACAATAGTCAATCTTCTAAAGCACTCAGGATTAAGGAAAGAGACCACCCTTTAGCACTTCTTTTTAACACAGCCAGCAAGCAGCCCTCCATTATTTCTCAGGCTTTCCCCACACAGCATACTGACTACACACCATGGAGACAAAACCAGCTGCTTTTGGGCACCGCCGCCTCTGCTTGCTTCTGTGTGTGCTTATTCCACAAGCTCATTCACTCTATGTAAATTTATTTTAAGTGGATAGCCTGAAAATCTGGCATGGATCCGGCCTTCTTGGATCTAAACTGAACATCTCTTGCCTCTTATTCAAGATTTCTATTAATTGAGGGCCTGATTCACAAAGGTAAACGTACAATTTTGTGTAAATTCACGATTGTTTGGTATTCACAAAGGGATTTGTGAGTAGTACATTTAGAAGCGCGGAGTCTTCGCACATAAAAAGATAGGACTTTCTATGTGCAGAGACGCCACACTTGTAAAGATACTACTCGTAAATACCTTTGTGAATAGCAAACAATCGTAAATTTACACAGAAGTGTAAGTTTGCCTTTGTGATAAGGCCATGAGTGTTTTGGTGCTGCTTGTCAGCGCAATGGGTGCAGGGGGTACTTTTTAAATATTTTCAAGCTTGTAGTAGGTAAGCTGTCCTCTAAGCCTCTCTCAGTTGCACCTAAGTAAGCTGCTTTTCCTAAGTGAGGTGTGTGGCCGCAAGTTCTTTCGATAAATACAAGTGACACAACTGATGTTTCTGTTGAGGGCCTTCAATTGTTTAATCACACAGGAGATGGCAAGGGGAAGCGGTAGTGCTTAACTTGTAGAAAGATAAGTGCAAGGGCTCTTGTCAGGAGTCTACTGCAGCTTGCACCAAACATTGGCCCTGCCATGCTACCAATGCTAGTAACAACACAACTACTAACCTTCACACTCCTACAAGTGTGACAAATCGGATAATTTCAGGCTTCCGAAGTTATAAGATTGGCTTGGGCGGGAGGTAATAGTATTTTTTTATGTATATTGAAATAACAATTAACTGTAGTTGTGGTCATCTTTAAATTAGCCACACAGTGCCACCTTGTGGCAGACTGTTACAAACAGAAGTGTTGACAGTTAAGTGTCGGCGCGGAGCACCCGAAACCCCAGGCTCAAATTAAGCACTGGGTAGCGGGGGAAAAACCAAGTCCAGAATCAAGATTGTGAACTTATGGCAAAGCAGGTTTCATATAAGCTTCCTAAAAACATGGGTTTGGTAAATATATCCTGTGGCCCTTGTTAGGGAGCGGAGCAAAGTAGATTTATACATAATGTTGAGTAGGGAATGATGTGAGGATGATTATGTAAGTGAGAAATAGGAGCGGAAGTCTCATGTATTACACTAGAGCCGTAGACGGCACAGTGTACCTTATCGATGGGGAGGGTTCCACAGTGGTACATTGTTGTGGACTCTCAATTGACGTGGCCCACTTCAGTACGAAAAACAGGAGACATTTTTATAACACCTTTCTGCAGGGCTTCCCAAAAGGCAAATTTTGGTGTTTGTATTTAATACTGACATATCAACCCAGAGTAGCCAAAAGGCGAAAAACAACGCTTTATAGAACTCATTAACTAATACCCAGGGCCACTGAAATTATGCAGCAGGGTAGAACCAAATTATACGTCAGGATTAACTAAATAATGCGGCAAGAAAAGGCACATTATGTGACCTAATGGGGCACATTTTATGATACTGTTACTTATTAATGTTGTCACATGTTAATACTGTCTGGGCAAAGGATTCACTTAATTGGTACCAGTTTAACCTCTAAATACCATAACAAGCAATCTAAAGAAGACCAGTCAACCTTTGCATAAGACCTTCCAGTGCACAGCTACACAGGACTGAAGCTTTAGTAACTTTTGATCCGTTTGAGCTAGAATTTTTTTTTCTTTAAATCCGCAGATTATGCAGCAAATGATGGATTATGTGGCACATTCATTATTATGCGGAAAACACTATGCCGCAGAATCGCATAATTCCAGGGGTACTGAAGATACATCAATAGAGCAGAGCCAGATGAGAAGTGGCCAAGCTCTGTCCATACTTTTGACAATAAGGAATTAGGCAGGGCTTCGAGTTCCTATGCAGAGTTTGGGACTGGAGGAGTGAAGGTCAAAGTCGGTGGTCTCAGATGCAGAGGCAAGAGGGAGGTTCTGCCTGGTGGTGGGTGTCATAGAGCCTACGTTTCAGGTGTGGGGTCTTATGTGGCGCACACTGAAGATCCGAGGGGGTAGTGTGAGGGGATGCAGGAACCGAATGAAGAAGATAACTTTATGACGGCATCAGTGTTAAATACAATTTTCCTGTAACGTCAGACTCCCAACTTTGCAGTGACATTGTAAGAAAATGTATGTCCTCCCCTTGTAGTTCCAGTATTTTTTTGTATTTCCCTCACTAGCAAAAATAAGCCTATCATTTTATAAAGGATTCCGAAAATTGCCACTCTTAGCTTCTAAAACCAGACAATTTGCACAATTTATGATTATTAACGAAAAGAAGATCACGCGAAGTTAAAGTAAAGTGGGGAACGGGGAGCCCCCTTGGATACTATAGAGTGAACAACAAGTTTTACTTTCATCTAAATCAACACTCCTTGAGTAATAGAAGAGTGGGAAACTAAATATACCTTCAGAGTACAACAAGGTAGAAAGTTAGACTTACTGCCTGCCAGAGTTCTACATTCCCACCACCAACCAATATTATAATGGAGGAAATTCCACACTAGTAGCTAGTTTTGGGTATACAGGTGAGACTCAAGAAAAACCGAGCAGCCTTGATGTTTGCCGAAGTAGCAGTGTTGTTAGCCATCATGATGAAATAGAGAACAAATAACCCCCCTCCCTGTTGGATAGTTGGAAGCAAGAGGTGCTTTATTGGGCGGACATAGGTAGCAGAGCACTTTGAAGGAAGGACTGGTAAAAAAACACGAAGGCAGGGTTCTGGGATGACATAGCCCAGATATACTATGAGGCCAGAGACAGTCATGTTTGGCTGCCTTGAAGTAACTAGTCCTGGAGGGAAGACTATGCCTCCAGAAACTCATGTGAGTGAAGCACAACTGCTCCAGTGATAAGGCATTGGCGCCCAACACGCCTACATTGGCCGCACAACCCGTAATACCGTGATATCTAAACCAAGAGGCAAAGCCATTTCTGAACCTGATTTGACCACAGGAGGACCCTTTCCACCAGTGCAAGACTGTGGCCTTGCAGGCGATGCTACTCTCCAGGGAGGGATGGAAGGGAGGGGAGGCTCTCATAGAGTTGATGCAATTATTTAATAACCTGTTGTCCGTAAAGCAACGAGTGCATCATCGAATGTAAATGACCGTCATCGCCTCTTGATTGTGATGTTGTAGTCTGATGTGATTATAGAAACCAAAGGGCGTACTTTGGGACTGTAAACCTGCCCCATCTTGGAGATATTTAGTGAATGCTTGAGAAAGAGACAAAGTCATTAAAAAGTAGTTTAATTCCCCGGAGCACGTGGTCCAGGGAGCGGACTTGGATGCGAGACCAGAGGTCCTGCCACATGGGGACCTGGTCCCGAGACTAGAGTGTGGCCCGATTACCTTGGCAAAGAGCGGACGCCCGGACCTCGCTGTGACACACGGCCGCCTGCTAAATCGAGCCTGGGGCTTCCAGGCCTGTCTAGGCCCCGACCTGAAGCGAGCCCCGACGAGCAATTTGCGGACGATAAGGTAAACTTGTGGCTTTGAAGTAGCCAATCCCTTCATGGGCCGCTGGAGCTTCCATGCAGAGAGGAGCCTTCTCAAGAACTGGTGACAGGCTGGTGCTCCGTGGACCCCCTACCCGGGGTTGTCTCCCCTGACTGTGCATCTGGTCTGGCACAGACGGCTGATCGAGGCCTAGATTTGCAGCCTAATGGAACCGTGCTCTGGGTGCCTTGGGGGATGCTGAGAGGGGCGAGACCCCGCGACCCGTAGAACGGGAGCTGAGGCGTAACAACGGTAGAGCGACCCACTGGGAGATCCCAGGAGCAGGAAGAGGGTGGTGGAGACTACGCAAAGTGGTGGACCCGCGATGGCCTAGTCTGCGGTCCGGAGAGGCCTAGCCAGAGAGGAGTGTCCCGGGCTGATCTGTCCGAATTCCGAGGGTCCTAGGACTAGAGACATGACAGCCAGACTCCGTAAGGATAAACCCGGCAAGGAGGGCTTGCCTAAAGGAGCGCCACCTACAACACCGCCAGGGCCCAACAAGTCTCCCCCGCGGGGAGACGATGATGCACCTGCTACCAAGGCCTTCATGGTCGAACTCTTTACGGCTATTAAGGAGGACATCTCGGAGCTCCACTCCCAGTTAACGTCAGATCTACGCGAGGTGAGGAGAGATGTGGACGACGTGGGGGAGCGTGTGGCGACCTTAGAGAAGCACGACCTGGGGGTAGAAACGTACACCAACTCCAGCAAGATGTACTCCGGCTCACGGAACAGAACCTAGACCTCCAGGCCCATGCCGAGAACTTGGAGAACCGGTACCGCCGAAACAACATCAGAATCCGTGCGGTGCCTTGGGCGGGAGAAGGCAAAGACCTGAGAGGATACGTGGAAGCCCTCTTTAAGCACGTCTTGGGTGAGGAAGAACTTCAGGAGATACGCATGGACAGAGTGCACCGAGTTGGATTGCCGCGGGGCCCGAAAGCGCCACCCCCTGACATACTGGTCTGTGTCCACGACTTTCAACTGAAGGAGCGAATACTCAGAAAAGCGCAAGAGATCAACCCCCTGCAGTTCCGGGATCATCGCCCTCAGTTATTCCAAGACCTATCAGCTTCGACGCTGCAAAAACGAAGGGATTTCTGACCAGTTACTAACTATCTACGAGACCAGAACGTGGCCTATTCTTGGGGCCACCCCTTTCGCCTTATCTTTCGCTGGCAGAACAAGCTAGTCCAAGTCAGATCCCTCACAGCTGCCATGGAGATTCTCGGCCTGGAAGATTCTGCTGCAGCCCCCAAGACTGAGCACTCCCCTGCGAGGCGGCGACAGCGCTCCCAGGCCTGGCAGAGAGTTGGCCGGGCCACGGTGACGGGGAGACCGGATCCATCTACTAGCCTCCATGAGAGAGGGGCAGCAGTGGCCTCCGTAGCACTGGTGACAGAGGCAGTTTCGCAGGATGACCCTCCTGCTGAGTGAGACCCTGGGAGGAGATGCCGCTGGCGTCGGAGGGACGCATCTTCATCAGATACCACAGGTACTCTATGTCCTCTCCGGAGGAACGACCCAATTGTGGGATCTGGAGGGACAGTGACCGATTCCACAACCCCCTGACCCTTATGGTCACTCTCAAGAACCTTCTTTACAGGCCCTTCTGTTGTTGTATCTTGCTTTACCTGGCTGGGCCTGAGTTTTCTGGGAGTTGGGGGAGGGCAGGGGGGGGTGTTGGGGATGGGAGGGAGGGAGGGAGAGGGTGGGCAGTGGTGGTAGCTGAGGTTTGTTTACAAGCGTTCCTTCATGACTGGAGGGTGACATATATGGAGAATTGGGAAAGCGGAGAGAGGAGTTTGGAGTGGTAGATGGTGGGTCTGAATCTGTGCTGCCCTGGGGCACTCACACTGGGGGGGAAGTAGGGAGTGAGATGCGTCAAGTTTGGTTTGCGGAGGAGCGGGGGGCCCGAGAACACCCTCTTGCTGAGCTAGGTCTGTTATTCTGTCTATGATGCCACTTACTTTGGGGTCGTGGAATGTGAAAGGGTTCAACTCTCCCCAGAAGCGCCAGAAGATCTGGAAATATATACTGGACCACCAATTGGATGTAGTTGGCCTGCAGGAGACCCACCTGGCTAGGTCGGAGGAATCCCGCCTTAAACATAAGCAATTTCCCCTTATTTATAGATCCTCAGCCCCCACAAAGCACAGGGGAGTAGCCCTCATGTTCCACTCAATCTTGCATTTCCAGCATCTGGGAGTCCGCAGTGATAAAGCGGGCCGCTGGCTCATGGTCAAAGGTGTGCTACGCTCCTGGTTTTGTATGCTCCCAATGTGGGACAGAATGGGTTTCTACAGGGAGTATTGAGGACGGTTTTGGACTTTGTCGAGGGACCACTGATTGTAATGGGAGATTTTAACTTGGTTTGGCAAAGGGACTTGGACAGTACTCATCACCAGAGATCCGATACTGGCTTGTTTTCCACCGAAACACAGCAGATGATAGCAGATATGGGACTTATAGATGGATGGCGCTCTCTCTACCCACATTCTAGGGACTATACCTTTTTTCCCATGTACACCATTCTTACTCGCGCTTGGATCATTTCTTCCTGAGCCAGTCTCTTCGGGGGGACCTGCGCGAGGCCAAGATTTTTCCTCTATCGGTCTCGGATCATAGTATGCTCACTATCTGCCTACATTGGGAGGTAGTCAATACGACCCACCGCAGGTGGTATTTTCCGACCTCCACCGGTCCGGGATAGACCCTCTTGCGTTGAGTTACGAAAGGCTATTAGTGAATTCTTTGAACTTAACACCACGAGCGATACATCGGACTTTACCACATGGGACGCCTTCAAGGCGTCAATACGCGGCACCTGTCTAGCGCTTAACGCTGCCCTTAACAAGCTAAGAAGGCAGGAAAGAGAGAAATTAGAGGAGGAGCTTTCTACTCTTGAACAGGCACACAAGCAGACCCCCTCCAGACAGACCATGCGGCGGCTGACGGCGGTTCGGGGCAAACTCAGGGCTCATTATAATAACAGAGCGGAATATACGCTGGTGAAGCTACGGCGCCTCTCTTACTTCCAGGGGAATAAGGTAGGGAAACACATAGCCCGACAACTTCGGGATAAAAGAGAGAAGGAATATATTGGGGGGATACGGGACGCAGCTGGGGTCCTAACGCACAATGATGGAGCCAAGGCTGGAGCCAAGGCTGGTCTCTTCGGCGACTTTTACGAGGCGTTGTACGCAGGGGAAGCCCTGGACGTCACGGCGCAAAGGGACTACTTGAACGCGCTACCACTGCCCCAGGTATCGGAGGAATGGAACGAAATACTCACTGCTCCCTTGGTTCTCGCTGCCATCAAGGCCCTGAAAACCCATAAGGCCTCAGGAGCGGATGGGTTTACGGCTATTTTTTATAAAAACCTTCGCTTCTGAACTCGTTGGCTTTCTAGTACAACTATTTAATAGCATGGCGGAGTAAGGGGTGACCTCGGTCTCCATGGCGGAGGCTATCATACGGTCATTCCCAAGCCCGGGAAGGACCCGTCTAAGTGCTCCTCGTACAGGCCAATTGCCCTACTTAACTTGAATTCTAATCTAAACTCTATTCGTCCATCCTTGCCGGCAGGCTCAACAACTTAATGCAGGCACTTATTCATCCAGACCAGTCCGGTTTCATTAAGGGGCGCCAGACCCATGACAATACCAGGAGAGTAGTACATCTGATCGAGAAAGCCAACAAATTCAAAATCCCAGCGGTACTAGTGGGCCTTGATGCCGAGAAGGCTTTTGATAGGGTGGACTGGGGTTTCCTATTCCAGACCTTGACAGCATTCGGCTTCTCGGCTAAATTCTTAGCGATGCTCAGGGCCAACTACAGCTCCTCCCAGTCTAGAGTAGCGGTCAATGGGCACCTATCGGCATTTTTCTCGCACTCCCGGGGTACTCGGCAGGGCTGCCCCCTCTCCCCCCTGCTTTTCGCCCCGAGCATATAGTAATTTTGTGTATACAGATACTTGTGATGTAAAAAACAATATTTTGTTGGTCATTTTGTTTGCAAATGTTGTGAAAATATCATCAGAAAAATAGATGTATTGATATGAATTACTTGAACTATTAATGAATAATAATTCTCAAATTAGATAAATGTGTTTGTTTATAATTCATTAGATTTGTCTTAAAACAGTTTTGAATTTGGATTAGACAAAGAACGGTTGTTCATAGGGTCAGTGCTCACTGCACCCAGGTTTTTTTCCTGTTAGACCACGAGCTTTGGAAAGCCGCCAGCAATCCCCCTTGTGTATGTTATAACTGGTGGTCTTCTTCTCCTCCAAGCCCAATAAAATCAATTAGTATCTGGTCCCATGCTCAAGCCTGGTTAGGATTCTTCAATCTTCTCTTAGCCACCACATGTAGAAATATACTCTCATATTCAGCCCAATTTCCAGTAGCGGGTTTCCGTGTATTCACGCTTGGCCCCGTCATCACCTTTGAGTTCTTCGTTCTTTGGTATCCTGCTAGGACCACAGATCGGTCTGCATTCCATTTGTGTTTTTTATGTACTTGGGACACAGGTTTCTGGTGACCAATCCATCTGTGGCTTCAGAGTGCAGCCTGACTGATGTTGCTGATCTGATCTATATCCAGCATCAGAGACACAGATCGGAGCACTAATACTCCCAAAGGAAGTGCTCTCAAGGAGATGACGGGGTTCAGATTATCCAGTCTGTAGTCCTTTGCCACAAGAGTAGACTGCTTTTGAGGGGTGCTTGTTTTGTTATTTCCATGTCTCTGAGGAGGAATGCTGTCCATGTGGCACATAGTCACCACTGTGGCATTGTTACCCTGAAATATCTCCTGAGACAGAAAGTGTGGTTTCCATTTGTGGATGAATTGGTGGGATAAATGTGTTGGGATGGGTGAATATGATGTTAATGAATGTCATGATATGTGCAGGCCCGTCAATGGAAATATCAGTAAATGCAATGTGAATCTATGCCACAGGCTGTGCCCACAAGAACTTGTCAATGCTCATTAATGCAATGTCAATGTATAGCGTGACTTTTGCCCACACAGCAGCACCGACATCAGCAATAATGATACCAAAGTATGCCATAAACCATGCTTGTACGATAATAATATTGTATTTTCAGACCAAACCAAACACATCTTTGATAAAACCAGTAACAACAATGTTAATGTGCAAGATGACAACTGTATGCGCCACAATGGTAATGTCGAAAATAATTATACCAGTGGCTTCCATATTATTTTAAGGAATCCCGGTGAAATCACATCATTGCTGTCGAATTCACCCAAGGTGACATCCCCATCAACCCAGAGATAGGTGGTCAGGCAGGTCCTGCAACCCATTCCCATGGTTATCAAGTAACAAGTCACAGGTGGGGACCCTCAGAAATGACAGGCCAGCATCGGAAAGTAACACAATTGTGTTGATTAAAGGGATCTGATGTTAGTCAGGGCAAAAGGCGAGAGGATGTTTTTAACCATTACCCTTACATTCAGATCAGTGTTCACGATGCCACGGTAATTACAAAAATACACATGGACATATCCTCATGAGAAACTCTTCATTTTTCATAGTGTTGAGACCCTCCTCTATTGTAATAAACTAGAACGTTTTATCCTCTGGTGTTATGGCGCTTAGTTCCGCTCCAACAGGAGGTTTATTTTTTAGGTTGAAATCTACGTTGACAGATTCAAGTTTGTTCTTATCTTCCAGAACAGGGTGGTTCCGATGTTGTAGTGATGACACCTGTTCCGATGCACGCATTCTCCGAATACGAGATCGGAAGTGTAGGGCAATGTACCACAAACACTCAGAGATTGGAATTAGAAACCAATCACACAAACTCAGCTTCAGACTATGTGTAGACAGGCCATATTATGTTAGACACTTGTAGTAATGGCATGTTCCTTTAATTTGAACGTTATATTTGCATTTGGAATGTTTGGGTGCTGGGCAACAGGAACTGGTAGATCTTTATTCATTCTTGATGTACCTTTACTGGAGCTGCATGCATTTCTTCTCTCTGCCGATTAAATACTTACTCCTGCCTACAACTACTCTCCGTTTCCTGTTTCTACATCAAATTGAGGTCACTACAGATTTGACGACGAGCCTGGGCACAGCGCTTATTCTACACTACGATTTGAATACTTATCGTTGAAATCACCGAATTTTCAATCGTGAGTACCGGACTATTTTAAACCTATCTAAGAGAGATTCACGTTTTGGATTGGTGCATCCAGATAATCGTTGTGGCCCAATTACCGAAATCTACGTGTGCATATCGTCATATGATTGGAAAAAGAACCTGTTGGAGAAGCACAGAAATACCTAGAAAACGGATGTGTGACGCTGTCCATGTTTTTCATGGAAACCATGGAAGCCCGATGGTGATTTCTACACCTCACTGCGAAAAGGAGTGTGTTTACTATACTGGACAGTGAAGAAGCCTTTGAGGAAGGAGAAAAGAAAGGAAATTTTATTGTGGGATCGGAGAAAGCAGTGTATACGTTTTGTATTTACTACATGAAGAGGAAAGTTTTGTGGACAGTTTTGGGACGGAGACTAATTCTGGCAACATTTCGAAGCATTTTCGGGGCTTTTTGACTGTATTGTAAAGCGGTGGTACGAAGGGTTTACCTTTGAAGTTTAACCGCCCAACTGCTTTTTCCCGTGGACACTTGCCTCGAGCCATAGAGCGCCGGCTCCATAGCTTCTGGAATCTCCTAAGCCTTCGGATTCTACTCGTATACAAAGTTAACGTCATCACCAGTGCGCAAGGCATGCTGGGTAGCGTGGTGACATCACCACGTTAGCTTCACGCAGGGCGGCCATCTTAATTTTGTTTTCATTTCTGTTACCATAGTAACCATTGCCGAGCATTTCAAAGCCCGTCTTTCCATCGTTTTCATTGGATTTGTCTACGGAGGTGAAGTACTTTGCGCCGGTGCGCACAATCTTCAAACAATATAGTCCACATTACTGGAAGAAAAGGAAAGATTCTTTTGTTTTTCCTGAAGTGGGTTTTATTTACTGCTTATTTCTGAAGTACTTTGCGCCGGTACGGACAACCTTCAAGCTGGAAAGTGCTCACCGCTGGTGCGCACAGCATTCAAGTTACAATTTTCTCTGGTAGTGCTGATGTGCTGGTTTGCTGAAAGTTAATGTCCATGGGAATGTGTTCTTTATATCTTGATTAACTTGGCAATATTTTAAGTACTAGAGTCATGCTAGCAAAAGAAATTTCACGAAGCTCATGAGGTGTTTTAATTTCAAGATGTTTGAGTGTATTAATTTCATGTGATGTTTTAATTTCAAGAGGGACTAGTTTATTCACGAAGTAGCTATATTTGCTGTTTCATAATTCACTAAGTGGTTTTATTCACTAACTTACCTTTCACGTTTTCACTAACTTACCTTTTTAAGTATGTCTGTGGTAGCTGGGAATGCAGGTACTGGGGACGAGGGTTCGTCAGGAGTACGTTTGACTTCAAATTTACAAATCAATTCCCCCAAAGAATTTCTAGCTATTCCTGGAGAACCATTGATTGCTTGGTTGGATTGGAAGGCTTATTTTTTGAACTATATAGCGAATTTAGAGGACGTAAATGGTACGTTCTCGCCGGAAAGAAAGAAGAGGATGTTGTTATATTCGCTGGGTCCGGAGGGTTTGCGGATTTTTCAAGATATGCACTCACATAAAAGAGTGGAAGGTGACTCTGATGTTTTTGAATGTGCTTTGATGGATTTGGATGATCATTTCTCTCCCTCAGTATCAATTGCTGTGACTAGACATGCATTTTTTTCACAGGAAGCAAGGGAAGAATGAAACGGTAGAAGAATTTGTCTCGGTCTTAAAAAAGTTGGCCAGAAAGTGTGAGTTTTCTCAGTTACATGATGACTTTATACGAGACCAGGTAGTGATGTATACTAAGAATAAGGTATTACAGGATAAGTTGTGGGTAGAGGGAGACAAGTGTCTTAAAAATATAGTGGCTCTGGTTAAGAAGGCGGAACTTTCGGACCGGTGTGCAAAAGTCACTTTGTCACAGGATAACATGGTGGAGAAGGAATTAGTGGCCAAGGTACTTGAGAAAAAAGCAGGGTATAAAGATAAGTTGGAGGGAGGAAATGGTGATTTTCGTGATAGGAAGCAATGGGAAGGCAGTGAAAGGAAGAAATTTAGTGAGGGTGGTGAAAGAAAGAAATTTAGTGATGTGGTGTGTTTTAGGTGTGGGAGTTACTCACATGCCGCTACTTTTGAGAGGTGCCCCGCTAAGCATGCAAAGTGTATAGAGTGCGGATTGGTGGGTCATTTCTCAAGGGTTTGCAATCGAAAAAATAAGAAGTTTTCTAAGAAAAAAGTTTCTTATGTTCAATATGAAGGTGATGCATCTGTTTCTGAGTCTGATGATAGTGATGCTCAAGTTAATTGTATTCGGAACATTGAAATCTGATTTTTTTTTAATGATCAAATGTTGGTGACGTATTGATGATTGATTTTTTTTTTTTTTTTTTTCTTTTGCATTTTGGAAAGGGGATGGTTTGGGGTGTGTTCACTTGTTCTGTTCTCACATGTTCTGTCCTGCTCACTTAGGAAGATGCGGAATTTATTAAATTAATTTTTAGTGTGCATATTGTTGGGTTCGGACTGTTACGAATTCTTTATAGTTTAACAATGATTTTTATGTTGTTATTTTTATGTTCTTTTTGTTCTTTTGTTAAGAAGGAGGATGTGTAGTAATGGCATGTTCCTTTAATTTGAACGTTATATTTGCATTTGGAATGTTTGGGTGCTGGGCAACAGGAACTGGTAGATCTTTATTCATTCTTGATGTACCTTTACTGGAGCTGCATGCATTTCTTCTCTCTGCCGATTAAATACTTACTCCTGCCTACAACTACTCTCCGTTTCCTGTTTCTACATCAAATTGAGGTCACTACAACACTCCTAAGTGCCCTTCTGTAACTGGCTACTAAAGTCTAGTGCTCCTTCACCTTGAAAGATTATCTTCTTCTTCACTAACAGCAATACAAACACTGTGGGACACCGGCAGATATCACATGGGAAGACAACTTTATTCTGAAGGTACTTACATGCATTTAATCAGGCATTATACATGAAATTGTATGAGCTGTTGTAGCATAACATTTGTAGATCATATAGAGCACCGTATTCTTTCTTTCTCCGTGTGGCACACATTAAGTAAGTAGCTCACACTCTGGACAGGCAGCAGCAAGTTGAGGACAGCACTCTCAATGGAGTGCTCCATTCCTCCATGGAACATGTCGTTCTCTATTCCCCGGTATGTCTTCCTTGCATGGAGTCGTTATGGAATACTATGCTCTATAAGTGTCATCACAAGGTGGGAGAAGGTATTTGTCTCAAGCCTTGCTCGCCATCGCTTCACTACACCCACACCCACACCCACCTCTCTCGCTCATCGCTTCTCCTCCCCACCCCTGCCCTCCTTGTTGCTTCCCTCCAACCTCACCCGTTGCTTTGCCTCCCCAATCTCCGTGTTGCTGCCATCCCTACTGGCCTTATGTGTCCCTTACCGCAAACTCCCCATCCTGGCCCTCCGTGTTGACCCCTCCCCCCCCCCCCATCAACACTACTTAAGAAATTTTGAGAAAAAAGTTTTTGCACTACTTATGTTTTAATTTTTATTTACCAATCCAAATTGGTAAATAAAAAAAAAATCAGGGATGCTGTACGGCAAGGGTAAAAAGCATTGGCAAGGCCAATAGGTCCTAAGGGTGACATCTATTGGCTTGGCCAATGCTTGTTAGGCTTTGACTTTCAGGAAGTGGAAGAGGTGGGGGGAGAACATATTTACATATACAATAAACAGATTGTCTAAGCAGAGTTATTCTTTGCCTACCTTAACACACGATCATTGGTCAGATATCAACTTGAGGTAGATTACCTCCTTGAGTCAGAATCCCCTGATATATTGTTTTTCAAGGAAACTTGGTTAACAGAGGACTCAATGCCTGGTATTTTAGCACCACTTCGAGAGAATTATCTATCCAATTTTAATAGACCTTAGGGCTAAAAAAGTGGCTGTAATCATAAACATGCACTGGTAAATCCATTCAGTTTAGCCTATGTGATTAATAATGAGCTGTTTTTGGGTTTCGCCTGCCGAAGGCTGCGCTCTGCGCAGCTCTTTAGCGCAGGTGAAATCCTATGTCGTCAATAAGGACTCCTGGAACGTCCCCCGGCTCTCATTGGTTAGCTCCATAAATGGAGGCTAGCCATTGAGTGCCGGATCTGTCCATCAAGGCTGGACCAGATTCGGGGGCGTTCCGGAGATTTTTTCCCAGGGCGGAGTTATGTTTTTTCCCGTTCCCTCCCCTTTCACTGAAAGTGAATTCAGATGCGCTGTCCATTCCCGCCCCCTCCGTGTGCCTTTCCGCCGCCCTTGCTGTCCTGTGCACGTTTCCCGCCGTCCGTGTCCTCTCCCGCCCCCTTCCGCCGTCCGTGTCCTCTCCCGCCCCCCTCCCGCCGTTCGTGTCCTCTCCCGCCCCCCTCCCGCCCCCCTCCCGCCGTTCGTGTCCTCTCCCGCCCCCTCCCGCCGTCCGTGTCCTCTCACGCCACCAGCGAGTGCCCACCTCGCGATTTCTGCCCGCCTGCCTGCCTAGCGAGGGCCGCCGCGCTGCCCGCGGCGACCCGGAAGTACCTGGCCGGCCGGCCAATCCCTTCGCGGCCGGCCGGGAAGCCTTGCTGTTTGCCGCTTCCCCCTGCCTGGGGGAAGCCTTTGTCGGTGTTGCCGGTCTCCCATGCCTGGAGGGAGACCGGAGAGGAGCCTGACGACGGTGGAGCGGAGGGGGCGCGGGGCACATTGTGGTGCCCGCCCCCACCGCAAATCCGTACCGGTTTGAAGGGCTGCCGGCGTCGGATGCCAAAGTCTACACCCCATCCATCAGCCGGCCGCTGGCGAAAGGAGCGGTCTCTGGTTTAACGGAGGTAGGCGACATTTGTTTTGCTTTAACGTGAAAGCCGTCCCGCAGCTGCCCCGGCCTAATGACTGCAGCCCGTGTTTGTGTTTTCATTTATAGTTCCCGCTTCGGCCATGTGGAAGGCGTTATCTTTCCAGCACGTTATAAAACCCTGAATTAAAACGCGGCCTGCGCTGATGTCTGCGGCTCTCTTGTTCGACTCCCCGAAAAGTGATGAATGTGTTCTTAATTGAAGCGGATTGTTTCAGCTCAGGCGAGGGGATGGGGGAGGGGGTGAAATAAATGCCAGGGCAACGGGTTACGGTCAGCCAGCCGTTAGAAAACGACGTTTGTGAATTTCCATCACCGTACATAAAACATATTCCTAATAAAAAATTGCAGAAATTAAAAAAAAAAAACATATTCCTGTCTGCAGGTTTTCAAGGTTACAGTATACATTGACTGAGGCGGCCATATGTACAAAAGTAAATTTACTATCCAATACAGCTTATGGAGGCTCTAATAGCCAATGGCATGTTCCCCCTTAAATAGTCTTAGTGTTACTTGCATAAGCCACGGGCATGCTGCTTTTTTCATAGATACCTCTTTAAATGAAGTATTGTGGAGTGGGTGCTTTTGAGGCACGAAGTATATACTTGGATTGCTTGTTCTGGTGTTTGTGTGGCAGACTAGTCTTGCCTACATTTTCCATACGCTGTATATGATTTTGTTCACAAAAAACAATGATATGTAAGAATCCAAAATGACTGCACAGAGTAATTGAACAACTGCACTGCAGAATCAAGCACTTCTTCAAGTGGCTCTCACCTGTAGAGCCAGAGGCCGTGGATGCCCCAGACTTTTGACATGATAGGTGTTTAGCTCGACCACCCTGGTCATCATATAGTCTATATAGAAAGTGTGTTGTTGGCGGCCATTTCAGTTTTGTTTCTGCTCACCTTGAAAAGGGCAGAGCCTTTTTTCATCTGAGATGATCTAGGTGGTTGGGTTGCCGATCTCTTGGTCATGCACTCAATTGACTGCGGAGTCCTGAGTGCCTATCTTCCTTTTCCATTGGACGAGCCCTGATGTCAAAGTGGGAGTGGTCAGTATATATTGCAGGCAAAGAGAGATGTTAAATTGGTTATTACATTTTACGAGGCTTAGTAGTTGCCTGCAAGTCATCTTTGGACTATGTTAACGATGGCACATGGCTATGACAAATGACTTGCTCATAATCCTGCTTTCTGCTGAGGATCCTTAAGGAGTTGGAATGGGCTGAGCATGTCATTGTGGTTGGCAGCTCCATGGAACAGTGTGCATTAAAATGCGTACATGGTACCTAGCATGGCATTAGAACAAAATGTCACCAAATGTTATGGTTCTGATGCTCACATCGCTGTGTTTGGCATGGAACAGACTTGGGTGTGCAACATGTTGCCCTGAGTTTCACGTCATGACATCATGTGGCGCATTATGGACTTTTAGGGAGCATTTTAACTAGGCAAGGAGGAAATGTGCCAGGTGTGTCACAGGTGTGAGCTACGTATTAAAGGTAATGTCGAGTCCTTCTCTGACGCTGGTACAAAGGTGGGATGACGAACTGAGTCAATCAGTCAAATAACTTTATTCGCATTTAGTAAATGCATAAAAGTACAAGTAGTTATCACAGTACGAATTGATCAAGGAATAATTCAAAACAGTTAAAAATTAATTGTATACATTTTTCCTTTTAAAAGATATCAACATTTATATGCATCCACATTACTGGAGCTAGCAGCTATACATTTATGAGAGGAATATTTGCAGTAATCAATTTATGATGGTAACACCCTCACGTGTGGTTTGTTCAGAATAGCCATGCACTGGAAACATGGCTGTGCTTGCTTCCCTGCCCCCTGGCTGTGCTTTCTTCCCTGCCCCCTGGCTGTGCTTTCTTCCCTGCCCCCTGGCTGTGCTTTCTTCCCTGCCCCCTGGCTGTGCTTTCTTCCCTGCCCCCTGGCTGTGCTTTCTTCCCTGCCCCCTGGCTGTGCTTTCTTCCCTGCCCCCTGGCTGTGCTTTCTTCCCTGCCCCCTGACTGTGCTTTCTCCCCTGCCCCCTGGCTGTGCTTGCTGCCCCGCCCCCTGGCTGTGCTTGCTGCCCCGCCCCCTGGCTGTGCTTGCTTCCCCGCCCCCTGGCTCTGCTTGCTCTCCTGAGTGTGTGTGTGTGACTCTGGGTGGGTGTGTGTGGCTCTCGGTGGGTGTGTGTGGCTCTCGGTGGGTTGCTCCCCCGCCCCCTGGTTCCCCTTACCCTGGTTCCCATTCCCCTGGTTCCCCTTCCCCTGGTTCCCCTTCCCCTGGTTGTGCTTGCTTCCCTGCCACCTGGTTGTGCTTGCTTCCCTGCCACCTGGTTGTGCTTGCTTCCCTGCCACCTGGCTGTGCTTGCTTCCCTGCCACCTGGCTGTGCTTGCTTCCCTGCCCCCTCGCTGTGCTTGCTTCCCTGCCCCCTCGCTGTGCTTGCTTCCCTGCCCCCTCGCTGTGCTTGCTCTCCTGAGTGTGGGTGAGTGTGGCTCTGGGTGGGTGTGTGTGTGTGTGGCTCTGGGTGGGTGTGTGTGTGTGTGTGTGGCTCTGGGTGTGTGTGTGTGTGTGGCTGGCTCTGGGTGTGTGTGTGTGTGGCTGCTCTGGGTGTGTGTGTGTGGCTCTGGGTGTGTGTGTCTGGCTGTCTCTGGGTGTGTGTGGCTCTGGGTGTGTGTGTGTGGTAGTAATTGCTGTCTGCTGAGCTCGTCCGTAGGGTACAATAGGTCTCACATTTGCGAGAGATTAAGCTAATGGCAATGTAAATGACAATGCCATTTATTTATTTGTTTTCAAAACCAACACATAAATACAAATTTTGTCATTTACAATGCCAAAAGCTCTAACTTTTCCAAAGGCGAAACCATTGCATTGTAAATGCTTGTTTGTTGTTGAAAGTTGTAGCTTGCTGAGTAGTTGTACAATATACATTACAGAAAGTCTGTTAAAGTGTTATGACTTGTTTATGTACAAAAAGGCAATATGTTGTGCTGTTACTACTGGTATAGTGCTGGTAATTAATAGCAACATTTTGAAAAATGAAAGAGGGAAATAATATAATTAATTGACGTAATAGCAATATTATGTGTTGGCAGGCGTTCTGACAAATTTTGGGCCGGTGCCACTGCACCTGCTGTACCATTCAAATCATGCCCCTAATGCCTGAAAGATAACTGCATTTGTGACTGTCTGTTTAGTAGTAAAATATAGCAATATTGGCATGGCCAAGAGCGCCAAGATGGCGGTCAAGATAGCGGTCGCACTTTAGAAGTGCTTCAGACCCCTCTGTCATCCCCACCTGTATCCGTCGCCATCTAGGAGTTTCTTCTTTGGTGACGGCGTGGGTGACATCCAGGCGCCATAGGCAGCCCTTTCTGAATCTCCGGCCTCGCGGCGATCCCAAGATGGCGACTCCGTCTTGATGATCTCCCGGCCGGTCCGAGGCCCTGAACTCCGGGATTCCTCCTAGTGCGCCGGGAGAGAGGAGGATCCCGGAGAGTTGTTTGCGCCACTCCGGCTGGAGTTAGGGGTGCCGCCTCCCCCCCTGGCACCGGAAGAGTACCTGTCTGGTCATGAGGCGCTGGGGAATGCCTGGAGAGGTCCTATCCACTGCATAGCTTGGGGCAGACTTGAGTGGAGGAGGTGCAGCGACAGACGGTTGATGCAAGACCGGCCGTTGATTGGGCGGCAACGAAAGGAGAGGAGTGCTGCTTCCCCCTAATGTTCCTGTGCTGCTTTGCCCTGGTGGGGGCCTACACAAATTACTGGGCCTGTGATCTGGGCCTGTGGCTGGCAGCCTGGTGTGGCGGTGAGCCCTGCTGTCAGTCAGACGGTGGCAGAAGAGGTGCGTGATTCCATCATACGCGCCCCCTCCCCACGCCAGTGTACGCTAGTGTACGGGGTCAGATTGCCGCTACAGGGGTCCTGAGCCGGATGCGGGCCCCCCTCCCAGGAGGTGACTGCACGCCAGGAGTAGGCACGAGCCTGGGGACTGACTGTCGCACTGCCCAGCTGCCGCTAGGAAGGTGAGGAGCCTGGATGCTTGCTTGATCCCGGGGAGCGGGGGGATTTGGCAGTCAATCAGGTGGCAGGGAGTTTTCCCTCACCCCCTTCCCCCTCTGTGTCCTGAGGTCCCCGGCTGCACCACTCTTTGACCGGTGACTGTCGCCCCTGCTCTGGGCCTTGACCGGAATGGCCCTTTGACACAAAACACACCCTGGGGCTCTGGCGATGTGTGAAGGGTGCCTCGGCTGCTGATTCGAGTGGCGGTGCCGGTTAGCGACTCAGCTTCCTTCTTGTGGGTCACTGCAGATCTGGCGTGCGGAGTCTCTCGGGAGAGTATTGTTATCACATCGGGTGACAGGCTGTAAGGAATTCCCTCGCTTTCCACCACGTCTCCTGGCAGCCCCGCTCTCTGCGCATATCGAGAGCTGGGCCCTGTCCCTCTTCTTCACTGGCCTTGCACCCTAATTCCGGTATTGACCCTGGTCCATCTGTGGGACCCTGCACGCCTGAGCCCGTCCCGTGGAAGGACCTAGGGGGAAAGAATATCGGCTGTCGGTCAGTAAGGTATGGAGCGGCGGGCCCTCTCCCCTTATCTTCTTCTTTCAATGTTCCTTTCTCCGGGCTGGGCGCCAGAGTCCCATCTGGGTTTCTTGCCTCATTGGACGACGGCCATGGGCAGGGACAGAGCACTGAAAACCCCCGCCACCCAGACCAAAATGAACCGCTTCACTACCACGGACTTCGGGGTGGTTGGGGGATTTGTGGACAAGGATGCCCCCCCCCACATACGGGCCTGTCCACTATCCTCCAGGCCATCCATACCTCGCAAACCTCAGTGGAGGGGAAAATTGCTGGAGTCCGAGTTGATGTGACTCTCATCCGGCAAGACCTCTGCAATGCCACGACCGGATTAAAGAAACTGAATCCCATATATCCACCATGGAGGATGAGGTCCAACAACTGAAGGATCAGGTTGCCTGCCTCCGTTCCCTCACCCTAGAGTTTCAGAGACGGGCCAAAGACGCTGGAAACAGGTCCCGTTGCAACAACCTTCATTTGGTGGGATTTCCCGGGGTTTGGAGCGGGGCAGGGCGGCGAACTCTGTGGAGCGCTGGTTACGATCATGGAAGCCCGAGGGCTCCCTCGCCCCATGGTTTGCGATCGAAAGAGCACACCACTCACTTGGGCCCAAACCACCACCGGGAGCACCCCACAGACCAATAATAATGAGCATCCTCAACTTCAAGGATAGAGACTCTGTACTGACCGAAGCCCGTATGCAACAACACCTCAAATATGAAGACCAGACGATCATGATCTTTCCTGACTATACTCGTGAGGTACAGGGCAAAAGCCACTTGTTTGGGGAAGTCAAACAGAAGTTGCGCGCTCTCAACATACAGTACAGGCTCCTCTTCCCGGCTCGTCTTCGGGTCGTATTCCGAATCAGAACCCTCTTCTTTGATTCCCCTGAAGAAGCATGGACATGGGTGATAAAGGAGCGCCCTTTGAGGCTCACTGCCCGGAACTCATCTCCCGCAGCCGGCGCTGGAGACACCGGCCGCAACATCCCGGCCCCCCGGCCGCAGCGCACCCGCTCAGGCAGGTGATGGGGCCAGAGACAGGCCTATTCAGACTCACCATTGGGCCCCGCTCATCGGCTGATGTCTGGGGCGCTCTCCATAGAGCTCCTCGTGGTGCAGCACTCTTGTTCTTCAGGCCACTCGGACCCTGGGGGTGTCTCACCTCGCCCGTCACTGTCGGTACTACCAGACACAGATGTTTCTCGCAGCCCGACACTTCTCACAGGTCCTGCTTAAACCCATCTTCACTGTTCAGATGTAACCACCTCAGCAGCTGGTGGCTGCACTTCCGTTTACTATTAACTCTATTTCCCGCTGGACAGTGTCATGAACATCCTTATATGAGGAGGGGTCCTCCACGATTCCCCATTCCCAAGCGTTTTAGTTTGGTTCTATCTTGGTTATTCCTTGTTTGGACGACAGATGCGTCTGTTCCCAAAGTAAAGGGAGGGGGAGGGAGTTGGGTTGGGGAGGGGGGACTGTTGTCCTGATTTGTCTTTGTTGTTTCATTTGTTTTTTATAACAGCTTACATTTCCAGCTATATGACAAGCGCATAGGGCCCAACCCTGTGGAATCGCACCCACCAGCTCGCCCACATGTGTTACTCCACCCACACTGGCTACCCCTGCTAGTTGCCCTGCCCTGCATCTGTTTTCCCCATGTCTGACAACCATGCTGAGAGAGCAACGCTTAATATAATATCCTGGAATGTTAACGGCTTGCTGAATAAGGTCAAGCGCACAGCGATCCTGCGTTATGCTCAGCGTCACACTGTAGATATATTGCTACTCCAAGAGACCCACCTGGTAGGCAACCATTGTCCTTTCCTGGCACGCTAAGGCTTTGACGGAGTCTGGCACTCTGGTTTTAATCGGGGATCGCGAGGGGTGGTTGTCCTGGTGCGCCGCGGTCTTCCACTTGTCGTGTGTAAGGCAACTCATGATCCGAAGGGCTTCTTTGTCATCTTGGAGGGGATCTTGGGGACCGGCCTTTGAACTTGCTTGCTGTATACTCCCCCCCCATCCCTATTTACCTCCACACTTCAGCGTCTCGCTACACTAGTTGCTGCCCTACCCCTGGGGACGATCATCGTTGGGGGAGATTTTAACGAAGTAATAGACCCTGACCTTGACACTGCTATGATGCCCTCCACCTCCAGGGTCGCTCCCTCTACCTGCCTGTCGAACTGGGCTGCCACTCTGGGTGTTGGAGACGCCTGGAGACTTTGGCATCCGACAACTCGACTCTACACTCACATATCAGCTTCCTATCACACGCGACTCAACTATGTTTTCCTCCCGGCCCTAGACTGCCATGCTATTCAAGATGTCGCCATCCTCCCAAGAGGTTTGTCAGACCACTCCCCGGTGGCCATGAGGATGGGCAGTCTCCCTGCATCTTCGCACCCTATCTGGCAGGTGAACGCTTGGTTCCTCCGAAACAAGGATTTCAGGGACCAAGTGGGAGATGAGCTCCGCCAATACTTTGCCACTAATCACGGGTCGGTTTCCTCTCCTGGAACCCGATGGAAGCCAGTAAAGCCACCATCTGGGGCTTTGCCAAGGGCCATCTCAAACTTAAGCATGTGAAGCAGGACTCCCACCTCACACTCCTAGAGGCCCAGGCTGTTCTAATTGAAGGTCAACCCCCGGAGGAGAGATCAGAGGCCCAAGACAGGAGACTGGCGTTTCTAAGGGATGAGATTAAGCAGACCTCCCTAGAGGCTGCCAAGTTGCTGTGGAGGTGTGTATCGGTGGGGAGATAAAAATGTGAAACTTCTCCACCGCCTGGCCACCTACCCGATGGCCAACTGTATCATCCCTGAGGTGAGCAGCTTGGATGGAGTGATCCAATGAACTCCCGTTGCAGTGGCCCAGTGTTTCCCAGCCTACTATGCTACCCTTTACTCCGCACAACCCCCCACTCTCTCACTCCCGGAACTCCTCCTGTACGAACAGTTTTTCCTCCCGTGACTCAGTGAGTCTGAGGCGCTAGACCTCCCTGTCACCCCAGAGTAGATTAAAGACTCCATATCATGCATGGTTGCAAGTAAGAAACCAGGACCGGACGGACTCCCACAGGAGTTCTATGCATCCTACTGGTACACGCTGATTCCTCACCTTTTAGAGATGTATCAGGAGGCATCAGATTGAGGCTTATTCTGTCCCAAGATGTACATGACCACTATTGTGGTTATCCCTAAGTCTCAGCCTCCCTCGAGGCATTGCCCCGATTATCGCCCCATCTCCCTCATTAATTTGGAGCTCAAAATATTTGCCTTGGTCCTAGCCAATCGTGTATGGACGTACCTGGCCGAGCTGGTCCACCCCGACCAGTGCGGATTCATCACCTCCCGGGGAACTTGACACTGCCTCAGACGCCTCCACCTGGCTCTAGCGAACCAGCACCAGCTGACCCCCTACCTATCCCTCCTTCTCATGGATTTTGAGAAAGCATTTGACTCGGTGGACTGGCAATACTTGGAGGCGGTATTGGTGGAAATGGGGTTTGGAGCCCCTTTCCGTGGCCTGGTTAAGTCACTTTATTGCAAACCTAGGACCCAAGTACTAGTCAACAGAGTCCTGTCGAACCCCTTCCCCATCAGAGGAGGTACGAGGCAGGGATGCCCCCTCTCGCCCCTATTATTCGCGCTGGCAATGGAACCCTTTGCCTCTCTTGTACGTTCTGATCAGCTCCTCACAGTATGGAGATGGCCCGGCTTAGAGGAAGACAAGATTGCTCTTTACGCCGATGACGTTCTGCTATTTCTAGCAGATCCGGCTCAGTCGGGACCCCGATGCCTACGGGCCTTGAGTCTTTTCGAACAAACTTCAGGTCTTCGGCTGAACTCGACTAAATCCGTTTTGGTCCCTCCTCATCTATCAAGAGACTGCTTTGACTGGCAGTCGTCGATACCTCTTCGACAACAGTCCTTCAAGTACCTGGGAATCTGGGTTGCCCTCCTCCCTGACCTCGTTTGGTCACTTAATGTAACTCCGTTAATGAAAAAGGCCAGGGCTGACCTCCTCAAATGGCAATCCCTACCACTGAACCCTATGGCAGATTAGCTCTTTAAAATGATGGTCCTGCCCCAATTCCTTTACATGCTCCAGAACACGCACCTCTCCTTCTCAAGGTTGTGGTTCCGGGAGCTGGACAGCATGGCCACCAAGTTCCGGTAAGGGGGTCGGAGGCCTCGGCTGGCCCTCACCCAGTGCCGGATCCTGCCCCTTGACGGCGGCTTGGGGATGACAAATCTCTACCTTTATTACCTCGCGACTCGGCTTCTTACCGTGCATGATTGGTTTAACGGTGGATGGTCGGACCCAACATACCTCCTAGAACTGCACACCCTGGGCCTGTCTAACATTCAATGGATGTTGTATGGGAACGCCATCTCCCAAACTCTACAGAGGTCACCCGCGGGGTACTTCTGGCCTGGCGAGCTTCTTTGCGTCACACCCAATGGTCAAATAAGCTGACCCAACATACCCCACTGTGGTGCGGCACATGGCTCCGGGAGGTTGACAACCTCTCTGGCTTTCGAACGCCAGAGCTTATTGGCATTTCCCTGCTGGGTGATATCCGGAGTGGGAGCTGCACACGCACTTTCCAAGAACTGCAAACTCGCTACTCTCTTCATGCTTCCCAGTTCTATAGATACCTACAGATACGCTATGCCCCCCACTCTCACATTTCAGACGGCTCCCCTCTGCCCAAATATAGCCCGCCCGAGGCCCAGAGCATGACAGGTAACCTAGGGAAGGGGGATCTCCTGTATCTATCGATCACACCTTAGGGACAGATGGGAGGGTTGGCTTGGGTCTCTGGATGACGCCGATTGGAGAGACTCTTTGATAGACCCCAAAACAGTCACGGCCTCAGCAAGGCTTCGCCTAGTTCAAATATACTATCTTCACACTGTCTATCTTACCGGCATGATGCATCCTGTCCCCGCTGCAGCCAACCACAAGCTGACTTTTATCACATGGTATGGCTCTGCTCCACAGTCACCTGCTACAGGGAGTCAGTAACTGGGGAACTCACTGAGGTTCTAGGATGGGAGGTTCCCCTTAACCCAATGAATGTCCTGCTGAGTATCAGCGAGGGGATGGATGGCTCCAGAGCTGAGAAACTCTTTTTTAACACTGCACTAATGGTGGCCAAAAGAGACATTGCGGTCAGCTGGTTGAGTTCAGCTGCCCCCACTATGGCACGCTGGCGCAGAGGGTCGGAATGGTGCGCCGTTCAATAGCAACCCTTGTACGAAGCAAGAGGTTGCCCAAAGAAATTTCGTAGAATGTGGATTAAATGGGTTTCGGTGGTGGAAGACTAATACTCTCAATGAGCACCCGAGGACTGGAATGGGTGCTAAATGGTTTTGGCTTTTGCTTTGTCTATCAATTCCTTTATGTTGTCCACTTGTATTTGCCTTACATGTCTAAATGCACAAATAGCTGGTATTGTTATCTTTTCTTGGTCTTTTGCAAAATCAATAAACTTGGTTATAAAAAAAAATACATAGCAATATTAGGTGTTTCGAGGGGGCTTTGACACATTTTGGGCCCGCTGCCACAGCACCTGCTGCACTATTCAAATCATGACCCTGTTGCCTGGAAGATAACTGCACTCATGACTGCCTGCTTAGTTGTAAAATATAGCAGTTAACAGTGTTTAGTGGGGTGTCTGGAGCTTTTGGTCCTGGTGTCACTACGCCTGCTGCAACATTGAAATCATGACCCTGTTGTCTGCAAGGTAACTTCACTTGTGACTGCCTGTTTAGTTTAAAATGTTCGCAATAATCTGGATTTAGTGTGGTCCTTAGAGCTTTATGTCCCGGTGCCCCTGCACCTGCTGCACCATTCAAATCATAACCCTGTTGCCTAGGTAACTGCACTTGTGGCTGTCTGTTTAGTAGTAAAATATAGCATAGCTCTTGTATATTAACTTTACATTTAACGTGCAATGTTTATTACAACATTTAGAATTTGATTGTAATGACCAACTAGATTACGTTGAAAAAATCAATCCGATAATGCCTACAAAGTGTAAAGAAGGGTTCTGAGGCATGAATAGAAGCAAGCATTCCAGCATACTGTTACAAGCTGCCTGCCTTTTCCATGGGAACAGATCTTATCTTGACAGTGAATGGGGCTTAAACATTGTGAAACTCACACTATGTATGCAGGTAGTAGAGAAAGAGAAAAATTAGGGATAAAGGCGGGACTGCAAAGCACTCTTGTGTTAAGACGAGAACCCTCACTCACCCAGAGGTGACCTGCTTCATCATTGGGTCCACTAGATTGACCAATACTGTGAAAGTATGGTATTTTTTTGTTTCTTTAATTATTAAGCAGAGTGACATGAGATCTTGGTCCTGAGGAATGCCACAAAAGATTTTAGGCGGTGAAGGCAGAAACATGTTGACCATTAAATGAAGGGCATATCCATATCCCTCTTCACTTAGCTTGGGTTTTAGCTCTATCCATTGGGGGCACCAGAAAAAAAGTTGTTTTTCCCACGAAGAGATCGTTTTAACCCACTTGATTTTTCTGGTATTTGCACTCTGCCTCTCCCTCCCCATATAAGAAATAATATCTGCAGAGCTACTAACAACCCCGCTTCTATCTTATGAGAGAGTAGTAGCCCACACTGGTACCTTGAGGTCCCAGTGTGAAGAGGTGACCCAATGATGAAGCATGTCACCGCTGGGTGAGTGAGGATTCCTGTCTTAACACAAGAGTGCTTATCAGTCCCTCCCTTTATCTCTTATTTTTCTCTTTCTCTACCACCCGCGTACATAGTGTGAGTTTCAGTATAGTGGAGTAGTACGGTTGGACAGGGTGGCCAATACTCCAAAAAGCCTCCCCCCCCCCTCCCTCGTGTGAGATAATATTATGCTTAAACAGTGTGAACAGCTTTAGTAGAAGTATTGTAAATGTGTGCAGCCAGGGGAAGTTTACAAAAAAAAAAAGTTCCACACAAACGCAAATGAATACAATTATTTGGCGAAGGGAACTGATAAGAGCCCCCTTTAGGAGATTTCACAAGCACAGCATTAGCAAAACCTAAAAAGCGCATCTCCTTCACTAAACGTACCCCTTTACCAGTCCTTTCGGTAGAGAATTTGGTAATCAAATTAGATTCACCTACTTCCCCTTTAATATGTATTCTTATGTACATATCCCTGGGTTAAATGCCTCAGTTCCCACTACATTTAACTCACTCCGTTCTAGCTACTGATTAAGCAAAAATATTACTCTTGGAGACTTTAATTTGTGTGACAACGAGGAAAACGGCGGCCACATCTCTTCTGACCTTAATGACTCTCTTATTAATCTGAATTTTGATCAGCAAGTTTCTACATCCACACATATTAAGGGCAATACACTAGATCAGGTTTGGTCACAGAATCGTATTATTTCCAACCTCATGATTGTCCCATGCACCTGGTCGGATCATCATTTAATCAAATTTTACATGAAAGATATAACAGCAAGAAACTCCCCCACCTGTCCAAATAACTCTTCCAGAAACTGGAGGTGTGTTAATCTTAACACCTTTCATAACTCATTGGCACAGTCTCAACCTCCTTATAGCGATAATTTAAGCGTTCTTGATAAGGCAATTGCCGAATGGCTCGAATAAGCCAGCGATACGCATGCTCTCATATGTAAAACAAAATCAGTCTGCCTCCATGAAGCATCTAAATGGTACACAGAGGATTTAAAGAAAGCTAAACTTAAGAGTTGCCAGTCGGAGCGCAAATGGTCAAAATCATACCCACTTGACAAAAAGGATAGCTTTGTCTTAAAGATTACAGCCTATAAGAAATTGTTATGGGAGGCCAAATATACCTAATTCTCTAATTGCATTTTAAAGTTTGAAAACAGAACTAAATTGATATTCAACACGGTTACAGAACTCTCTAATCTGTACCGCTTTAATGCCCTAGTGGTTCCTACTCAAAAACTGTGCGACGATTTGAACTTTTTCTTCATCGAGAACATTCAGATGATGAAAGATAGCATACCCACTAGCCATCTTACCAGTGCTATCTCCTCAGAAGATATAAATCCTACAAAACTTACAGCATTTCCGGCAATCACCAAAGATGGCCTTTCGAAGCTGATGATATTTGCCTCCTTGGATTCAAAAAATAATTTTCTGAAACTTTCCTGACCCAGCTAGATCTTTGTTCAATTTATCCCTAAGTCAGGGCATGGTCCCCCTTACCTTTAAGGTAGAGGTAGTGAGTCCTCTTCTAAAAAAAAGCAGGGGAGAACTCATCTGTTTTGAAGAACTATCGTCCAATTTCTTTACTTCCTTATCTAGCCAAGATATTGGAGGCACACATTGCCCAGCATCTCTGTTCTTTTCTCGAAGACTGTTCCTTTCTTGACTATCGTCTGGCAGGTTTTTGACCTGCCCATCCTACGGAATCTATTATACTTTCCATAGTTGACGACATGAGAGGGAAAGCAGACAAAGGACAGATCCAGGCCCAGTCCTTTTGGGCTTATTGGCAGCTTTTGACATGATGGATCACAACATCTTAATAAACTGTGTTGAGACCACTGGCCTGCAGGAATCAGCATTAGAGTGGATGAAGTCATTCTTCTCAGACCTTTCTCAGTCGGTGCGCCTCTCCCTTTTCTGCTCATCTAAGGTCAGACTAACTTATAGTACCTCAGGGCTTTTCTTTGTCCCCTATTTTGTTTAATCTTTACATCCACCCATTAATACACACTTTATAGAGGCGTAGTGTGAAAATATATAGCTATGCCGATGAAATGCAGATTTTTTTTAACATAGATGACTCGGAATCTACAGAGTTCTTTTGAGAATACTTTGCTCTACATCCCTGACTGGATGAATTGCCATCAGCTGAAGCTGAATTCAGACAACACTGAGATTTCGATGATCAAAATTGAACTGCATAGTTGGAATACCTCTATCTGGCCATTGGAGGTGGGTATCCCCACCCCATCCCAAAAACTGCAGTCAAAAGCCTTGGGATTCTAGTTGATGAAGACCTTTCACTGAAGCTCCAAATAGGCGCAGTGACTTTGTCCTGTTTCCTTCAACTTCACAAAAACAACCAATCAGGAAATACTTCTCCATTGAGGATATCATCCAGATCATAATTGTTCTTGTCATGTCCTGATTTGATCATGCTAACTCTCTGTATCTGGGCCTTCCCAAGGGCTTGAGTCAGAGCCTTCAGCTGGTCCAAAACCAAGCTATTAGACTAGTCTGGCATAATTCTAGATTCTGCCACATCAAACCTCTGCTGGTAAAATTACACTCACTTCCAGTTATTCAGAGAACCCTTTTCAAAAGTGGGTGCATTATTTTCAAATCTTGATATGGTAAAAGCCCAACTTTTGTGACCTCCAGAATCCAGAACTACATTCCTAAGCGCAATCTTAGATCAGCATCCCAAAACCTGCTTGAGGTCCCCAAATTTAACAGAAAGAGATTGGGTGGAACCATGTTTGCCGTGCCTGCTTCTGGTGTTTGGAACTCCTTTTCTCCTAACAACAGCGCAACGACTTCCTACATAATCCTTAGACCATTGTTAAAAACATGGGTTTTTGACAGGCATATGGTTAGGGTTGGTGCAGTAGCGGCGGTGTCTGTGATGAGTGGTGCAGCAGGGGGGGCAGGGAGGGACGAACGTCAACAATAAAAAAACAGAAAATAGAAAAAAAAATAACTTACCACATTGCCGCTCTTCTGCTCCTCACCAGCACAGGCTCCCGGAATCACCTGCGGCCAATCCGGATGCTGCTCTCATGCTGCATGAGAGCAGCATCAGGATTGGCCTGAGCGCACTCGATTTGCACTCCCAGAGAGAATAGGAGACGCTGCCTGCTGTCTGCAACCCAGCAACGCAGCTCGGGTTGGAGACCGCTCCAGTTTGGCCGTCTTGAGACTGCTGGCCAAACCGACATGCGTACATGACTCCCCCCTCCATGACTGCCGCTGCGATGGTCCCGCCCCAAGACTCGCCCAGGAGAGAATAATAAAATTATAATAACGTGGTTTATTATCATTTTATTTTTACATTTGTGCAGCTGCTGGTCTGGGGGTGACGCCCCTTCGCCATAGCGAAGGAGCCGCAGCTGAATTGGTTTCTCTCATACCTCTGTGTTTCAGCGCCATGAAACCTTTTTGGTGAACATGCGCTTTATAAATACGCTGTAACATAACATATCATTCTTCCAATCTAGATAAAGTTACAATTATTCATAAGGTAATGCGCCAAGTAACTTTAAGGTACTAATAATTATATGTGACGCACCCAGGTTACTCTGTGACTCTCGTAGCCTCTGGACCTCACATGCAAGCAATGATTATCATTCATGGGGCTAAAGCCCAAATATGAGTCACGCGTAGCACTTCCATACAAGTGCTCGAGTTATCACAGTTCACTTCTTGGCAGTCTTTTGTTTTCTTTTGCCGGGGTTTGCAGGGATGCCTATGGAGCCCGTGCTGTGGGTTGTTATCACAGGATACTTGGGTCCCTGGTGGCAGAGTCTCACTGTAGGTCATTGTTGTAGATAAATTTAGATAGGTAGCAGGACATGTCTTCAGGTTATTAAGATGAATTTATTAAGTTACATAGAATAAGATAGCAGAGCAGTAAACCTCACAGCTGACCAGACCATCAACTGCCAAGGCAGGAATCCTCAAACACAAGATAGAACACACTTAGGTAGTATGGGAGGTAGAGACACTAAGAAAGGACTACAGACACCAAGTAGTCATATTGAATGAAGTATACACATACAACAGTCATGTAGAGGAACCGGCCTCCTCAGGCCCAGACACATGATGCCGCGATATAGGATTCAGGCCAACAGGTCTCACAAGGATCGGGTGCAGAAAGGAGGCAGAGGTGGGCCTCTCACAATTATGTGGCACTAAAGCAGTATGTGGAAATGGAGGGTGCAGGCACACATGCATCTAATGATAAATGTGTGGAACAGGATTTGGCAGCACAAGGTTCAGGCACCATGTCTTTCGTGGACATCAGGACACAGCAGGATGGGATGATGCAAGATCCAGGTACAGCAGCCTCTTGTGATCAGGGGGTGCAGCAGGTATAGGATGAGACTCTGGTCTCTCTGGATCAGATGCACGCAGGTCATGAGACCTGATTTACTGATACGAAAGTTGTAAGAAGAGACAGCCTCTTTCCAGCATTTTTCAAGGAGCGAAGCGTGAGCTATTTCAATATCCGAGTTCATGGAGACTGACTAGTCTCATCTCCAGGCCTCGGCAGACTAAGTCGCTGGGATCTTCTCACAACACACATGGAGGCTGAATCTGGACTCCGGCTCAGCCCCAGGTCCTTCCCCCCTGGACAGTCCACCTCCTGGCTCCTTCAGCAGCAGCAGAGTTACTTCTCAGCAACAGGGAGGTAGTCCGTAATCTTAAAAGGGAAGACAGGCGTAACTTCTGTATCTTTCCCTGGCCTCCCTTTGCACTGGTTTGCAGATCTACTTGAGAGAAAGGTGAACACTGGAATGGCCAGCTTCAGCCCAGTCCTGGGGACAAATGGCTTTTCCAAATGTTCACACCAAAGCACCATAGCTAAGAGCATTTACTTTTTGTTTCACCTCAGCTCAACAACAATTATTTGGAACTAAACCTGCTGCCTTCTCTTTGTGTCCTGCAGGTAGACCATTCTCTCATGAGCGGATGCCAGAGAGGAGCAAGGATGGGCCTTTGGCCAGGGTTCAGGCCACAGTCTTTGACCAAATATTGCTGTCCAGCAAGGCCACGCCATGACCTGACAGAACTAGTCGCTTCCTGCTACATGCAACCCAGGTCCTTCCTGTGGATGATTCAAAGCCCGAAACGTAGTTGGGGTCCAAAGACGTCCAGTGGGGACTCTGGGGAGGGGGATCTAAAGATCACTGCAGGAGGGTATGCGTGCAGAGGCCGCTAACTTGACTACCACTAATGTCAATGCACACCCTACAACTTTAATGGCTACTTATGCACGGGTGGGTGAGGGGTAACCCCAACATGGGCACACCACCTCATGGGTAAATCGTAAATCGTAAATCATACGTTCTTATATAGCGCCTTTTCACCGTAAGGTACCTAGCACACGTGTCCTTACAGCACATACGCTTGGAGATAAAGAGGGATTCCAGCCATAACATGCACAACAGATTAACCAGGGTGAGCTTGCAGGGAGCTCAACCAATGAGATACTAGTAAGAAGCCTGCCCTCTTTACGCCAACCCTCCATGGAACTTCTGCTGCCACCCATGATAACATAAGGGGACAGCTGTCACCCATGCTAAAAGAAGTACAACTTTGGGTGGTCCCCGTACCCCAATAGAGCCTAGCATTCTATCGAGCAGCACCCCACAGTCACATTGAGCGCTGGACAAGAGATTCGTGACATGGGTTCCTCACATCAGAACATATAGCAGGCCTAAAGAATGTTGAAAGGAGGAGCTGGTGTCACGTGAGGCTGCACCAAGGGACCTTCGACCCTACAGCAGCCAGGACATTTCCCGACCCCGCTGCTACTAGGATGCAGCAGATCTTCCAGCTGAGTTTTCTCTGACCGTGGCTACAAGGTGCTTTTCACAAGAGATAAGGCTAGGTTGTCAAGGGTTGTGTAGTTGCGCGATAAAGAGTTCCTTTCACACCAGGCCCGCTTGGTTTCAGCCTCAATGGCGGGACGCACAAAAGCAGAAGCGGCTCTCCGAGCTGCACCTTCTGTAGCCGTCAGCCCTGAGCCCGACCACTCCTGACAGCATGATATACAGAGTTTATCAGGAAACAGAAAGGTTTATTGTTCAAAGGCCTGCTTATCTCTGAGCCCAATAACACATCTGGCTAACTGAGAGCGAGAGACTCTGTAACCTGAGAAACCCGCACCGACGTCTTTTTTTCCACTCATTCTACAACAAAGATCGGATTGTTTCTTGATAATAAGGCAACTTTCTCGAGGTTTGTCACGTTGATGCATTTAAAACGACCAATGCAGCGAATTCCATTTGTCGGAATGCGTCGAGATTACAATGGCGAAGTCTGTTAGTGTGACCGCGTATCTATAGGCCGTTTGCAACAAGGAAATCGAATCACGTGCTTTTTGCAAACTCGCAGTTTCCTTGTGGTAGGGCTTCCCGCAAGAAGGGTGAACGTGCCGTTTTACAGCTCTCTGACTCTGATTATGAGCAAACGACGCGTCCCGGTTCCTGGCGTGCCTGTCACTGACTGTGTGTTTTGGGTACACCCGTGTATTTTGTGTAAACGCAAAACTCATGCAGGGGAGGAAGTGTGTCACAATAATTGCTGACTCCACGTCATAACTACTGTGGTAACACGGATGTAAGCCGAGCGTCCGTAGCATCGAGGGGACAAGTAAGGGCTTGAGATTCGGGAACCCTATATAACAACTGGGCGTTATTTGAGTGTCAAACTGTGTCACAAAATTGTCGGTGGAGAGGTGTGGTGCAGCGGCCAGGGCAGCTGCGGCTGGGCAATAGCTCACTTAATTTCCACAACGGCCCCCAGCGCCTTGAGACCCATAAGGGTGAGCAGTTTGCGCTTTACAAATATGGATTTACATTTACATTTCTGCATTCCAATACTAAGGTACAAGTAGGGCACTTTCCTAGGGACCTAGTTATCAAACAATCCATCAGCGGTTGTATAGCGCAGCACTGTCACTATCTGGGCGCTGTGGGTGCCCTGTCTCTGTCGAAAAGCCAGGTCTTGAGTGTCTTTCTGAAGTCTGCCATGGAGGGTGCTATTCGCAGCTGAAGGGAAAGGCCATTCCCGGTCTTGGCAGCGATGTAGGAGAAGGAACGGCCCCTGCTGCAACGGATGCAGGGTGTGTGCGAGGGCGTGTGAGTCTGAGCGCAGGTGTCTTGCGGGCAGATGGAAGTTCAGTCAATGGTTGATGTAAGGCGTCCTTGGTCGTGGAGGGCTTTGTAGGCATGCATGAGGGTCTTGAACTGGCATCTCTTCTGGATGGGGAGCCAGTAGAGGTTTCTGAGGTAGTGGGTGAAGTGGAACCATTTGGTGAGGTCCAGGGTGAGTCTGGCTGCAGTGTTTTTTATGGTTTGGAGTCTTCTGAGGAGCTGAGTGGAAATTCCAGCGTAGAGGGGGTTGCCGTAGTCGAGGTGGCTGGTGATGAGGACCTGCGTAACAGTCTTTCTGGGGTTGATTGGGATCCATCTGAAGATTCTGTGGAGCATGCGGAGGGTGTGGAAGCAGGAGGCGACTGCATTCACTTGTTTAATGGTCAGTTGGCTGTCGAGGATGATGCCATGGTTGGGTGCATGGTCTGTCGGTGTAGGTGTTTGTCTGAGTTCTGATGCCCACCAGCTGTGGTCCCATATGGACGTGTTTTTCCCAAAGATCAGTACTTCGGTTTTGTCTGAGTTGAGTTTGAGGCAGTTGTCTTTCATCCATTTGGCTACGTTGGACATCGCGTTGCAGTAGTTGGTTTTGGCATTCAAGGGGTACTCCATGAGCGAGAGGATTCGTTGAGTGTCGTCTGCATTGGAGATTATGTTGAGTCGGAGGGATCTGACAACGCCTGCAAGTGAGGTTATGTAGATGTTGAACAGGGTGGGCCTGAGGGATTGCTGTATGCCAATATTGTAGAGTCTACGGTGAGGTGTTGAACACAACAAAGAGGTCAAGCAGGATCAGGGCCACCATTTCTCCATGATTAAGGAGAGTTCTGATGTTTTCTGTGGCAGCAATCAGCACATCTCCGGGTGTTGGTTGGCATGAAATTCTGATTCTGAGGCGTCGTTTAGGTGGTTTTGTTCCATGTATTTGATGAGCTGTTGGTTGATGGCTTTCTCGAGTACTTTGGCTAGGGAGGGCAGCAGGGAGATTGGTCGGTAATTTTTGAGGTAGCTGGGGTCGGCAGAGGATTTCTTTAGGAGGAGTATGACTTCTGCGTGTACCCCTTTGTCCGGGAAGTTTGCTGTGGAGATGGAGGTGTTGAGGATGCTGGTGAGTTCTGTGCTGATTGGGTTGGTTCAGAGGTTGAAGAGATGGTGGAGGCAGGGGTCGGTGGGTGCCCTGGAGTGGATGGACGACATGATGGCTGTGTTGGTCAGAGTGGTGAGCAGGGACTAGGTGGTGATCGTTTGGCTGATGTTCACTGGTTGGAAGATGTTGTTGAGGCTAACAATGGTGGGTTGGGGGGTCTTAGTTGGTGTAGATGGTGGCAATCTTGCTGTGGAAGTAGTCAGAGAAAGTATTGCAGGGTTCCTGGGAGGAGTGGATGGTGTTCTCTGTGACTGTCTGGTTGGAGAAATACTTGACTATTTAAAAAAGGTCCTTTGTGCCGTTGGCTGCAATGCTGATGCGGGCAGTGATGGCTGCCCTCTTGGATTCCTTGATGTGCAGGTGGTAGTTGCTGAGGGCTGCTTTGAGAGCAGCTCTGCCAGAGGGGTTCTTAGTGATGTGCCATCGCTTCTAGAGTCAGTAGCAGTTGTGCTTGGTCGTTCTGAGCTCTGGAGTGTACCATCTGGCTTGTTTTGAGGGCATTTGTTGGTTTCAGCAGGTCAACTCTGTTGGCGCATTTGGTGATCCAGGCAGAGAAGTTCTGGATGGCCTGGTCGAGATCTGCTGACAGAAATGGCCTATACAACGTGGGCTGAGCCACGCATGCTGTTTCCCAGCAATCAAACAACACTTGCCTGAACCATGCATCTGGTAGGGTGGAGAGAGGAACAGGAAGCGTCAGGACAGGAAGCTCCGGACGTGGACGTGTAAATGGGGCTGTAGATTTAGTGGGGTAGATTTTAGGGGTGGGGTTTGGTTTTGAGGCTCAGGGTGGGGAGTCGCAGGGTAGTTTTTTTTTGAAAAGGGGAAGGGTTTTAGGGCTCAGGGCGGGAGTGGGTTGGAGTAGTTTTAAGGGCTGGGGGCAGGTTTTAGGAATCATGGCAGGGGGAGGAAGGGGCAGTTTTCAGAGGAGGAGTCTGTTTTAGGGCTAAGGGTGGGGGGCTGTGGTAGTTTTTGGCAGGGGGCAGGGTTTTGGACCTCAGGGTGGGGAGAGGGGAAAGTGTAGTTTTCAGTTCAGGGCTGGGATCAGTTTTAGGGCTCAAGCAGGGGGAAGGAGGGCAGGGGTAGTTTTTAGTAGGGGGCAGAGTTTTAGATCTCAGGGCGGGGAAGGGGAAGGGTAGTTTTAAGAGCAGGGTGGGGTTGGTATTAGGGCTCACGACAGGGGTGGTCAGGGTGGTTTTTGGTAGGGGGCAGGGTTTTAGGCCTCAGGGCGGTAGGAGGGGATTTTTTTTTTAAGGGCAGGGCGGGGTCAGTTTTAGGGCTCAGGACGGGGGGCCGAGGTAGTGGGCAGGATTTTAAGGCTTAGGGTAGGGAGAGGGGTTTGGGGTAGTGGTCACTTAGCACGCATATACCTTTAACAATCATGCCTTTACAGCAAAATGTGTGGTAAAAGCATGTGTGGTAAACAAATACGTGGTTAAGATGCATTCATTGTTGCAACTGTGTTGTTGAGGCACGCGTGGTTTAGCAATACATGCTTCTGTCATACAACACGTCAGAGATGGTGAAGTGAACAATGGCGTGGTAGGTGCAGGGGAGTTCTGTGATGTGGGTGAATTTGATTCTGTTGCTGGAGGTAAAAATGTGGTTGAGAGTGTGTCTGGCTTTGTGCGTGGATTCGGTGACCAGTTGGGTGAGGCCAATGTTGTTCATGTTCTCCAGGAGGGTGATGGAGTTGGCGTCATCGACGTGAAATTGAGATCACCGAGTAGGACGTAGTGGTGGGAGTCAATGGTTAGGGCGGAGATGAGGTTGGAGATGGTGTCGCAGAAAGCTGGTTGGGGTCCCAGAAGTCTGTAGGTGAGGGTGCCTCTTATCGTGATCTTAGCATCGGCCTGTAGTCGGAAATTGAGGTGTTCCATGAGGGGCGTTGGGTCCTCATTGGTGGCGGTGAATTGGATTGTTTCCTTGAAGATGATACCGATGTCCCCGCAGTGTTTGTTGGTGCAGTCTCTGTGTATCATCTTGCAGCCATCGAGAGTGGTGGTGGCGATGTCGGGGTTGGGTCATGTTTCAGTGATGAAGGCAAAGTAAGGTGATGATGTCCTAGATTTCGATAGTGTTTTTTCACAGTGAGCGGGCATTGAGTGGGATGCATTTGAGCAGTTCCAGGTTGTTCGCAGACTTCTGAGCGGAAGCGGCTCGGGGTCTGGTGCAGCCAGGCAGTCCTGTGTCACAGGAGAAGCTGCAGTGGCAGCAGGTGAAGGGTCCTTTTGTTGATCACGGGGACAACCTGAAGCAGCAGTAGTTCCAGTGCCCAGGGTCCCAGGCCAGGAGCTCCTCGGAAGTGTAGCAGCAGATGGCAGGAGGGTCAGGGGTCCTGGCGCTGGGTGTGGTCCAGGCATGAATGGGCACAGACAGGTTTGAATTTGGCGCACCAGCGGCGCAGCCGCGCAGTGGCCTCCGTAAGTAGTCCTGGAAAGTGGAGGAGCTGGCCGAGTTGGCATTGGCATGGGAAAAAAATGGAGAGAAAACAAGCTGAGACACCACAGAAATGAAAGAGGGCCAAAAGCAGTAGAAACAATGGGTACAGGAAAACAAACTTACAAATGTGGGCATAGCAAAGCAAAACTTACAATGTGGGCAAAATGGGCACAGGAAAACAAACGTACAAATGTGGGTACAGGAAAACAAAGATTACAATGTGGGCACAATAGTGGAGCGCAACAATTACGGGGGGTACCTGGGGCCGAACAGCGAATCGAGACGAGCTCAAGGCTGAGGTAGCGCCTCTGTGCTATGAGCAGCCGCAACGGGGGGGCGGTGATTTAGACCTTAGAGAAGGTTGAGGGGTACTTTAAGGATGAGGAATTGCTTAGACTCACTGCTTAAGAAATGACTCTTTTTCAATTATGAGCATATAGGCTGCAGCCACTTATGTGTCCCTAATTAAGACAAACATTGGCAAATTCCACAGGACTGGGTTTAATAAATTATTGCATGTAGCGTTATCACATCCGAGAGAAACACACAGTAAAGAGCCGGGAGGTGCAGATAGAGGGGGATACCGCTGTAATGTAGTCCCTCGTGCAGTTGAATGCAAGCCCTCGATTGGAGGTGGAAGGATACACTCAAACTCCATTATCAGTGAGAGGTACATACTACACTGGGATGAGTGTTGTATTGGGTTATTCATGTTTTTCAAACTGTGCTTCCATATGCACTTTTACTTATCTTGTTTTCCTTTGAGTGTAACCTCACATTCGGATATAGTGGGGTCATGTTCTGGCAGCAGTAGGTTTTGCCAGTTGCTGCTTGGACCTTGAGTTGGTTAGTAGTGGGCATCATTGTATGAAATACATCTTCTTTAATATGTCTGTTTCCTGTGCAGTCTGTTGCTACTTAAAGGTGACAAAGGAACCTGCATTGTAACTTTGCCCACAGACCTAGAATTTATTTTGGAGCCGCTGCTTTATTCATTTTTGTGGATCGTCAACTGTTTGTGAGGCAGATTGAAAAACATCTTTCTATGCCAAGCTATGTCTATATAATCTAAAAATAAAAAGTTGATTAATATTACTCCTCTCTGAGTTTATAATGAATGCTACAGTGATATTTTAAAAAGCCAAAGCTTCAAAGTGCTCCTAACGTTTTTAATGATCTCACTGAGTGCATGAAATTCGCTTGATAAGTTTTTGTCATTTAAAAGTCTTGATGTATGAAGACACCATTTTACGATTCCCTAATTGCAAATCCTGGTGATTCGCAATTAGGAAATCGCAAAACGGCATGTATGAAAGAGTTTTGAACACTTTCTGCGATTCCCAGTGGGTCGCAAATGACTTACCTCATGAATATTATTTAGGTAGGTCACAATTTGCGATCCATTGGGAATCGCAAAAATTACAGGGCTGGTGGCCTACTGAGGCCAGCAGACCATCATGTCTGTGATTGCTTTTAAATAAGGCAAACTATTTTTTTGTAAAGCAGCCTGTTTTCCTGAAAGGTAAACGAGATGCTTTACATGAAGAAAAATGTAAAGTTTTTCTTTAAATTTTTAAGAGCAGGCAGTGGTCCCTGGGACCACTGCCTGCTCGTAAAAAATGCTTTTACAAACATTCACAAAGGCGAAGGGGTCCCTTAGGGACCCCACGCGAATCACAATTTGGGTCATAGGAGCCGCCACACAAAAATGTATTTGGTCAACCAGTACTAAACCCTATGACTTAATCAGGACACCAGCGTAAGCGCATTCGAAAAGAGTAATAGAGAGTGCGCATATCGGTGGTGCAAGCACCAAACATATGTATATAATCACATTAAACCAGTACAGTGACCGATCCCAAGAAGAGTGGTACCCTTCCACGGAGTCTGCAGTTTCCGTCTTTCCAGATGGTATTGTTGGTTCTATCGCTCTGTGTTACTTTCAGATGATCATCATTTCTTACAGTCGGCTATTCAGTACTCAACACTCCCTGGCTCCCGATTTGATTCTGCACTTCATTTTCTGCTCTTAGCTTTTTCAGTCCATTGAATGAATGAATGAAAATAGGACTTATAAAGCGCACGTACACTTACGGTTTCTTGGCGCTGAGGTGGGAAGGCTGGCCCGTGCAGATGGGGTGGGCTAATTATAGGGTGATGAAAAGAGCCAAGTTTTTAGAGATTTTCTGAACTGAGCATAAGATGGGAGGAGGCGAAGTGCAGGGGGAAGAGAATTCCAAAAGAGAGGGGCTTGAGTAGAGAACCGCAGACCACCGTGTTTTTTGCGCTTGAAAAGACCGGGAGTGAGAAGATTGTGACTGGATGAGCGGAGGTCGCGCTGAGGGACAAAACGCTGTAAAAGGGAAGAAATAAAGGATGGTCCCTGGGAGGAAAGAGCTTTGTGGATCAGGCAGCCGAGTTTGAAGAGGCTACGCTATGCAACTGGGAGCCAATGAAGATTCTTTAAGAGGGGCTTAGTGTGAGTGAATTTTGGTAGACCGTAGGCCAGCCTGGCTGCCTGATTCTGAATAAGCTGAAGCCGTTTGGATTTATATGCTGGTATGCCCACATATAGGGCATTCGCATAATCAATACGTGAAATCACGAGTCCTAGAATGACCTGTATAAGAGCCTCGTGAGAGAGAAGTCTGCTGATTTTGCGGATACGACGTAGGTGATAAAAACAAATGGATATGATTGAGTTAATTTGTGCCCTCATAGAGAGATCCTTGCAGATGGTAATACCAAGGCTCTTTACGGAGTCAACAGGGGAAGGAGGGGGACCAAGTGAGGGTGGCCAAAAGGTAGAATTCCAGGGGTTGCCTAGGGGACCAGTAAGAACTAGCTCCGTTTTGTCAGGATTGAGTTTGAGATGATTCAAACTCATTGAGAAGCTGATGAAGTTCATAACAGAATGAACATTTTGGACAGAGGAAGGGGAAGGGTCAATACTAAAAATAAGCTGAAGGTCGTCCGCATAGTTAAAAATAGTGACAGATTTATGTTTAAGCTCAGAGATAAGTGGACGGATATAAAGATTAAAGAGGAGTGGTGAGAGTGAAGAACCCTGCGGGACTCCACAGGCGAGGTGTTTTCTGCAGAGGAAAAAGGAGGGAGGGACACTTCCTGAGTGCGATCCTGAAGAAAGGAGGTAATCCACTTCAGTGGCAGTCCCTGGATGCCGGCGTGCTCGACACGTTCAAGTAGGATGTTGTGGTCTACAGTGTCGAATGCCGCCGACAAATCCAGGAGCAACAAAGCTTGGGAGATGTTCTGGTCAGCACCCTTTCTTAACTCCTCATGGACGGCCAAGGCGATGGATTCAGTGGAGTGTTGAGGCCTAAAGCCGGCCTGATGGGGGTCGAGAAAGTGGTTAGATTCAATAAAGGCACTCAGGCAGTTAACCACATAAGCTTCCAAGACTTTACCCAGGTAGGGAAGGAGGGAAATTGGGCGAAAATTTGAGAGAACAGCTGGGTCGGCACCAGGTTTTTTCAGGATGGGCAAGACCACCGCTGTTTTGAATGAAAGGGGAACTATCCCTGAGGACAGGGAATTGTTTAATAAAAAAAGAGGGGGGGTAGAGATATTATGATAGATTTCGCGACTAATGTGGGAAGGGCAACTATCCTGCGGGGAACCCGACTTGACTTTCCCTAAGAGAGAGAAGAAAGTATCTTCCGTAAGTGAAGGAAACATGAGATAACGAGCCGGGTTAGGAGGGGCCATGGTGGAATATGAGATGGTAACAGTAGTGGGGATACTGATTTTGATATTGACGATCTTTTCAATGAAATAGCAGTTAAGTGAATCGCAAAGAGATTGAGAGGGCGGGGACTTAGTGGTGACATGGTCGGGTTTGACCAGTTCATCCACAATAGAGAAAATGGTTTTTGATTTGCAGTTGGAGTTGAGAATTTTTGCAGAGAAGTATGCAGCTTTAGTCTTCAAAATAGCTTCTTTGTACTCATGTAGGGCATTCAAAAACAAGGATTTTTTGAGGGGACAGTAGTGAAGCCTCCACTTGTGCTCCAATTGGCGCAAGGCAAGCTTCCTATCCCTCAGGTCTTTAGAAAACCATTTTACATATGATCACCAATGCTCCCATTGGATCTAGACTCCTGATCATCTGGCTCATGTAGAAAGCTTCTTTTTAGATCTTGATTGATTGTATGAGGATGATTTTCCACTTGTTCCTCCAGTGCCTGAAGTGGTGGGAAGAAAACCACCTTTCAGCTGCGTCCCATCAAGAACTCCGCTATTACCATTGATGCCACAGGTCTGTTTTAACTGTATTTAGCAGTTTTTATCCAAAACACACATAATTAATTCTTCATTTTGCTCATTTCTTATTCTTGAAAAACAATTTTGCTTTAATTTTACTTTTTTACTTTGTATACTTCTTCACATGTCAAAGGGGAACTTGAAATATTCATAGGTCTTAGTGCCACCTGGAATAACAATTCCAACTCACTTCTCTCAAATTGCCTCTGGGTGCTATTAAGTGTTTCAAGACGTTTCAATGTTTCTTCAATATCAGTCCCAGTATAGTAAACCTACATTTGTAGTCATAATTTGCCACTGTCTGCTGACCAATGTTGCCGGCTTCCAATGAGAGCTTCCTTCTCAAGCCGCACTGAGGCTGGCATTCATCGACAGAATACAAATCGCCTCTGTACCGCGGTGTGACCCAACCGACCCGCTCCTGAGGCACACTGCAGCACAACCCCGCTACAGCCCACACCTCACACACACCCAAGCCTCACTGGCTGCCTCCAATGCTGGCGACGTCCTGCGAGGAGGAAGAGCGGGCCAGCAAGAAATGCTTACACAAGTGCCACGTGGGTGCAGCATTGGTGCCCCAGCCAATTCCACGGTCTTGCTTGCAACCAAAAGGAAAGCACTGTTGTCCGACCCAGTGTCACTGCTAGCTCTCTGATGTTCCTCTGCTATCCTTCGCTACCACAAACAAATCCTCCAAGATTGATACTACGGAGGAGCGGGGTGGGCCTACCACTGCCGCAGTGAGCAAACGACCTGACCTTACTGCTGGGAATGTCGGCTGGAGACAAGGAAGGCCTAAAGTTGATGCAAAGGACGGAGTTTAGGAATGCCAGGCAATCCAAGAGAAGAAAGCAAAAAGCTGCCATGTAGCAGTGTATAGTCTTCATGTGGCATTCACAGCGTTTCCGGAAACAGGAAGAAGGAACTCTCTCAACCCTCAGCGTTCACATCTATGTATCCTATATTTGCGACGACAAGATCTCAGCCATGATTGCAGAGATTTCCGCATATGTACACCTACGTTTTAGTAGTAAATGGGGGAGGTACTGTGAGAGTGGCTGTAAAATGTGGATTACTTAGTACTAAATTGGGGGGGGGGGTAGTATCAATAGGAGTAAGAAGAGGTTGCATGGGAGTGTGTAAGGAGGGACAAACACCCACCCACACAAAAGTAAGCCCATTGCTATTCACAAATTGCACTTCTAAACGTACTACAGCCAAAAAGGAGCCACACCTTTGTAAATGTACTCCAGTTGAGACTTGAAATATGTCCAGCACCACACCTGGCCAACTACTTGAACTGTAACACCCGTCCATGGAAGGCAGGTACTTAAAAATATCAAAATAAATAATGTTAAAATAAATGAATTTATTTTGACTTTTAAAAAACATGTATTCATTTTACTTAATGTTAATAAGTGACATAAAATTAAAACCAAAATAATATTTTATTATAATTTTTAAATGGATGTTTAACATGAAAAGAGAAATGTAACTTTACATTTAAAAAAATAAGTTACACAAAATGTATTTTATACATAACATTTAGTCATTTTTAATACGTATTATCTAAAAAACATTTTAGTTTGTGAGACTTTTTTGAAAATAGATTTTAAATAAAAAATTATGTATTCTTCTTGAAAGTTTCTTCTGCATCCAATGCCTCCAACGCTCCAACAGTCTGTCTACACCTTCCAAACTAGGTACTGAATGGGTCACAAACATGCACTGAATTTATGAATGATTGCTGCAATGTGATTATCAATTGCCTTGTTATATTTTAAGTTGGGTTTTTACATAACATATGTTTTATATTATATGTGTAGTTTATGTATGGTGCAAATGATTTGCATAAACTGTAGCAATTCTTTATAGGATTGAATAAACTGTTGTAGCAGTTAGTATACATAAGGGGTCTCTCTGTGTTTAAAAGTATTGCTTACATTGCAGGCAGTGGGGAGAGTGGTAATGTTCTCAAATTGTAATGGGATGTGCTTAAATGTCGCACTGCTTGACAGTCACTTGTAAAGATGTCTCAACTAGGACTGGGCTTCCTATTTAGGTGACCTGGGAAAGGATCCTGCCCGTTGATTGGTATTGGCTTTGTGGTTTGTAAATTACGTTTTCTGCCTTTCCATTTGCTGCCTTTATTTGCCTTAGGCTGTGCAGCTTGAGTTCGTACCTCCCATGCTAAAGCCATGTTTACATTATTCTTTCACAAACTAATTTTCTGTAATAAACATACCTACAAACCTTGTTATCTCATCACATTTGCTGGGCATTCAAAGACCGAGCTCAAATGTAAAGCTGGGTTTTCGTTGTATTCTGGTGTTTATTTTGCTTTGGGCTGACTTCAAAGTGAGAGCGTTTATAGGAAAGAGGAATGCAGCATACTTTCTCCAGGGAGCCTGCTTGTGCCCTTTTTTAAATCTTTCATTTTGGACATAGAAATCTCAAAAGGTGTCTCTTATTTCAGCTGTACAAAACTTTTGCACATTTTTCCAAAATTACTTTTCTTTGGTGAGTCTATTTAATTGTGAAACTCCCTTTTATTGGCACAAAGTACAAAACGGCATTTCAGTCTCAGCGTCAGCTTAATATATGGTGATATTGGGCAGTTGACACTGTTTACAGCCAACTGACTGTCAAGAACAGAATATCATCTTTTCAAAGGAAAGTGCCAGCCACATTGTAACATAATTTAATAATGAGTGGTTTTCACTTTGATGTGTAAGGCATATGCTTTATTTAAGACATCTGTGGCAACTCGTTTTGGGGAGTTGGATAAGTTTAATGACACTTTTTATGAACTTTTGTGTTATGCTTAGCTACATAATAATTATGTATTCCGTCTGCAACTGTGCCTTTTGTTTTAACACATATTTGACTGGATATAAACAATTTCCTTGTTTGTCCATGTAGGCACTAAGGTCATGATTTCAATGGTGCAGCAGGTGCAGTGTCACAGAGGCCAAAAGGTTTAAGAATCCCACTGAGGACTTACTATTGCAATATTTTACTACTGAAAAAGCAGTCACAAGTGCAGTTACCATGCAGTCACTAGGGTCATGGCTTTTGAATGGTGCAGCGACACAGGGGGCATTAGGTCTAGGAAACCCACTGAAAACTCATTATTGTTATATTTTACTACTAAATAATAAGTCATACGTGCAGTTACTATGCAAGCACTAGGACCATAATTTGAAAGGTGCTGCAGGTGCAGTAGCACAGGGGCCAAAAGCTCTAGGACACCCACTGAACACACATTATTGCTATATTTTACTACTAAACAAGCAGTAACACGTGCAATTAACTTGCAGGCACTAGGGTCATGATTTGAATGGTGCAGCAGGTGCAGTGGCAGAGGGGCCAAATGACCTAGGAAACCCACTGAACACTGATTATTGCTATACTTGACTACTAGTCAAGCAGTCAGAAGAGCAGTTACCTTGCAGGCACTAGGGCCATGGGTTGAATGGTGCAGCAGGTGCAGTGGCACAGGAGCCAAAAGGTTTAGGAAACCCTATGAACACTGATTATTGCTATATTTTACTACTAAACAAGCAGTCAGGAGTGCATTTTTCGTTCCTTTGTAACCGTTGCGCCCAAAGTAACACATCGCCTGAAGTATCACTGTAATAAAAGCTGTAACATATTGGACTTTTCTGTTTACCTACAACTTATGTTTTACAGTTTTTGTATGGTCCCAAAATGCTTCTGAATCTAGACAGACTAACACCTTGGCAAGGGCATTCTCCATTCTATAACATTAGGACTGCCACCGTTTAACCATATGGCATTCTATTCCAAGCTTTGGCAAAGCCAATAGGTTTCGCCCATGCCATATTATGCAGCAGCGCTAGCTTCAGTGCAGCATAACTGAAAAAAAGTGTTATAACACGGACAACGCTGGCTGTGTCATACAATTTTTAGGTCGAGCCTAGCGCAGCATGCATGGCTGCTCTATGAGATGACCTTGGGAATCGGTCGGCACTTTTATAACAGTCGTGCGTGTGGCGGCATCCACCTTGCAGGAGTGAGCAGCGGCAAGCAGGGGCCATCTGTTTCTAATTATCATGGCAGTGCGTGCTTGTTTACATTTCTCTACTCTCTCTCCCCTGCCTGTCTCACCCTCGCCCTCCCTCTCAGGCACCCTGTTTCCAGCTCTGGGCTCCTGCCCTTTGACAGGAAAGCAAAACTTGTTTGTTTTTCCTTCCTATGTCTTTCTGTCTTGTGGCTCTGTTTCTTGATATGTTCGTTGTCACCCTCTTTTTTTTTTATTTAATAAACGTGGTCTAACTCTGTCCTGTAAATGTTTGCTGTGAGACAAGGAGACTTTTTAATCATCATATTTACGGGAGGAGGAGCCTAGCCTGCAGCCGAGATGGCCGCCTAGTCTCTCGGCTCCGCCGACCCTTGTGCCTTTCTCCGAAATACTGCCTCATATCCTGTACCTCCACCCATCGAGTGAACTCGCGAAGTGCTCCTGAACGCGCCGATGTGCTGCCCGGCGCAATCCGAGCGACACTGGTGGTGAGGCGTCCCTGCTCTCTTCCCGGCCCTCCGAGGGATCGCAGCCGGGCCATAGCCTGTGGGTACGGCCGGAAGCGGCCACAACAACAACGGCCGCCGTGGTGGAGGAGGAGCCGGCCGGCTGGAGTCGCATTGTCGGGCTGGGCTTATCGCTGAAGCGCTTCCCTCTGCTCGACGGTCCTGCGCCTGGGCACATTATACCGGCGCTTCTACATTGTATCCTTGCCCACCTTGGCGGTGCCTGACCTGCTTCTTTGTTGCTCTACCCCAGTAGCGGACGCCATTTTCCGCGTCGGGCACTCAGCGCTTGCCAGCGGAATCCTCTGCTCGTTTCGGGGGCTGATTGATTGCCGGCATTACCACAGCTGGCGCTGTTTAATGATCAGCTGCCCTCATGTTTCTGTCCCTGCGGTGCTCCGCAGATCCTATGCAGTCCGGTTGTAAGTCGATGGTTGACAATGGCGGCTTGTCTTCGGAAGGGATCTGCTGCCGTTTGCCCTGGGCGGGGGACAATGTTGCATCCTTCATCCCGGATTCACCGCTGGGGCCTCGTGATGTGTTGGCTGCTTTGGAGGACCTGATGGTGGCCTTTCATGACACTGCCCGTGGATTGGGGGACCGGCTTGATGCGGTTTCTCCGGCTGGTAGTGATTGCCTTTCAGTGCTGCACACTATGCCACATCCTCAACTTGTTTATGGCGAACTGTCTATCCTGGAACGTGTGGAGGCGATAGCTGGTCAGGCCTCAGTCTCCGCTGCAGTACGCTCCGTAGTTGATTTGAGGAGGTCTGGCGATAAAGGTTTTTCTCGATGGCTGGTGCATCTGCTTCGGACGCCATGTTTTCCATTTCCTTTGTCTTCGGATGGCGTGTCTCTTCGCTTCTTCCTGGATTTGATGCCCTTGCCTTGGCCTGCTGCAACGATTGAACTTTCGTTTTGTCTTGCTTCCTACTGTACCATCTTCGGGCGGGCGGCAGTGGCTTCCATTGATCTTTGTTATCGACCTCCCAGCCGGTGTGACTCATCTCAAGTGCCTCGACTTCTGCAGTGGATTTCACAGTTGCCTTCTCCGTCCACGTTGGCTGCTTTAGATCTGGACTCTGCTCTCATGCTGGATCGTAAGGGACAGGGCTGAGGATGTTCCTCCTTTTTGTTGTAACCTGCTGTGTGTATTGCTGGGACTGTAATGGACAATTGTTGGAGGTACGGTTTCATTAGGTGCTGGGTCGGGGTCCGGGGTTGGGTGGCCGCGGGTAACAGTACTGATTGTTTTGGTAATTTCTCTGGCCCTCCTCCGGTCTTCTGTGATTCTTTTTTTTTCCTTCTTTTTCTTACTTCTGAATTTCGGGTACTCTTTTGGGGCGACAGACACACTGCTAGGGGGGGGGTAGGCCGTAGCCTCTGCATGCGTGTAGGGTGGGGGGTGTGCGGGGGGGTTTTTCTTTGTTCGTTTCAGTTCCTATGGGCCTTTAATTTTTTTCTTCTTCCTCTTCTATTCTTTTCTTCTCTTATTTCTCTGGGTCATGGGCGGGTTTGGGATATGTGGGTGATGGCTGGGGTGTATCATACGGAGTGTATTCGTCTTCTATCCTGACCTGCTCGCCTCCAGCCGCGTGTTTCGTGAATAATGTTTATTGATTTCTCTGAAGACCACTGCCCACTTCTGTCCTGGACGTATTGTTTGGATTCGGATCCTTCTTGACTCTTCTTGCCTTGGACACGCTTAATATTAAAATTAAAACCTTCACTTATCCTGATTCTCGGCGGCACACTTGCTTATAATGTAACTTGGGTTAATTCTGATTGATTTGCTCTGCTGCTGAGTCGCCCAATTGCTTGCTATTGTGCTTTACAAGCTGTCGAGGCCGGCCTGTGGGTTGTAGGCCCGTATTTGTTGGCTTATATTATCTAATAAAGGTTTTAAAAAAAAAACAAAAAAAAACATCATATTTACATTCCAGTCGCCTGCAGGAAGAGAAGCTCTTTAAAGAAGAGCCTGGCGTGCGTCGTAGAGAACCGTGCACACATCCGCGCAGCTGTGTCGTCTTGTAAAAGGCACCTTGGCCCGGAGAGCGTCAGAAAACTATCCGCGTGAAAAAGCCACTGACTGAACCTACAATATTAAAACTGTCAAAATACCTTCATCCTGTTGCGACGAGGGCCTTTAACTCACAAACCCGACCAAGCCTCTACTTATTTCCTTCAGTATTTATAAAATGGTGACATTCGGAAACATCAACACACTTGGTAAGAGAGAAATGTGCAAAGCAACTCAGCTCCGCCCTGAAAAAACAACAGTTTTATATGAAAGAACGCCATGCGAAAGAGATTGGGCAATAAATACAAACAAATAACTTTGTGGCTTAAAATCGAACTGATAATGCACTGCACACACACTCATCATTGTCTAACGAGCCCAGAGACAGGTGTGGCCTAGGGTTCAAAAGCTAAAACACTCCAGACATACCCAACCACAATTTTACAAACAGCCTCGCACAGCTGCATGCGAAGCCATGCATGGTTACCATGAAGAACAAATGTGTATAACGCCCTGACTACGCCTACTTCCAACATGCAAACCCAACTAAATACCGAGATACGGTCTCTAAAAAGATAATGAGGCCCAAACAAAGGATGCACACACATCGACGCCCACACACCGAAGCACACATGTGCGAACACTTGTTCACTGCCGTCCCAAACACAACAGCTCAGTTACCATCCATAAAAGCATTGGCATTGCCAATAGGTTTTGCCTTTGGGATCTTATAAGTGTGCAATGGTTTTCAATAACTATGCAAAATAAATACACTTAAACTTTGTGCAATGGTTTTCAATAACTATGCAAAATAAATAAACAAACTTATAAGTGTTTAGCCAAGCAACGGTTGATGTTATTGCACCAAGGATATTGTGCTGCATAACTAAATACTTACAAGCGCCCAAAAGCGAGACCTATTGGCTATGCCAATGCTTGTTATACATTACTTTCCGCCATTTGCAACAAAGCTAAAAAATATTAGCAAAGCCAACAAAGCTCACATTGGCATGACCTATTGGCATTGTCAATGCTTGTTCAGTGCAGGAAGTATCTGTGCCGCCTTTAGCGACTGTAGAAGGACTGTAAAAGCTATATTCGTTACAGTAGAATTTTAAACTTTCCTTCAACAGGTTTACATTCACAGATTGCATGCAAAAAATCTCTACCTGATATATTCCTTAAAATCATGCATGAAAAATTGACCTTCAATGAAACTTTTACTTACTTCGTCCCTTATTCTTTTAAAGTTGCCTCAATTCCCTTCTACGTTCTGCAAGCCACTTCTGTATATAAAATACTTTAAATCTCATGCATGTCTGTCTTAAGCTCTTTTTTGGAAAGCATAACAATATCTATTAATTCCAGCAAGCAATTGCTTTTCACCACGTTCCCCCCTCTAATGATCACACCTTACTCATTACTGGACCACAAAGAACTACAGGAAATGCATGGAGGGGTTTCCTTTAGCAAGCCAGACTATCCCAAATGACTAATGGACTGGCCACTAACTTTGGACTCCCAGATATTGAGCTACTGGCCATCAGGGGTAATAAGCACTACACAAATGCTATTTAAAATGAAATGTAGTCATGCAGAACTGGATGTCCAGTGCCTACCTGAACCTCAACCCAACCAAGACAGGATTCCAGTTATTTGCAGAGGCCAATAAACAAGATACAGTACAAATCTGGCTCAATGACAAGAAACTGGACGGCTTCAAACCCCAACTTTCACTGAATGTCAAGTCATGTGGATTTATCCCTGGACACCAACTTCGCCCTCAAGGCACACATTGCCCAAAACAACAAATGTCTTCCAGAAAGCAACTTCAGAACTGCTGCTCAAGCCCTAATACTCTTGTATCTGGATGGTGATAATCCCCTGCTCCATGGCCTCTCAGACTCCCCACTGGCTCTCCTTAGGAGCATCCTACGTTCCACAGTATATCTCTTCCCGGGCCTGAAGAAATATGATCACATCACCCCATGCTGATGAAAGTCCATTGGTTTCCTTTGCGGACCTAACCCTCTTCATAACCAGCGGAATCATTTTCAGAGCCATTACGAATAGCACTCCTATTTATCTTGCAGACAAGCTCCAGGTCTCTGGGGGGTCTTGGCACATCCGCAGCCAGAACACCATAAAACTGCAGACTAAGAAGTGTAAAAAAGAAAAAAACAAGACAGTAGGCCTTTTTAGGTTATGCCTAGAGTCTGCGCGCATGCGCTGCCCCGGGAGTCTTGCTGTAGTGGAGTATGGAATGGAAGCCCTGCCCTCTATCCGCTCATATTTTTAATTGGCTTGTGTCATAGCCCTTCGTAAATGCTGCCTTTTGATTCGTAAATAGGCTTGTTAGTCCCTCCTTAGTACCATCTTGTCTTCATATGTAACCTCCCATGGCAACTGGCCAGGCGCAATGCGTCCATTGGGGCGTTGGGGCGTAGCCCCACTAAGCCACTTGCACGCACACACGCTAAGCAGGCAAAATGCAATTGTATTTGCCAATGCTCCTTACCTTGACCTTCCGTCCGACTCCTTCCTCACCTCACGCGTCACGCTGCTGAAGCCTGGGGGTGGGGCAACACCGGCTGGGCTGCGGCAGCTTGTTTGAGTGGCACAGGGCTATAACCAGCCCGAGCATGCGCAGAGCACAGGCTTCCACCTTTACAAGGGACCCAAGGGTGCTGCTTCATGCCGCCAGGGCCGCGGCAGCCCCCGGGTCTAAATGGGCGATCAGGGCGAATACTAACTGTGCCCCCCCAAGCGCAGTGCAGCCACGTCACCGGCGGACACAGTCACGCTAGACCTTGTGCTGGTGCGTGTAGTGAGTTCAGTGACTGTCTGCTGAGTATGACTGCTGGCTGGCTTCGTCACGTCGTCACTGTGACCACCTCAACTTTTCTATCTTGCAATAAACTTCACACTTTAAGTTATTCTAATTATGTTGTCCTTCATTGCAACACTCGCGCAGACTAATTGCCGGCTATGATAAAACTCGTGTCAGCGCAAAACGGAACATTAGGAGGAGGCCTGGAAAACTGACTATGAGGCCTGCGAGACGAGTGCCAGGGCCCCTTCTGGAAACGGGAAGAAAGGAAGGGAAGAGAAGGAGAGGAGAGCTGAGGAGGGGACAGGATAGGAGGGAGGGAGGAGAAGGAGAGAAGAGAGAGAAGAGTAGAGAGAGGAGAATTGAGGGGAGGGGAGGAGAGGAGGGTAGTGGGAAGGGTAGAGAAGGGGAGGAGAGTACATGAAGGAAGTGGAGCTAAGGAGAGGAGGGGCGGGCTGGGCTGGGGAGGGTGACCGGCAGAGGAGGAGAGGAGAAGAGGGGTAGGGGATGGGAGAGGAGAGGAGAGGAAAGGAGGAAGGAAGAGAGAAGGTAGGATGGAAAGGCCAAGTACAGAAAGAAGGGCAGGTTGAGCAGAGAATGAAGGGAGAGATGGAGGAATTAAGGCACCCACTTCTACAGTCTTTAAATATTACCATTCTACATACTGTGGTAATTACTGTGCAGTAATACCTGTGTACCTGTCATTACAGATTTATGGCCAATCACTGTGTGACTTCAGCGAAGCCATGCAGTAGCGATTGGCCATGGCTGTGTGTGTGGTGACATCCCAGGCGCAGCACAGCCCACGTCACCGGCGCACACAGTCACACTAGACCTAGTGCTGGTGCGTGTAGTGAGTTAGTGACTGTCTGCTGACTGCTGGCAATTGCTTTATTAACCTTCCTGCTTTCTCAAATTTGCTTGAAAGTGCACCATTTTCTTCTCTTTTTTCAAAATGTTCTCTTATGGTGGTTCGGGCTCACGGCGCAGTATGCCAATCATTTTACGCCCTACCACTTTCAAATGTCACCAGCCGCCCCTGCAACTGGCCCTTTTACTTGGCTTGTTACACGGTGTGTGTTATAAGTAGGTGGGTGCTATTTAGTTTATTGCGCCCGCTTTCCTAAAAAAACACAGGCACCTGCTTTCATCAACATCACGGGCGCCCGCTTTTATCAACAACACGGGTGCCGCATCTCAGAAGGCGGGAGGTTTGCCCTTCACTGCCCTGCACCTAGGTACTGGCAGCTGTATACAACTCTGGCCTTTGAATTTCAGCTGCATTAAAAACATACAATACATTGAGTTTTAATTTATGTGTGCTAATGAATACTGTATTTCTTCGCTACGTCCCGTCCCCCATACCTTAAGAAGCGCTGCAAACTCAAGACCCCCTTACTGCGTCTCATTTCTTCTCTAAAAACCCCAGACTCCAAACATCTCTCTGGCATCCCTCCCTCTCCCCCTTATCCACTACCTCTTGCTCATTTCTACCTCCTATCTCTACACCTCTTCTGTTATTTCTTAATCTTTGCTTCCTCCCTAATTTCTTCTCCTCCCTCCACTCTCTCCATGCGTTTGCCTTCATCTACCTGTGCGGAGTCCTGTTATTCGTTCTCTCCCGCTCACCGGTGTCGCCGCCTTCCTTCTTGGACCCTCCCTTTACCTCCCCGCCTCCTCTAGGTCCCTGTGTTATTATTGTGTCCATCTGCACATGGGTAGGGGGTGGGCTCTCACACTTGCATCCTCTGCAGCTTATGCTTGCTCCCTCGCTTCACTCTGTCCCTTCACCCATCAGTGCCTCCCCCCCACCTCTTTTTTCTCAGAGTCCACCCACTCCTCTCTCACCCCTTCCTTTTCTTTTCACTCCCTGCTATTCCTTCTCCCCTCACCCTCTCTCTTCCACACCTCCCTTCTTCTCTCACGACTTCCCTTTTCCCCTCAATTCTCTTTCCATTTCACCCCTGTTCATTTCCCCCATATGCATCTTTTCTCCCTTGCCCTTTCCATTTCTCATTGGCTCCTGTCACTCGCCCATTTCTGCCCCATCCCCCACCACCCAATGAATAAACACATGCGATGTACACTCCCTCTGTGTCCCCACCACCATCCCCCTCTCAGGTTTGCCTCTCACTCCGGCACCACCACGGAAAGCGAGGTGCACGCACTCCCCAAACTTACATGGTCTCCGCAACTGCTCTGGACAGTGCTTCAGGGCTACACGTTTGGCTGGAAGTACTATACAAACTTACTCCTCCACGCCCTCTGGGCCCTCCATCCGCCCTTGCCCTTGCTGGGAGGCACTACTGGGGTTTACTCCTCAAAGGAAAGGGTACGAGACCCACCGCAGACATGACACAGAGGGCATCTTCTGGGTCCATGCAAAGGCCTTGACCGCAACAGAAGACGCCAAGACAAGGATGGGCAGGGAACAATGTGCCTGGCGGTGAGTAGAGCCGTCATTGAGAAATTGTTATTCTTAGAAGCTCTGCTACATTCGACACAGTTTACTATCATGCAGTGATCAGTACCTTCTCATCTCAAATGAGCTTTGACCTCTGCCAAGACGGAGGAGCGTCACCCCACTGCTTTTTAGGAGTGAAGTTAAGGAAAAATACATGAAAATAACATGTCATTATCATTTTATTTTGTCCTGATGTCCGGCAGCTTTGTGGGATGGGCTGCTCTCACAACAGGAGCAGCAGGAGTGGTGAGCACACTGTAAGTGCGCATGAATGTTTGGCCGGTCGTCTTGGGCCGGCGAAACATTCATGCGCACTTTGCATGTTCTCCATGCAGGGTGCATTACAGCCTGCATGGAGAACTATCCCAAGGCTCCCAGTCAGCGTCTGAGTACCGAACCATGACGCTCAGACCAATCACAATGCTACATTGCAGCGTTGTGATTGGCTGATTGAGAACCTGGGTGTGCTTCCTGTTTTGGCCGGAGCGAAGGACTACGGATGAGAGAAGCGGTGAGAAGGAAAGTTATTTTCTTTTTTGTTTACACCTGCTTCCCCCCCATGGTCTGTCTGTACCTGAAGTGCTGGTGGGTGGCAAGTGAGAGTAGGAATGAAAGGGGAGACGAGGGTCAAGGTGAAATTTACAAGCTCATTAAATTAGGAGAAACTAATATTTCAACACAAACAATGTAAAGTCGCATGGTGTAGTCTTTGTTTTTATAATAGAAAAATAATGGACCCTGTACTGTTTAAATAAAAATCTCAAATTAAACATGGAGACACCATTAGGCACCAACAACCAATTCCAAAACATAACTGCAATTTTCTCCAATTCTGTGTAAAAACATACATGACAGCAACTGGACCCAACATAAGCCATTTGCAACAGGTAACTGGAAATTCCACCTGGGCCATTACAACTTAATACATAATTATAACCAAAAATCACCTGTTCATCCACATTATGGAAATAGAAAGATTCATCAAAGTTGACATATTCCTTGGAGCATTTCTTAGCATTTGAAGATACACTGCAGATATCAGACCGAGCTTTTCCTGTAGGCTTTCCTTATAATATCCTTCTAAAAATAAATGCAGAGCACACCAGAGCTGAAGGAACCTGAACATAATGGCCTATCTGTATGAGCTTTAATTACAGGCCACATTCGACACCGCAAGATATCAAACTCCATCAAAAAGGGCTTTGTAAATTCTGGGACAAATGAAAGCATATTTCTAGCTCTGAAGTACATGATCTTGGACATCAAATACAAGTATTAATCCCTCACCAAGAAGAAGTTAAATGAAAGAGAACGTGCAAGCTTCCTTGTTGACAGATTCAACACAGCTGACATTTTATGTGGGACTTCTGAAGTTTCTGTGACGATTTTCCCTGACCTACCAGCCATTCTGGTCTTGTTTATGTAGATTACTGATACACCTGCAGCACGTTAATGACCTCGCGCCCTATGATCCTTTGTTGGCCCGGTGGTAGGTACAGTGATGCTACAACTGAGACACCTCAGTTCTGACCAAATATACTAAAGCATTCTGGGATAGCACAACCAGTGATTTACAAAACTCTAAGTCAAAATGTACAAAAGGTCGTTCATGAGTCGCTGAGTACACATAGTAACTCATTGGCTTCTGGAAGTTTGGAAAGGAGCGTGAAAGGGGCATCTCCCCCCTTCAGAATCGAATGGGAAATATTGTTTGCAACCCCAATTGGGGTCGCAAACCATTGATCTGATGATCTCTCAAAGAAGGATGAAAAATTTACAGAGTGGAAGCATTTTGTGACTGATAGGCTGAACTCTGAGAATTACAGCTATGGACGCCCGGGGTGGAGGAGTAGCAGACAGTGGTCCAAAGGCCCATGGCATGCTTCGCTGATGTATCCTCGCAGGCATTTGCAATTGTGAGTCGGGGATCGGGATCTGCTGTTCCTTGTAGGCTTTCAGGGCTCAACGCAATCATTCGGGAGGATCTGCAAATCCTACCTCATTGTTATCACTGCAGCACAAAATATTGGGTCACGAAGCAGTTGGTGTGCTTTAACTGTGGCGAAGTGCATTAAAAAAAGGCAAGGGAACTGTGATGCTGTGCACAATGGGGGCGGGGAGAGTAAGCATGAGGGTGGGGTCAAAAGCATGGGTAAAAAAAACAAAATATTCTTTAACTTTTTTTGGTCTTTCACCTTCAGATTTGTACATATAAAATATCACACAGCTGAACAAATACATCAATGCAAGTTAAGTTAATCAGTGGGAAAGGCACTATTGTACTTTATGAAACCTCTGTTAGTTAATGCAGTGCAGAGGTCTGTGTCTGTAACCAGACAGCCATGGAATTGAAACCTGGGGGCATCAGTGGAGAATAGTTAGGGGCGTATCACAGACCCCTGCGGTGCAGGGGCCTGTGTTACGCCCCTTTAAAAATCACACACTTTACAGCTCTGCTCGTAACTTCTTTCCAATACCATTAAAAAAAAAAAAATCTGCCTCATCAGGAACGGTGAAGTGATTCCATTAATTAAAGCCAAAACTGGCTTCCAGGCTCCCTTCACATTTGCAGGTTGATCCTTTGTGCATATTTGCATTTCTTTCAGGCAGTAGCACCCTGGCAGAAAGCTTGTTTAGCTGTCTGCCCACCATCGGTTTCACAGCACAGGAAACTCCCTGCCTTACACTGCAGCTGAAGCATTTCAGCTCTCCGAATTAACCGTCCCAGTACAATTATCTTTTCACAGAAAGTAGGAGAACTGTTTTCCTTAAACTAAAAAAGTATGGGTACATCTTGCCCCTCCGACAACGACGGGTTTGAGACGCAAACTTAAGTTCAACAGGCTCTTAATTTAGTAGTTAGCTGCATCTCACTTAAATCTTTAACTAGTTTCAAAAGTGTGATGAAAATAATATTTATTGCTTGTTTATCTAACTGCACAGATTGTGTTGTCATCCAGGGAAAATGATACTGAACAGGTCATGTAGAGAATGCATATTGTTCACGGAAAAAGAGTAATTGCATTACTGAAAACGCAAAGTGTGATATTACCGCACATTTACCCGTGTGTTGAGCATGTGTTTCTACATTTTAAAGGTAAAAAAAACAGCCTCTCATCATGTGGTGCTACTTTTATCATGAGGTAATACCACATAACTTAAAATAGCAAAAACTGATAATTATTTGAAAATGAGGTATTGTAGCATAGCAATATCTCCTCTAACTCCTCTACTAACCCCACCTATCATCTGGATAAACCCACATACACCCCACTAATGATCCCACCTACCTCCTACTAATTAAACCCACCACAAAGACACTGGAGTAAATGTATGGAATGGTATCTTTAAGAGCACAAGACTAATTCTAACAAGCATTTGCAATGCAATAGGTCTTCCATTGGCGAGAGTTTGAGCTATTGGCATTCTAAATGACAATGCCTTTTATTTATGTGTTTTGAAAACCTGTAATGTGGTGCGTAAACACAAATTCTTTACGAGAAGCAAGGCTGGCAGTACCTGCGTCTCTTTTAGCGCCAGCCTTGCTTACGGTAAGCATGGACTACAAGTACAAAGAGGCACAGTTACTGACAGCTTTGCTTGTTGTTAGAAACGCCTATAAGTACAATGTGCGTGTTTACACAATACTTCCCCAGGTTTTTAAAGCACATAAATAAAAGGCATTGTCAATTACCATACCAAAAGCTCAACCACTCGCAAATGCATTGCATTGCAAATGCTTGTTTGGTATTTATTTGAGAGTTAGCAGCGGTCACCTGGATCACGGCTTACTGCCCAATTAAACTTATTTCTTTTACATTGACAATAGAGAAGGGATGCCTTCTTTTTATAAATATCTTACCATCACAACTTGGGAGCTGGAAATGTTTCAATGTTCTGTAACCAGATTTTAGTCGCAAACATTGATTCATGAGACACCAATTTGATGTTTGGAAGAGATGCCTACAACCCTCTCCTTGCATAAACCAATCGGAAAGGAGTCTCAAACCCATTATAGGAGTCAGTAACATTTTACTGACATTGTGTCATTGTTAAATGTTTGTACAACTCGAAAACAGATGTTTATCTCTGCTCAAGATTCTTTATAAAAGGTGAAACAGTCCATCCATCTCTTCGAGGATTAGCAGATATCTCTGAAATACCTGCTTGCAATGTCTTCACAGACTAATGAGCAGCGCTTTCTTCACGAGAAACGAGAGAAGGTGAAGCATAGTTCGAGCTTCCATATCGAAAAGATAAATAACTGCGGTAAAATATGAACAGTGCAACATATCAACATGAGGCCGACACAAAGTGGTTTACATAAAACAGAGAAAACAAGAACCATGAAGGAACAGCTCTCCTGCCAAGTTCACGTGTACTGAAGTATCTTGTTTCGCTGCATTGTACTGACACAGAAGCCTTACCAATTGCTAAGAAATATTGAACTTCACGCAAAAGTACCAGTTTTGCATGCACTCTCTGTGTTGAAGTATCAGTTCTTCCTCATCTTACCGCACAACACTGGAGTGAATATATGGAATGGTTAGCTTAAGTACACAAGACCAACCATACCCCCCCCCCCCACCCCCCCCAAACCTAGCAACAAACACTGGGCTAAGCACTAACTTGGGGTCTGGAGCAGTGTGCTGCCCAGCGTAAAGCGCTTCAACACTTCATCAGGGATAGTAAGCACTATACAAATGCAACTAGAATTACAAACTTAGTGACACGTCAACAATGAAACTACTATGGTGCACTTCTCATCCACTCTCCTTGTAAGCCTGTGATGGACCGCAAAGCTACTGAGGTTCATAGGACAAACCAACTAGCCTTGGAGACCCATAACGCCCCAGCAGCGCTTGGATGCCTGGCTTCACCTTGGGGGTGCCCAGGAGTGGACATCTCACAGGAAAGCCAGGAAGGGTTCCACAGCGGTATGAATACAGCGCTACAAGACCTCTTGGTAGAAGGCGCTATATAAATACAAACACATTTACATTTACATATGGTGCCCTTTGCGCTGATGCAGAAAGTGATGTAGCACACAACTAAAGTTACCAGTACCCCTCTGACTATGATGTGGGATTTGGCTTGCCCCTGAATGTAACATCTGTGCTTGCCGAAACGTGTCCAGGCAAGCTGAAACTGCTCATGTATGCTCATCCACAATGGAATTCTACTGCATACTGGCTTAGGGCATGCATGGTGATTGTCACAACTGAAATCAAACAGCAGGATCCAGCATGGAAAGCCCTATCCAGTACTGGCATGGTGAGCACAGCAGAGCTAGCACACGATTAGACTTCCATTATGAGCAGTGAAAGAGAAAGGGGAAGTAGCAGTAAGCATGTTCTCTCTTTTATATTCAGCTTAAACACATATAGCCCCCTAGACCTTAATCTCAGACAGGCAAAGTACTCCAATGAAGCTGTGGCAACCCACACTGCAGTGGTGCCAGAGACTATTAGGGAAGGTATATATATATATATATATATATATATATATATATATATATATATATATATATATATATATATATATATATATATATATATATATATATATATATATATATATATATATATATATATATATATATATATATATATATATATATATATATATATATATATATATATATATATATATATATATATATATATATATATATATATATATATATATATATATATTCCTTTCAGAAATCATGTGACTGAACAGTCAGCAGTTGTTTTTCCTGCATTGTTTTAGATTATTTTCTAGAAAGGAAAACCATCCCGTTATCTCCCTGTGACAGACTCCTGATTACCCTCGAACCATAGTCGTTTGTATTCTTGCTCTTTTACAGACTTAATTAAACAAAAAACAAGAATTGGCAAAGCCAATAGGCCAGGCTTGCTGTAGGTGTGATGTCACTTGTATTATATATCTGGATGCAATGACAGAAGCAGTGAAATACAAGTTGTGTGGCGCACTATGTTTGTAGCTTAAGTATTTTAAGACACGCCCTTAATTACATCGACTACGGCCCTTTGAGAGACCCCCAGTTTCTTTTATTTCACTTAAAGGCACGTATAGACACACAATCAGCAAAAGGAAAGTGTCATAGATAAAGCAATGCGTTCCTCTCAATCATCCAGAGTGCACATTGAAGAAATAAGGGAGAAGAAGGAAAAATGCATTTGACTAGGAAGTGTGCAAACTGCATTGCTTAGTAGGATTTGTATGGTGCCTACTTTCCTACTTTATGAGGCGCTGAAGCGCTTACCTACAGGGATAGACAGGTACACACTTTAAGACGCGTGGCTGGAATTATGTTGTATTTGTAACACCTGTCTCAAGGACACAGATTGTCTCGAAATCTTAATACATCAAGCCCCCATTCTGTACCCAGTTGGCAACAAATGTTAATACAGTACTGCTTAGAATGCTCGAGACACTGCTGCTCAAGGAATGAATGCAGAGATCTGAGCTCTCCTCGCTCCTCGCCCTCCCTTTCAGAGGCAGGGTATCAAGAAGAGCTAATATGAGGTGTTAATGGAGAGCAGCTAGCCTTGGGCGTAGCACGGTAAGGCGGGAGACGCCTCCTTTGTTTGTATGCAGCAACATGCAGCTGACCTGTGGAAACTTGCAGGGGCAATCTGCGGATATCATAGACTGTTTGGGGACACATGAGAATCAGGCTGCCAGCGCTTGTTGCTCCCATAAAGATACGGATGGAGTCAATGCCTCACTGAGGTACTTCGAAAACAAGGAAATAGCAGATGTATTGGCAGAGAATAGGAAGCTGTACAGGCTTTTAAACATCTGAGATGGTGATGACGCAGAGAGCCCCTTTTACATACCTCTTCTGGAGCAGTGAGACGTTTGAAGCACTGTGCCTGGAGGCGAGCGCCGCTACTGTAGGCTACCATGTTGAGAGTAGAGTATGGGGACAGCACGGAAGATGTTGTGCATTGGCAGGAAGTGAATCAGCAGTGCCTGCACCGCTGCTGCTTTTTTTATGGTGAACCACGAAAGATCGGGCGACAAGCAGCAGCTAACAAATACACAACACGCATTTCCAGCGGTAGGGCTGAATCTTCTTCCCTCTGACTGCCCAAAGGTACCTCGGAATGGCACCTTTTTACAGAACACCAATGTGTGTTACTGTGCGTGGCTGTGACGCGGGCACCATGGGAAAACTAGAGTTTTTCAGGAGTGTAGAGTACTCCTTGTGAAAAGTTATGGTGATTATATTCTTTACTCATGCAAATGTTGGCCCCGTGGAAGCAAGGCACGGCTGGCATATTTAAAGACAAAAGGGCAGCATGGAGCGTTTCAATAATTAGAACCAGTGGTGCGCGAGCGCCACAGAGGAGCGGGGGCGAGGGAGCGTAGGAGCGGCAGCGAGGCAAACGCGTGCTGCTGTGCGTGATAGACACGGACAGAAATGGGCGGAGCACAGTCTGGACATGCGCCCGCCTTTTCCCAATTGCGTGCCTTTTAAAAAAATAAAAAACACGCTAAAGCCAATGCCTGCCGGCGAAAGCAAGACCACACGTGCGAGCGAGTGGTCAGCTTTCAAAACCCCCTACATAAGGTCTCACGCTGCACGAGCATTGCTGCGCACTGCAACACTAGGCACGAGACCTAATGGTATACCTTTAAGATTTGTACCGGTGGAAGCATGGTCAGCTCATCTTGCACTAACACAAAGGGAACTGTCCCAGTTACTGACTGGTCACCATTATTCATATTCTAAATCTTCCTTCTCACAGTCATCACTTGTCTGGAGTCCTCAGACCAGAAACGGGCCCCATCATAGAGAAGATATTCTGCCTTATGTCCCTGATTTTAACTTTAAATAACTACTTACATATTTCTCCTCTCTGGCTTGGCATAAAAATCCATAACTAACAGTGAATTCCTGCGATATCATGCAATTGCCTATCAGAAGTCCACAAGGAAATCACTACTTTTCCTGCAAATTCTGTTTCGTTGGTGCATGTGTGTCATGGCTCTTCGGTAGAGGTGCTCCCTGAATGAGACTCCGAGTGGCGTGGAAGGCGAGGAGGCAAAATTTGTTTGAGCAATGGAAACTGATTGTATCTGAATTGGTGCACAAGATGAAGGACAAGAAAAGGACACATTTGTGAAATAGTGAACTTGAAGGATCCCCATTGCTGAGAAAGTGGGTGACTAAGCCATCATGTCTTGGTGTGTGCAACCCCTGGCAGCAGAGGCATTAATGAACATTCTTACATATTTGTGAATTTTGGCAACAGGGGGTCACCAAATATATTGCAATCAGTCAATTTGCAAGGCTGCACTAGAAAATGGGTCACAGGGCACGTCAAGGTGCACATTCACAGAAAGCCTCTTCTACTTGGGCCTTCTGCCGGTGCGCCAGTGATGAATTGGGTGTCTGTGTTCACAGTGTGCCCCTTATTCGCCTCGCTATCTCACGAGCACAACCTGAAGTGTCTTCCCCTCTGGCTGGCTGGCTGGCAGAAGGAGCACACTTTCTCCCAGGGCTATATGTGGGTTCAGTCCTCCAGGCGAGACTGGCAATGATCCTGCTATTTCCTTGATCTGCAATGTGTAATCAATTGGGAACCTTACTGTACACCTGGGTTCACCCCTCAGTTTATGGAACTGACCCCTTTTCAGAATCTTTTATGCCCTGGACAGTCCTGCATAAAATCACCAGCCCATCTGTCCCCCCACACGCCAATGTATGACTGATAGCAATACTTTCTGTCTATGTCCGTATTCGGTCACTTCCTGAGGCCTGTATGTCCCTCTGGCCTTAAGAAAGGCAGGCCCTCAAATTGAGCTGTTGATCTTACTAGTGAGCAGACAGACAGGATAGAAGCTCTTAATCCACAAAGAAGGTTTAGAACAGCACCGGAGTGCTTGTCTCACACCTAAGGACAGGTGAGCAGGCTTCCAAACTTCTCTCAGGTCTAGCTACAAAGAAAAATCCAGATTCCAAAGTCCTTGGTCAGGATGAGACTCCTGGCTCTTTGGCCTGTTCAAAACCAGAGGCACAAAGCAAGTGTGGAAGATGCAGGTGAGAAAGTCATGCACAGGTATCTCGTGCTAACACAGGCACAACCTGACACCTACATGTGTGAAAGCAGCATCAGGAAGCTAACTAATTGAACACAAGGGACAGTCAACACAAATTATGCATCATCCTTGATTTAATTGACAAGTATGAACATACAATTCAGAGACAGACCCCTGACCTAAACCCAAAAGACCAGGATCCTGGACCATTAACATGTATTGCTGTAGGGAGCGGTGTGGCAGGGTCCATAGGTTGTATTATGAATGTCTTGAATGGAAACTCCCTGGTACTCTGCTTAAAAGGTAGCCATTCCACAGGTGACTCTATCCGAAGAATGGGCCCATCTGCCTCAGAATGTTCTTTTCTAATTAAAATAAAACCTGGCAATTCTCCCTACCCAACACTCTTTGTAAGATCAGTGACTTTAACAGACACCAGGCTACATAACAGGTAGTGCCTCTGTAAATTGCTTCGTTTGGGCATTCCTTCCTTAGACACTAACGTAAGGCTGTTCAACATAAATAATTACTGCTTACTGGAGTTTCTGCCCTGTAGGACTCCAACCAGTCCATTAACTAAATACATAGGCAGCTTTCTCACTGATACAATAATTCAAACCTTATATTTTGTGGCACTATCTTCAGATGTACTCAGGTACTGCTCAGAATTTGCTCGTGTTTGCAAATATAAAATGATAACTCCTCTTTCTTCAGGCGCGGTGATGTCTGTTGTAGCTGTTAACCAAATTCATAAAGCAGTTGTTACAGGCCTGCTACTTATCCAGTACCTCTGCCACTCAAAAGCTATCACATTAACCAAAGAGGACAATATTATTGAGGATACAGTTGTGATAACCAAAGGAACCTCATCCATAAGGTCCATTTACTCCCCCCAGTGTTCCTAGCATGCCTCATCGGGGTCTCTGTTGTCCCACTGAAAATGACTGCAGGTAAATATAACTCTGACAAGTTTCATTTTGATGAAAGGTCATCCTGAAGAAAGGTCATATTGACAGTCATTCAAACTGCAGTGGAACAAAACAGCAATGATTTCATCAGTCCTAACTGCAGGCATCAGTGGAACAGCACTACTGGTTTGCCCCCACCTTGCATTCGTTGCCACAATTGGACCGCTTTAGTTTTCGATAATCATCACGTGCTGGGTACATAAGGGCTCAGTCCCCCGGATTATTATGTTTTTAGATGGCCCCGCTCACCACCCTACAAAACTCACACAAGGACTATCACTTGTATGTTTACAATCTCAGCTCTAACTCACGCATGAAGATAAACCTGCGAGTCACCCTCATCCACAACTAAATAAATAAAAAACAAAATGCTGCTCCTAAGACCAATCAACCCATCTTCTCTTCCCACTGATGTGGCCCGAATCACTGTGCTCAACTGCACCCCAGTAAAAAAAAATGTATGCGGTCCAGGGGTGTTCCGACAGAGAACTCCTCTTCGCTCATGAAATAAATGCTGTCACTACATATGCTTTTCAACACTCATGCCTTTTGAGGGGGGGGTTCTACCATTCACTTCCTCCTCCAGAAAACTTTCTGTAGTTCTTTACCGTCTGGATTGCTGCAACAGTTCCCTAAACCAGTCTCCCAAATAAATCCCTCTGAAAACTTCAGAGTCCTGGGTCTTGCAGCATGCCCCCTGTTCAGACTCAACCAACAAAGCCACATTTCACTTACTTAGAAATCCCTATCTTGGTTCACAGTAAAGTAACAAAACGAATTCAAAACCATCTGTGTAGTCCATACACTGCCTCTCGTCATCTGCCCTGCCAATCTGTTTTTCCTGTATCTTCTAACCAGATGTTTAAAGGCTGCCACTCAACATCTTCTATCCACAAGGTTGACTCAACACAAGAAATGTCATGGATGATCCCTCCATTTACAGGGCTCAGCTCTCTGGAACTCACTAGTTGCTGGAAAGATCTGACTTTCTGAAATTCGGGACCGTATAAATCCACCTTCTCAGGTAGGCTTATGGCTAGACTACTTGCGTCACTAACTCCTGTGACCTGGCTTGCTGGCCATAGGTCTAACACCTTTATTTAAGTTTCCCAAAATACAAAGTTTTTCCAGCATGCTTTTTTTTCCATTCAGTTCTTTATATAAGAAACAGCATATAACATTCAGACTTTATGGGGCCTATTCACAAACTGAATTTTGTAGCATGGTTAGTAGTACTACAATAGGACCACTCACGTACTACAAATTGCTATTCATATATGTGGAGGTTTCTGCCTCTCCTGTCTTTTATGAGGACAGCTCTCCGTCTCCGCACATGTACACATATAGTGGGAGGGGCAGGGAGAAGTGGCTGCGAAATGGGAAACACTTACTACCAAATTGGAGGAGTTTAAGGAGTTGAAATCAGGGGTATCTACAGTTAATTAAATGTTAACAAAATTATACAAAAATACATTTATTTCGACTTCCTAAATATAGCTATACATGTAATTAAGGGCTAGATGTAGGTAATTGCAAATTACCGATTCGAAAATACCGAATTTTACCGATTCGGTATTTTCAATCGGTAATTGCAATGTAGATAAAAATTCTGTAAACATTACCAAATCGTTAAGATTCGGTAATTACCGAATCTGTATTTACCGATTCGGTAATTGCCATTCATTCCTATGGGCCTGGATGCCCATAGGAATGAATGTCAATTACCGAATCGCTAAATACCGATTCGGTAAAATAGGGAAAAAGACAAGGGTGGCAGGGTGTCACTTTGACACCCTGTTGCACCCCTGATTAGTGCTGGTGTGCACATGTGGCACACATACATGCCCTAAGGGCATGTATGTCTGTCACATGGCACAGGTTTAAATGCACATATTTGCATTTACATAGGAATTAGTTATTTACCACCAACTAGTAGTTGGTGGTAAATAACGAATCCTTTGAGCCCAGAAGCACTGTTTGAAGTGCTTCCTACATTTCATTTACCGATTCGGTAAATACTAAGGGCCCGATGTAGGTAAAAGTCATTTACCGATTTTAAAATACCGAATCATACCGAATCGGTATTCTGAAATCGGTAATTGAAATGTAGATAAAAAAATTCCTAAAAATACCGATTCGGTAACAATCGGTATCGTGTCCCTACACTTACCGATTGGGTATCTACCGAATCGGCATTTACCGAATCGGTATGTCCCGAATCGGTATTTCCCGATTCGGTAGATACCCAATCGGTAGATACCGAATCGGTAATGGCATCCCATAGGAAAGCATTGTCAAAACCGAATCGGTATTTCCCGATTCGGTATTTCCCGAATCGGTAAATACCGAATCGGTAAACACGTGATCGGGGAAACAAGGAAGTGAAACTACTGAAAGCAGCCAATGAGGTGGAAGCACCCTCCCCCACCCTAGCAGGGAGTGGCTACCCATGCAGGTGCAACTTATCAGAACTTTCTGGAAAGGAAGCCAGAGCTGAACAGGGAGACTGAGCAGCAGAGAGAGTTTTGGGAGTACTGAGTACACAATCAAAATGGAAAGCAGCTCAGAGAGCCAGAAGGCTGACAGGAAGAGAAAGGTGAAGTTCAGCAGCTCGGAGCTGAAAGTATTAGTGGAGGAGGTGGTGTTGGTACACAGGCAGCTGTATGGGAGGCTGTCCCTCAGTGTACCAGAGTCAACAAAGAGGAACCTGTGGAGTGCCATCAGCGAGAGGGTGAATGCAGTTGGTGTGACCCCCAGGACAATGGATGACCTCAAGAAGAGGTTCTATGACATCAGGAGCCTCACCAAGAGGAAACTGGCGGAGATCAGCAAGCAGGCAGGACTGACCGGTGGCGGCAGGAACCCCGCGCCCCCCCTCACGGAACTGGAGGAACTGGTATCGACAACTATCGAGAGGGAGAGTGTGGTCGGAGTCGGGGACCTGGACAGCTCAGCCAGAGCCAAAGCTAAAGGTAAGAAGCATGCACAGCATGACACACCCTACCAGACACCTCCCCATTGGCCCCCGTGTACAGCCAAACCCCAGTCCAGTACTGCTAGCAATTTAAATGTGCAAAGCATGATGTGAAATGTAGCCAGCTAATGTAGGAACTTTTCACTTTGCACATGACACAGCAATGCACCTTAAGAAATAATCTGAGTAATGAACTTCACATGTGCAATGCATTTCTTGTAGTGACAGTAAGACATTTCCACTCAGTTGACAAAATCTACTTTATTCCTAGGGCCACCATCAGGTAGTGGAGCAGCAGCTGCACAGGCCTCAGCACCAGCACCAGCAGACAGTGTGGTGGCAGGGCCAAGCAGCATGCCTGAGTCGCAGGAGGTGGAGGACAGCAGCGAGACTGCAATTGAGGATGACTCTGGACATTCCCTCTTGTTTCCCCACTCCCCCCAATTGTCCCAATCCCCAACACTCCAGTTCTCCCCTGAGAACTCACCCACACGATCCCAGCCAGCACCTGCCACAGCCACAGCCAGGAGGATAATAGTGGCCCCATTGTCCATCATGGAGGGAGATGCGGGTCAGGCACCAGATCCCACACCAGTCACACCTGTGGCACAGCAGCCCATACAGCAGACCAGCACCGAACGCCGCCGTCCACGCACTTCCAGCAGTGGCAGTGCTTTACCATCACGGGAGCCCAGCGTCTTCCAGGGGCTAGAGGGGAGCATGGTCCGGATACAGCGGATGCAGGCCAAATACATCCTTGCCTGTCACCGGCAACTGCGACAGCACAACCTGCAGATGGGGGAGTTAACAAAGGGGATTGTTGACTTAGTTGCAACCACCCGGGAAATAGGCACAGGTATGGGCAGAATGACAACTGCCATGACACAGCTGTGTGCAAAGTTGGACCAACATGAACACATACGGCGCAGGGATGCCCGAGTACAGAACCGGGGAATCAACAGGCTTGCGGCATCAACAGCCCTGCTATGCCGCCGTGGGGCAAATATGGAGGAGTGCCTCACTAATAACACTGCTGAGGTGACCAGGGGCATGGCCCGCATCACCAGTGCCATGGAGGCACTAATTATTTCTAACACTGTAGTCAATCCTGCCCTGGACGTGGCAGAGGCTGGGGACAGCAGCAGCCGCAGCAGTCCTGCCAGCACACTGTCCGAGCCGCGCCGGAGCACCAGGCGCTCGGCAGAGGCAGCCGGACACGCTGAAGGGGGGGAGGCGCATCCCAGTGGGTCAGCCAAGCGCAGCAAGAAATAAGACTGCCAGTGTGGGTGATGCAACCATGCACAGTTCCTGACCACCTATTGTTTTCTTCTTGTTCAATTGTTGCACATCAGTGCTGTCACGTTGTTCCTACATTAAAACATAGCATTTCTTCACTTTCACAACATGTTTGTGCATCTGTACTCACTCAGAAATAGTTGTCTGTTATCTCCTCACGTCTGTACCTCCCATCACTTGGTGTAGAGACTCCTGCAGGTTGTGTTAGTGGCACAGCTGTGTCATCGTCAGGGTCCTCGTAGTCAGACAACTCTACCTCTGTGCCCTTCTTGACCGCAAGGTTGTGCAACATTGCACAGACAGCAATCATCTTGCAGCAGGTGATGGGGGTATATTGTCTAGCACCTCCGCTCTTGTGCAGGCATCTGAACCTGCTTTTCCAGATGCCGAAGGTCCGTTCTACTACATTCCTTGTGCTTTTGTGTGCACGGTTATACCTCCTTTGGCTGGGTGTTGAGGGGTTGAGGTAGGGGGTGAGTATGAATGAGCGGAGGGCATATGCACTGTCGCCTAGAAGGAAAAGGGGTAACATTACTCACATGCATACATGTACTTCACACAGCTATTTGGGTCATGGGGGTCTGACACTGTGTCTTACCTAGGAGGTATCCTTCACCGAATTCCCCTGCCGTCAGCCGTGCATAAATTCCGCTATTTTGAAAGATGTAGGAGTCATGGGTACTCCCTGGGAATTTTGCTACCACGTCAGTGATGACACACTTGGCATTACAAATCACCTGCACATTTATGGTGTGCGTTGACTTCCGATTACGGTATATATATTCTGTGTCAGCAGGGGGACAAATCGGAATGTGTGTGCCATCTATGCAGCCAATGATGTGGGGGAATCTTGCCATCTGATAGAAGTCTGCTTTTGTCTGTACCAGTTCTGCATGGGTTGAAGGGAAGGAAATGTAGTGGTCCATCCTTTGTATCATGGCGTCTAGGAACTTATGGAAGAACCTTGACAGGCTGCTCTGGGTCACCCCTCCTGCCACAGCAACTACACTTTGATAGCTGTCAGACGCAAGCAGGTGTAGGCTGCATAGCACCTGCACGTGCACTGGGATTGCGTGTGCCCTTGGGGTGGGGTGCTGCAACAGGGGTTTGAGGTCCCTAATGAGCTCCATTATGGTCTCTGGGTCCAGCCTGTACCTCTGTAGGATCTCTGCATCTGTCAGCATGAACAGGGTGATCCGCTGTCTATACACCTGCTCCTGTCTCAGCCATTCCCTCTCTCCTTCCTGCTGTAGCCGTAGCCGTCTTGCTATGACATAAAAAGCTGCCATGGTGCAAGCAGCAATGCATTTTGGGTCCTTTTTTGTAGGTTGCACCTGGTTACCACCTGATTCCAATCCATGGTAAATACCGATTTTTAAATACCGATTTTGACGCTAAATCGGTATTTCAGAGCTTTCCTACATCTCACTCTTCAGTTTTTCACACAGAATCGGTTTTATACCGAATCGGTAAAATTGCCGAATCGATATATTTACAGATCGGTATTTTTTTCCGGATTCGGAGTTTTTCCGATTCGGTATTATACCGAATCGGAGAATTTTCCGATTCCATGCTTTTTACCGATTCGGTTTGTTACCGATTCGGTATATTTGCCGATTCGGGGATATTTCCGATTCGGTATTGTACCGAAACGGTTACCTTACCGAATCGGAATTTTAACCGATTCGGGCGGTTTTCTGACTGCTACATCCCGAGGGCTCGATACCGATCGGTAACGGCCGAAAATACCGATTTTCGGCCGTTACCGACCGACCTACATCGGGCCCTTTATCGGTAAATGATGATTCGGTAAATACCGATTTGTTATTTACCGAATCGGTAAAATAGCTTCCTACATAGGAAAAGGCTTTTACCGGTCGGTAACGGCCGATTTCGGCCGTTACCGACCGGTAAAAGCCTACCTACATCTGGCCCTACATGTTAAAAACTTATATATAAACAACCAATATTTTGTTTAAAAATATTTTCATAACCTTTTAATATAAGTTTTTTTAGTCTTTTTATTAAACAAGCCCATCATACAATAAAGAGTCAGAAATCTCATTGCAAGCACATCGTTACAGTACATCATGTATATTATATTGTGAAGTGGTCAAAGCACAGCTGCTGAATGGCTCAGTGGCTACAGAACAATACACAGTTTAATATTAGGCATGGGTTTTCCACATTTTTCTCAATCCCAGTACCCGGCCCCAGCTACTACGTCCAGGTTATTCATGTCTTCAATGATTCACCCCTGTACTCTCTCCAAGGGATATATTCACCCACTTTCTAGGGCACCCTCTACTATCATAAACCACTTCTTCTGCCCAATGGCACCAGTCTAGATCTTTCTCCCAGTCTGCTACTGACATGGAGAGGAGGCCCCAGCACCTTCCTATATTGCGTCTCGCCACTCCTGCCGCTACCTCCAACCAAAGCCTACAATGTCGGGCCAGCCCTCCTCACTTTGGATCATCAAAAGCAGCCATCTGCCGTTCATTGGCACATTTTCCGCTAGGACTCCAGACATCAAAGTCATCACCCCCTGCCAATACCTTTGAATCACGGGCAGTCCTACAGGATATGGTAGGGGGAGCCCTCTTGTGCACAGCCCCTCGCACTTTGTGATGTCTCCACTGCCCCCAGGTTATGCAGCAGAGTGCATGAACAATGCAAGACTTTTAGTTGCATCAGTCAAAAAACAGCTTGAATTGGTATGTCTCAGGACTTTGTAAGGCCTCTGTCCATTCATCATCTTCAATGTTACCTATAACATCTATCCAGGTGTGCCTAAGGGAGCCCAGAGGATGGGGGAAATTGTTGATCAATTTCTGATAATTACTGAAATCTCCTTTTCCAGAATGGGCTCCTCGAGCAAACAGTTCTCTAAAAGGGAGGAGCCAGGGAATCTTCACCCTCCTGAATATGAGGGTGTGTCCAAGCTGGAGGTAACGGAACCTTTGGTAATGATAAGAGTGCTGCATTTCTCCACATGTAACCCAGGTGCTCAATACCTATCCTTTCCCATAGCAAGAAGCCCTGTAGACTGGAAACCTCTCTCAGCTGGTCGCTGTGCCACAGGGGGTACATGGCTGTCAGCCAAGAGTGTTATTGTTAATTGCCATTTATACAGCGCATTATCACCTACAGGTCTCTAGGCGCTTTCAGAGAAGACCCAGCTCTTGCATGTGGGGGAGTGAGAAAAAAAGAGGTTAAATTACATCCCAGGCCTCTGAAAAAAGTACTGTTTTCAACTTTTTTCTAAACGGGAGAAGAGCGTGTTCCTTGCGTACATTTTCCGGCAAGTTATTCCAGATGTGGGGAATAAAAGTGGAGAACGCTCTTCCTCCCTTCGAGGATAGGTTAAATCGGGGACAGGCCAGAAGGCTGGCATCCAAGGATCCAAGCACCCTGCTGGGAGTGTATCTGGCTATGCGATCTTTAATGTAACTAGGGGCTTGGCCATAGATGGCCTTGTGCATGATACAAAGGCCCTTGAACTTCGTTCTCTGTCTCACCGAGAGCCAATGCAACTGTCTAAGGAGGGGAGTCACATGGGCTCTCCTTGGCACTCCAAAGATTAACCCAGCTAGCTGTATTGTGGTAGATGAAAAAGGACACTGCTACAAGATCAGTTTAGGTAAAGTGCCTTTATTTCTCATGCCTTCACCCACGGCATGTAGCGACTTTCTGGACGGAAGGTCGAACTACAACTGCCTTTGCTAATTGAACCTTCAATTCCAGCCTTCTCTCCATGATCGTGAAAACCTAACATTCCAAGCATTACACAAGCTACATCACAAGCAAAAAACAAAAAACAATTAACACATTAATAACATATCAATATGCATGTAATTAAGCAAATATGAATACATGTTCAAAACTCAGATAATCTAGCCAATAACTTCTTCACCAATACTTGCCCTTCGCCTTCCAAATTTGAGGGTAACATTAAAACAAACTCCGCCACCCCCCAAAAAAAACCCAAACATGTAACAAAATCTTTGAACCTAACAGGAACCCTTCTGACCCGGCCGCTAGACTCTTCCCTCATGGTAGCAGACCCCACATCAGACCCACTGGTCCTAGAGTCTGACCCCGAGGTATCACATCCAAACCAGAATCGGTTACCGTTCCACTCGCCGCCCCAGCTTGCAGCCAATGTGTCCATTCATGATCCTTCATCCTGTCCTTCCTGTGCCTAATAACTCTAGCCTGCTCCTGTGTTACTTTCCCCAGCTGCCTCTTGTTCCACCAACCTTCACCATCCATGAAAGCTGCTCTTTTATTGACCCTGCTCACTTGCACTGGAACCGAAAATATTGAGTCCCTTTTTCTTACCTTAACGGGTTTCTTAACCATCACCTAATCTGACACTGACGCAACCTTGTCAGCCGGATAATCTTTTTTGTCAAGTTTGTTTTCATTAATAACTGCTTCTCTCTCACCATAGTTGCCATACTACCTTGACTTAACTCCGCACCTACTCTCTCACTCTCCACTACCCCCAACCAAGAAGTAAATAAAGTTGTGTGTGCCAACCTGCCTCTAAACAGTGTAAAAGGTGCGGTACCTGTGGTACAGTGTGAAGATATGTTATAAGTCCACGCCTTCTGCTCAAGGAACTCCTCCACATCCAGGCCCACAGCAATTGCCGTTTGAATCCCTTCCTTTAACATCTTGTTACCTCGCTGCACTAAGCCATTCAAAACGAGGCGAATATAATGCCACTTTAAGGTGCTTAGCATTGCGCCCCTGCATCAATTTGCACATTTTATCAGACATAAAGTGTGTCCCGTTATCAGTGACGATAGTTTTAGTAGATCCCTTCAACCAAAATATCCTTTTTAAAAATAGTGTTATCCGTATCGGGCGCTTCCACAAATTTCGAATACATCCACTTTGAATAATAATCTATAGCCAAAATCAAATACTTCATTTCTGTTGGCAATATCGCATATGGCGCTGAGAAATCCAAACCAATGTTTTCCCAGGCAGCTTCATGAGATGGAGTACGATGCAATGGTGTCTGCACAGTCTTCAACTGTTTATCTGACAGCAAGCACACAGTACAGTTGTCCATCATCCTCCTAACTTCAGCATCTACGGCAGGCCACTAATAGTGCTGTTTCAGTTTCATACTTGTCTTAGTAACCTCCATGTGCCCTTGATGCACCACCCTTAAGATAGACTTCCGCAAATCTGCAGGAGGAATGACTCGATCACCTCTCATCACCATGTCATCTTTCACCGATAACTCATCCGCTACCTGTGCTAAGTTTCTCAAGTCCCCATTCAAACATCTCACTTCTGGCCATTTATGCATAGTATACTTTATAACTTTAGCCAGAGTGGCATCTTTTCTGGACGCCTTCCTCCAATCCCTTTCCAACATAACAGAACTACATTCTGCAACAGCATCCACCACTGCTACTCATTCCACATCATCCTCAACAAAATCCTCCTCATCATCCTTTTCCATCAGCATTCTGGATAAGCAATCTGCCCAGAAGTTTTTCCCTCCTACAATGTGCCTTATCTCGAAATCGTACTCCTGTAACCTTGACACCAGTCTAGTGAGTCTGGCTGACATGTTATTGCTATTTACTTTACTAAAGATGAAAGTTAATAGCTTGTGATCTGTATATATCTCGAACTTGTGACCCCAAATACACATTTTGAATTTCTGTGTTGCCCATATGCAAGCAAATGCCTCCCGCTCAATTGTACTGTACTGACATTCGTACTGCTTCACTGATCTTAACACAAACACTACTGTTTGCTCTCTTCCTTCCACCCTTTGGCTGAGCGCCGCCCCTAAACCATGTATTTTCGCATCCACCATTACAGTCGCGGTGCAGTCCTCCCGAAAAGCATGAGGAGCTTGAGCGCATATAATTGGCTCTTTCACCTTCTCAAACACCACTTCAAGCTCCTCAGACCAATTAAGCTTTTGTCCCTTTTTAGTAGTGCACGTAATGTCTTCACTGTTTGCGTGTAATTCACCACAAATCTAGCATAATATTCTGCTAACCCCAAAAATGAGCGGAAAGTGTCTCTGTCTTTTGGTGCTTTTGCCTCCTTTATAGGTCTAATCACAGAGAACTTAGGTCTGATATCCACCTCTGACACAGTGTGTCCCAAATACTTCAACTCTCTCACCACAAATTTACATTTATCAGTCCATACAGGCATCCCTTGTTCACACAGCATGAATAACACCTTCCTCAATAATTTGATATGCTATTCCAAACTCTGCGCAAAAATCAAGATATCATCTAAATATGCCTGCACTCCCTTTGTGTCACGGAATAACGGGTCTATGAGCCTCTGAAATACAGTGGCCGCTGAGGCCAGTCCGAATGGAAGTCTCAGGAATTTATTTAACACCCAGAAACAAAAGCAAGATCAACAAGCATTTACAATGCAATGGTCTCGGCATCATTAAAGGTAGAGCTATTGGCATTGCTCATGACACCACTACTCTGCCCTCACTACTCTGCCCTCACTACTCTGCACTCTGCCCTCACTACTCTGCACTCTGCCCTCACTACTCTGCCCTCACTACTATGCCCTCACTACTCTGCCCTCACTACTCTGCACTCTGCCCTCACTACTCTGCACTCTGCACTCACTACTCTGCCCTCACTACTCTGCCCTCACTACTCTGCCCTCACTACTCTGCACTCTGCCCTCACTACTCTGCACTCTGCCCTCACTACTCTGCACTCCTTACTCTGCACTCACTACTCTGCCCTCACTACTCTGCCCTCACTACTCTGCCCTCACTACTCTGCACTCTGCCCTCACTACTCTGCCCTCACTACTCTGCCCTCACTACTCTGCCCTCACTACTCTGCCCTCACTACTCTGCCCTCACTACTCTGCCCTCACTACTCTGCCCTCACTACTCTGCACTCTGCCCTCACTACTCTGCACTCTGCCCTCACTACTCTGCACTCTGCCCTCACTACTCTGCCCTCACTACTCTGCCCTCACTACTCTGCACTCTGCCCTCACTACTCTGCACTCTGCCCTCACTACTCTGCCCTCACTACTCTGCCCTCACTACTCTGCCCTCACTACTCTGCACTCTGCCCTCACTACTCTGCACTCTGCCCTCACTACTCTGCACTCACTACTCTGCACTCACTACTCTGCACTCACTACTCTGCACTCACTACTCTGCACTCACTACTCTGCACTCACTACTCTGCACTCTGCACTCACTACTCTGCACTCACTACTCTGCACTCACTACTCTGCACTCACTACTCTGCACTCACTACACACACGATAACGGCAAGTTACCCGGGCTGTGCCCAGAGGCATTAAAGTCTTTGACAGGTGCTGGGCACACTCACTTGCCTGCGCTCGTGGTTACCTTCCACTGCAGGCTGCACACTGCACGACTGTGCCAAGAATGCCCACTGCTCCCTTTTACCAGCACCCGCTGCTTATTGGGGGCATTACACTGGCCCTGTACTTATAACTAGTTCGGGGCTAGTAGGCAAAACGCACTTTTCCAAAGCTGCTTCATGTTCATAGTCAAAGGCGACCAAAGCGCTGCGAGGCACAGTGGACTACCCTAACAAACTAATACATTTTAAGAATGTAAAGCTCTTGCACCAAAAGGCATATGCCTACCAGGTGGCATTCACTACATAAACGCTCATAAATTCACTACTAAATAAAAAAAAAAGTATTTAGGTGGACTGTTTAATCCCCTCTGGACAATCCAGTGCCTTGACATGTTTGAATGGCTATACTTTCATGCAAAAACATTCTCAAGTAAATTGCTTCTACACGCTAAACTGAATGGTCTGATTTTGTTATGGGTATAGGGTCGTGCACCGCTTTTAATCCTGTGTTTATTGCTTTGTTTTCGTGCCTACAGGGCTCACCCCCCGTCCGGGACAGCAATACCCAACTAGGTACAGCTGCTACTTGTGGTCTGATTTTGTTACATATAGCAATTAACAGTCTACCCAACTTTGTTTCTAAAAAACACCTCTTTATTGCAGCAGATCGTAATGCTCGGCACATGAAAGCAATTTGCCCAGGAACGCACTTTCAAATGCATTTTGTTTGAATGAATGCAGTTGTGAAATAAGTAGACTGTTATAATCGATGTCGTGATGCTCAAGCAGTAGTTTATTTTTGATTCTGGCTGCTTCCGAGTTGTCAGTGTAGGCAGTGGCCATAACATTGGTACAATTGGGTGGCGTAGTAATTTAACCAGGTGAATAACTGTGAGAAGTTGCGGCCGCCGCATAAGAAATATTTTGAGCACTGGGACTTATTTTTCTACACTGTTTACACTGTGGCATGGAGTCATCCTGCTCAGCTCTCGGCCTCGCGCGCGCGCCACTCCAGGCATATGTTTTCAATTATCTCCGCCGTGATGGCGACATAATTGAAGATATATGGCCCTCTGCTCTTAAGACAATGCCTTTCACGTCTGCCCTACACGGAAAGAAAAAAAAAAGAAAAGCACGAACGCGCGCCATTCACTGCAGACTGGTGAACGCGCCCACAACATCTGCATTACATTATCGCGGCACCCTGACAGCTCCTAATTGAAATTAATGCACTGCTGTGCGCGTAACCACACAGAAAATGCCAACATGGCGAAGGACAAATTACATTAAGCCTATCGCGTCAAGGCTACTAAAAACACAGCACAGCGAAGACGAATCACTATGCAGATGCCATAAAAAACGCGCGCGCACTAAGGAATGTTGCAGCCCGGACCACTAAAGAAACTTTTTTTTTTTTATAAAATAAGAGCTCGGAGCTCCGCCTCCCCTGCTGACGCAGGGTTGACGTAGGCCGAGCCCTAAAAACTGGTCTGTATTACCAGACATTCCACTTTAGATGCCACTGTAAGGCAGGTGATTAATGCAAATTGGCATCTCCTTAATGTAAATCAGACCGAAAATAAACTCATGAAACCCATGTTTGCCCACCGGCGGAAAAAAAAATTTGAAAGATTTTATAGTTCGATCTCGTTTCACTAAACCTACAAACAACCTTCCTTATATGCAGAAATCTATTGATGGCACAAATGGAGTCAGAGCTACATCTCGCTGTGGCTCATGCCTATCATGTGATCTGATTATTACTGGTGAAACCTTAACATTCAATGATGTAACCATCCATGCGAAGGAACTGTGTACATGTAACACGCGGAATTTAGTTTACCTCATTGTATGCCCTTGTAATTTGGGTTACGTAGGTGAGACTGCACGCGCAATAAAAACCCGCATGACAGAACACAGATCTGCAATTAAAACAAAAAAGTACACGGCACCGCTGGTAAGCCATTTTGTTGAATACAAACATTCACCCATGGAGGCCAAATGGTGTGTTTTGGAAAAAATCCACACACCCAATGACAAAGGTGGAGAAAAAATCAGAAGGAAAAAAGAGGTCTATTGGATATTCACTCTTGGAACTTTTAACCGAGGGTTGAATAATGAACTTCCATGGGAGAATGCAATTATATGATCCATCCTATATAGGAAATCTTGATGACCCCCTCGATTTTTAATTAATTATGTTAGGTTTTTTCAGATTTTTCCCTCCTTTTTCATTCTATAATTCCTTAATAGAATCCAGGATTAAACAGTACCATTCACAGTGGCTTCAAATGTGGCTTTTTGCCATTTTATTGCTGGATTGGATGTAAACAATCCAGTAGTGAGGAAGGTGCGGTACGTTCCAAATAATGATAACATCTTCCCTTTCTAAGTGGCGCCGAGTTCTTTCTTTTCTCTCTAGTGACGATACGTATAGTATGGTGAGTTCTAAGTGATGGGAGAATGATAATTTGGCAAAGAATAACATGATTCTCGGTGTCACAAAAAATGCACACATCTTTCCCTTTAAGTAACGTTGGGATTTTCTTATCGTGATTTCACGTAAGACATATGACCTTTCACTTTAAGAGAAGGTGTTTCAGTATTGGCGCACCAATCAGGAGGTCGCATATATATATGGGCTGGGTTTGAATTTACAAACCTTTCTGTTTTTCGAACGACGCTTGAGACGCCATTGACGACGCCAGTTTAGAACTCTGAATAAAGGTACATGTGCTGTGTAAAGCACTCCCAGTGCTTACAAGAAAATTTTAACCACCACGTTGACACCGTTTTTCTTAATAAACGAAAACAAAAGACGCGGGCGAAATGCTGCTATGTTTTCTTAGGTATCGCTACACTATAAAGCCGTTCCTTGATAAAGTTTTGATTTTTTGCATGCCAGAAATGAAATAGTGTTTAATTTTTGCTTAGTAGAGACAGATTGTCTCCACACAGAGAAACCATTAATATCTTTATGATTTCTTTATTGGCAGTTCCCGTGCATTTTGAAAAAGCGCACGCAGATGCGTATGGAATTTTTTCCTGTTCTCCCGGATTAATTAGATATATACACGTGAACGGACAGCGCGTTTAATCTTGTCCCTATTATCAGGTAAAATCCTGCTAAACACGTATTAAAAGATAGAACGCCACAAGATATGAATTTCACCATTAAATATCTGTCTAATTATTACCCGCAGAGCAGCAAATCAGCGAATACTGCCGCCCGTTCCACGTTCTCGTGACCGTCGTATTTGAAAGTTGTGTTGTACCTCTTTTGAATATACAAACCACATATATTTTTTTAAAGGTAATATTATTTAGTCTAAGGGCAACCACATCTGAATCGTGAATTGCTTTCTGACTGCTATTTACACATCATATCTCTTCTATATACACTTTTCTTTAGATTATTTTAAGCGAGACAGCTGCCTACCACCAGCAAAGCACTTTGTATTTGAAAACCACGTATACGTCCTCGCCGAATCAAGGTAAATTCTATGATAATGAATAGACATCCTGGTAAGAATACAATGACATTACAAAGAACTGATGGTATCACTGTTAATATCCTTATGACAGGTGGTCAGACAACAAACGGTCTATATTTGTGGTTGTCGTGCTTAATTACTCTACCCTCTGAAAAAAGAAACACTTGTGAAGCATACCAAAGGTGACAGCAGGTATACCTCAATGTTATAAATTCTAAAAAGTATTTCAGTAACCAGAAAGTTTTTTAGGAAATACATTTGTGTGCCTAGATCTCAGTATAATTTAGCATAATTTTCGATGAATTAGTGGATGTTTATCGAATATAATATTTGTATTCAATGCTCGATCCAAATAGATGAATAGGCACCCCCTGTAGAGATCTAGCAATAAACAAATTCCTCTACATATAATCTCATAGTTTTCTATATATATTTAAAGGTAAGTAATTCTATTTAAAAGTGTATTTGAGATAGGTATCCAAAGGGATCATAGGAGTCTAAGCTAACTATGACCGGACAAACAGTTGAATAAATAGTCTCCAATTGCATTGTTAAATTAATTGCAACAAGAAGTTAAACTCTAAACTTTAAAATTAATTAGGATATCAGCACCAGGAACCTTTTTTCTTCACTGTTTATATTCATGACTAATTCTTTCCTGTATGAGTCTTCTACCTCATATGTGAAATCTGGTTTGTACTGTACCTAATATGTTGTAAGACTTGGTGTAAATAGCTTTCTAGTTAGCAAGTATTGTTAGATGTCCTTATCCAGCGGCATATCATGTTTTTGTATTAATTATCTGGCAAAATGTTATAGTAGAATTAACATAATCTACTGCGATTGTATATCATTTAAACACAAGAACGAGTGATTTAAAACAATATTTTTTCAATTTTAGAACTATGCCGAATTTGTCCTGATGAAGACACACTATGTGTCGAAACGCGTTGACATCAGCTTCCTCAATCGTTTCTGGGAATTATCAATATTGTTCAAACATTTTTTTTCCCCTGAACATTAACTGTGATTGAATATTTACTTTGTTTTTAATGTATTTTAAACACATCTCTTTCATATAATTGAACATGTCAATATCAACTTTTATCAATATAATTAAATTTTTTATGTCATCATAATACGTTTTTTGTTTTATTCCCTTTCTTGTGTATGTTTTATTGTATCATATTGTAATTTTTGCCAGATATTTACGTTGTTTTTGCCTGGGTTTTTACCTTCGTCATAAACTGTTTTGCCCTGACCCAGGAAACTTATTTCATTCAGGGGGTCCCTGTTTAACCTCATAAATTACCCACGGTAGATCCGTGTGGGACGTCGCTTTTATATTTAGTTACCGCTCAAGGATAAATCTAACCTTTCCTTCAAATTCTGTTCTTGATATTCTTATCCAAAAGCTGCTCTACAAATCTTTTTCTCTCCTTTTTTTTGTATCTTCTAGGTACTGGTGCTGAAGCATAAAACCCCTTAATATGGCCAACCTTCAAACTTTCGGCTTTTCCGATGAAGATTTTGAAACACTGGTAGGAACAAGTGCAGCATTTGGTAATAGTTCTACAGTTAACTCACAGGGCAATAACGACATCAATAAATTACAAGCTCTACAAAAGAAGTTAGCAAGGATAGAAGCACATGGCGAATTTATGCTCAATTATCTAAAAGCAAGCATAATTCCACTAGGACTTAGAGTCCGTAATATTCCAGGCTTATTTGTGGATATTAAAGCTTTTTTTACTAAGTGGAGCATGATTGCCAGCCGATGTTCTAGAGACCTGATGATTCTTCTAATCTCAACATCAAAAGAACTAGCCTTAGAAATAAAGAAAGAAATAGAAAATTTAGAAGAAAAAATTAAAAGAGCAACAACTCTAGAAGAAGCAGAGAGACAATTAGAAACAGTAAAGAAAGATGTAATATCTTTTATAGATTATCTAAGAAAAAGGAAAAATGATAAGTTTATAAAAGATAAAAGATTTTATACCTTGGAACGCTCATATCCCTACATCGGAGATAACTTCTATAAATCTGACTATCAGCAGGGAGATTCTGATTATAATTTCCATCAGAAAGTTAACACTTTCTCAGACTCCTCGGATCCTGACTCCGATGGAGATGGTGATGTAGGTTATCAAGATGAAGGACCATACAATCCCCAAAATGGCCGAAGAAATATCCGCCAGCCTTTTTTAGGCCGGCGCGGTGCACGACGGGGACGTCAAAGAGTGAGGTTCCAGAATCAGTCGAGGGGTCATTATCAAAACCAGCAATATCCCCAGGAACCTCACCAATATCTGGAGACCCGCAGCAAGCAGTATTGGAGACAAGGGATGTAATACCTATTTTTAACTTGTCCTCACACAACTTGACAACTAATGACATGTCCTTACTAACAAAAGGTCTTTCCTTTGTCCCTCACTCCAACGCTAATCTTTTTGAATTGTATCAGGATATCCACTCTTTCTTTCGAAAGATTAGATTAAAAAAGTTTTTCCTAGAAAGTGATCAATTGGGAGTGGACAATAGAACAACTAATATAGTGTCCCTCCCCTCGACCTTCACCCCAACCTTGGATCAAGTAGGCCCAGAAACTGCCATATTTGAGAAAGTTGTGATGAATCGTCTAGAACAAGCACTTCGTTTCATCCCCAAACCAAGGTACAACATCACTAAAGAAGAACATATCTCGATGACAGAACTTAAGAACAATAAATCTATCACTGTCAAGAGCAGCGATAAAGGGGGTGGTATTGTTCTCTTGGACTCCACCAGATATGAAACTAAGATGATGAATATACTAAATGATGTCTCTTTCTATAGGAAAATTAAATTAAATCCTACAGAAAGAATTATCAAAAAAATACAGAGGATAACCATGAAAGCCCTTGAAACGGGCACAATCAATGAAAAAGAATATGCGTTCCTGAATAAATCTGAAAAGAAAATATCTTGCATATATGGATTACCCAAGATCCATAAGGACGAATTGGATCCTCCTTTTCGACCGATTGTCTCTACGATAGGAACTCCCCTTGAAGCTGTTTCGAAATATTTAGATAAAATTTTACGTCCTTACATCCCTTTGACACCATCCTATATTAAGGATACAGGGGATATAATTTCCAAAGTAGAGAATCTCCCCTTTAATAAACATACAGATGTCTTAGTCACCTTAGACATCGAATCCCTATATAGCAACATTCCACAAACTGAAGCTATTGATGCGACAATGTGGTTCATTGAGGAATACAACATACCATGCTCGAAACATTTCATTAAGGAATGTCTTTCACTAACTTTGAAAGAGAATTTCTTTGAATTTGGAGATAATATGTATTTGCAAGTGAAGGGTGTAAGCATGGGGGCTTCCATGGCACCTTCGATAGCGAATATATACATGTCGTTATTCGAGTCCAAATTCATTTATAACGAAATCCCCAACTTTTTTGAGTCTGTTTCCCATTGGTACCGATATATTGATGACATCTTTTTTGTATGGACCGATGGGGAACAGACTCTGGGGGAATTTTTAACATGGTTGAATCTTGCTGATGCCAATCTCCGTTTCACCGCCCATATAAACAAATGGAGAGTCGAATTCCTGGATATATATATCAGACACAATAATGATGGATGTCTCGAAGTTGATTTGTACACAAAACCAACTGCGAGAAATACTCCGTTACATTTTAAGAGGTACCACCCTAGATGCCAAAAAGATAGCATCCCTTTTTCACAATTTCTAAGGGTGAGACGCAATTGTACTAACCTGAAAGATTATGACACCCAATCAACCATAATGAAGCAGAAGTTTCTAGAACGAGGCTATCCCCACCGGCTGGTGAGGGAATCATATAAAAGAGCTCGGTTTTACGACCGTGACTCTTTATTTAACACCCAGAAACAAAAGCAAGATCAAAAACTGGTCTGTATTACCAGACATTCCACTTTAGATGCCACTGTAAGGCAGGTGATTAATGCAAATTGGCATCTCCTTAATGTAAATCAGACCGAAAATAAACTCATGAAACCCATGTTTGCCCACCGGCGGAATAAAAATTTGAAGGATTTTATAGTTCGATCTCGTTTCACTAAACCTACAAACAACCTTCTTTATATGCAGAAATCTATTGATGGCACTAATGGAGTCTGAGGTACATCTCGCTGTGGCTCATGCCAATCATGTGATCTGATTATTACTGGTGAAACCTTAACATTCAATGATGTAACCATCCATGCGAAGGAACTGTGTACATGTAACACGTGGAATTTAGTTTACCTCATTGTATGCCCTTGTAATTTGAGTTAGGTAGGTGAGACTGCACGCGCAATAAAAACCCGCATGACCGAACACAGATCTGCAATTAAAACAAAAAAGTACACGGCACCGCTGGTAAGCCATTTTGTTGAATACAAACATTCACCCATGGAGGCCAAATGGTGTATTTTGGAAAAAATCCACACACCCAATGACAAAGGTGGAGAAAAAATCAGAAGGAAAAAAGAGGTCTATTGGATATTCACTCTTGGCACTTTTAACTGAGGGTTGAATAATGAACTCCCATGGGAGAATGCAATTATATGAACCATCCTATATAGGAAATCTTGATGACCCCCTCGATTTTTAATTAATTATGTTAGGTTTTTTCGGATTTTTCCTTCCTTTTTCATTCTATAATTCCTTAATAGAATCCAGGATTACACAGTACCATTCACTGTGGCTTCAAATGTGGCTTTTTGCCATTTTATTGCTGGTTTGGATGTAAACAATCCAGTAGTAAGGAAGGTTCGGTACGTTCCAAATAATGGTAACATCTTCCCTTTCTAAGTGGCGCCGAGTTCTTTCTTTTCTCTCTAGTGATGATACGTATAGTATGGTGAGTTCTAAGTGATGGGAGAATGATAATTTGGCAAAGAATAACATGATTCTCGGTGTTACAAAAAATGCACACACCTTTCCCTTTAAGTAACGTTGGGATTTTCTTATCGTGATTTCACGTAAGACATATGACCTTTCACTTTAAGAGAAGGTGTTTCAGTATTGGCGCACCAATCAGGAGGTCGCATATATATATGGGCTGGGTTTGAATTTACAAACCTTTCTGTTTTTCGAACGACGCTTGAGACGCCATTGACGACGCCGGTTTAGAACTCTGAATAAAGGTACGTGTGCTGTGTAAAGCGCTCCCAGTGCTTACAAGAAAATTTTAACCACCACGTTGACACAGTTTTTCTTAATAAACGAAAACAAAAGACGCGGGCGAAATGCCGCTATGTTTTCATTTTTTGCATGCCAGAAATGAAATAGTGTTTATCTCTTGCTTAGTAGAGACAGATTGTCTCCACACACATCTCAATTACGGAGAAACCATTAATATCTTTATGATTTCTTTATTGGCAGTTCCCGTGCATTTTGAAAAAGCGCACGCAGATGCGTATGGAATTTTTTCCTGTTCTCCCGGATTAATTAGATATATACACGTGAACGGACAGCGCGTTTAATCTTGTCCCTATTATCAGGTAAAATCCTGCTAAACACGTATTAAAAGATAGAACGCCACAAGAGATGAATTTCGCCATTAAATATCTGTCTAATTATTACCCGCAGAGCAGCAAATCAGCGAATACTGCCGCCCGTTCCACGTTCTCGTGACCGTCGTATTTTAAAGTTATGTTGTACCTCTTTTGAATGTACAAACCACATATATTTTTTTAAAGGTAAGATTATTTAGTTTAAGGGCGACCACATCTGAATCGTGAATTGCTTTCTGACTGCTATTTACACATCATATCTCTTCTATATACACTTTTCTTTAGATTATTTTTAGTGCGACAGCTGCCTACCACCAGCAAAGCACTTTGTATTTGAAAACCACGTATACGTCCTCGCCGAATCAAGATAAATTCTATGATAATGAATAGACATCCTGGTAAGAATACAATGACATTACAAAGAACTGATGGTATCACTGTTAATATCCTTATGACAGGTGGTCAGACAACAAACGGTCTATATTTGTGGTTGTCGTGCTTAATTACTCTACCCTCTGAAAAAATAAACACTTGTGAAGCATACCAAAGGTGACAGCAGGTATACCTCAATGTTATAAATTCTAAAAAGTATTTCAGTAACCAGAAAGTTTTTTAGGAAATACATTTTTGTGCCTAGATCTCAGTATAATTTGGCATCATTTTTGATGAATAAGTGGATGTTTATCGAATATAATATTTGTATTCAAAGCTCGATCCAAATAGATGAATAGGCACCCCCTGTAGGGATCTAGCAATAAACAAATTCCTCTACATATAATCTCATAGTTTTCTATATATATTTACAGGTAAGTAATTCTATTTAAAAGTGTATTTGAGATAGGTATCCAAAGGGATCATAGGAGTCTAAGCTAACTATGACCGGATAAACAGTTGAATAAATAGTCTCCAATTGCATTTTTAAATTAATTGCAACAAGAAGAAGTTAAACTCTAAACTTTAAAATTAATTAGGATATCAGCACCAGGAACCTTTTTTCTCCACTGTTTATATTCATGACTAATTCTTTCCTGTATGAGTCTTCTACCTCATATGTGAAATCTGGTTTGTACTGTACCTAATATGTTGTAAGACTTGGTGTAAATAGCTTTCTAGTTAGCAATTATTGTTAGTTGTCCTTATCCAGCGGCATATCATGTTTTTGTATTAATTATCTGGCAAAATGTTATAGTAGAATTAACATAATCTACTGCGATTGTATATCATTTAAACACAAGAACGAGTGATTTAAAACAATATTTATTCAATTTTAGAACTATGCCGAATTTGTCCTGATGAAGACACACTGTATGTGTCGAAACGCGTTGACATCAGCTTCCTCAATCGTTTCTGGGAATTATCAATACTGTTCAAAAAATAATTTTCCCCTGAACATTAACTGTGATTGAATATTTACTTTGTTTTTAATGTATTTTAAACACATCTCTTTCATATAATTGAACATGTCAATATCAACTTTTATCAATATAATTACATTTTTTATGTCATCATAATACGTTTTTTGTTTTATTCCCTTTCTTGTGTATGTTTTATTGTATCATATTGTAATTTTTGCCAGATATTTACGTTGTTTTTGCCTGGGTTTTTACCTTCGTCATAAACTGTTTTGCCCTGACCCAGGAAACTTATTTCATTCAGGGGGTCCCTGTTTAACCTCATAAGTCTCAGGAATTTATACACCACGAAAGGTGTTACAAACATTGTCAACTCCTGAATATCCTTTGGTACCTGATGATAGGTTGATCTTACATCTATCAAGGTTAACCACTTAACTTCCCCAATGTTCGCTAAAAGCTCCTGAATCCTAGGCAGGTGGTGGCAGTCTACGACAATATTTTTATTGAGGCCACGAAGGTCCGCACACACTCTAATTTCTCCTGCTTTTCTTTGAGCCACCACAATGAGTGCCACCCACTATGATGAATCAGTAGGTTGAGAAATGCTCTGTGTATAAAACCCCTGTAGTTTGCCCTTTGAGTCCTCTCTTACACTCATCGGTACAGGTCGTACCTTGTGCGCATCTGGCAACAGCTTGATTCTGTGTTCCACTTCCTTCACTGGACGTACTTGTTCGCTAAATACCATATTAAAATCTGCTAACAGCTCCTTAACATCTTTTTCTGTTTCATCCATTTTACATACAGGTACCTCACGTACCCTTATAGGTTCCTCATCACCAGGTACCAAATACAGTCGCATCCTTATCAGATCTTTCCAGCCAACTATATTCTTCACCTTGACTGCCACATATACTTTGGTAACAATCTTTCTGCCAAGCACTTGAATATTGGCTATAAATTACCCCACCATCTCAATATCTTTTTCCCTGAAAGCTTTGGGGTTTACATCTATTTTCAGTAGAGCAAAATCTTTTCCCCAATTTTCATAAAATGTGGATTCTCTAAGTATTGTTATTGGCGACCCCGAGTCCGCCATCACTTGCATCCCCATGTTATCAATCGTAGCCACACATAATGGACCTTTCACCTCCATAGGCTCCATGACACTATCCAATGTTAACAGCACATTGTTCAAGGACTCTGCACACATGTCGCCACACTGCTCACTTTCAACAGTTTCTTATTTCCCCTGCACACTTTCTGGAAATGCCCAATTTTCTTCCAATTCAAACATTGTTTGCCCAAGGCTGGGCAACCAGTAAAATTACTTAGATGAGATTTTGAACCGCATCTATAACAAAAACTGGGGCTCTTTTTTGCAACGTTCTTTGTGATTTATCCTTTGTGACCAATTCTTTGTGCCCCCGCATATAACCCTTCTTCATTGTTCTCCTCTTGAGAAGAAACCAAAGTAACCTTAGAAAATGTTTCCAACTGCATTGCCTCAGCTGAAATTGGAGATCTTTCTATACTTAATGTTAAGTCGATCACTTCTGCAAGATAAGGATTTTTACAACTCAGCAATCTTTCTTTGATTTTGTGGGAAGCACAATTAAGCACAAATTGGTCCCTAATGTAGTCATCAGCCCAGGGACCGAACCCACAAGTGGTTGCCAATATTCTTAATGACGTCCACCTTTTCTTCCCCCATTTGCTTACGCTTGTAAAGGTTATGCCTCACCAGCATGATATTAGGGGTATCCGACAACTGTTTCTTAAGTTTGGCGATTGCTTCCAAAATTACATTCCACTGTCTGTCTCGGGCCTAAAACTAGGGAGGAGGTATTTGAGGTAAACTGTCAAAAATGCGTTGTGCTGCTTGACCAGGGCTACCAAACAACAAAGCAAGTTTACGCCCTGGGGCATAATCTGTAGCATCGATAGCCACCAAATGATATTTGAATAGTTTGAACCATTCAGGCCACACCATAGATTGTTTCCCAGGTTTACTGAGAAATGGAGAGGTTGCGCGATTTGATGCGGGATTGCCATTACTTTTAACAAAATTGGCAGTCAACAAAAGTGAAAGAGAGGTTTTTTTTATATCTGTAGAATAATGCTGACTACTAAGTCCATCAGAAGCCCACCTCCTGCAACTCTTTCACAATCCACACCTTAGCCCCTCTTGTGCATTAAAATCCTCCATAACACCAAAGTACCAGCCCCTCCTTCTGCTCTGCTCCCTTAGGCAACTGACCTTCAAAATACTCACGGCAGGGTGCTTCTTCGCTATGTAGCACTGTCTTTGTGAAAAGCACGGTTGACTCTTCCCTTTCCTCATCAGACTTCGCTGGGCACTCAGACGTCAAACGCAACCGGCGTCTGAGCAGTCTTGAAATTGATCACTCTGCGCATGCGCACCAGTGTACTGGCTTCGACCTCAACAATTGCCAGCCCTAATAGAGTTGTGCGCACGCGCACGCACCCACTCAGTATCATGAGCAGACTCGCTCCGAAACGGCAGTTGACACGGGAGCTGTGCCCCTCACCCCAAAATAGGAGTAAGAGGGATCTCCTCCATATCACCGACTCCCAACGATGTGCGGCAGTACTTTCCCTCCTGTGCCTCTCCGCTGCTCACCGTGAACATCCATTGTGATGCCGGCCGAAAAGCGTGGGACTACGCCAATGTGATCACTAGGAGATGCAAGGCCCAATAGTATTTTTTAATGTCAAGGATTGCCAGCCCACCATCATATATCCCTCTCAGTAGTTTTCTTAAGGCAATACGCGGTACACCTCAATGCCAGAGTATGGACCGGAGTTCCTGACTAATTTCTTTGAAGACAGAGAGTAACTCAGCACAAAGTGTGTCCGGCTGCGGGGTGAGGTTCCGTTGCATGAACAGCTTGGGGCACATAGACTCCGACATACTGGAATCCTTAAGTTGCAATAGGGGCTACACATCCTGCTGGAAGTATCGCGGCGGTGGGGAAGTCCCGACACTGGAAACACCACTGATTTGGTCTAATTTATATTGTAACCTGAGTATCTCCCAAAAATGGGCATAACTCTTCTGATTGAACAGTATGGCTTTGAGATGCATAGGACTATGTTGTCTGCATATAGGGAGATACGCTCCTCCCACCTGCTTGACAATGGAATGCCCCAAATCAGTGGATTGCCATGTATCCAGACCGCCAGCAGCTCAAGTGATAGGGCAAACAGCAAGGGGGATAATGGGCACCCCTGCAGGGTACCTCTACGCAGAGGGAAGATCTTAGACATCACTCCATTGACCCTCACCCTAGCCATCGGTGCTTCATATAGTAACTTAACCCAGCCCAGGCACAGAATCTTGGTCCTAATCCCAATCTGGGCAATACGGCAATCAGGTATGGCCATTCTATGTTATCGAATGCCATTGAGGCATCTAGCACCATCAACGCAGTTTGTAAGGTCCGCAATTTACCCGTCGTGTGTAGGACCCCATATAATCTTCGCTGGTTATGCCTAGTGCTCCTCCGTAGCATAAAGCTAGACTGGTCTACGTGAATAATCGATAAGAGGGTAGCCGAGTCACGAGGGCCTTGGCTAATGCCTTCACCTCCACATTCAGGAGAGAGATCGACCTCTAGGAGCTGCATTCTTCTGGGGCTTGCCTGATTTGTGTATGACCACTTTCGTGACCCTATTTCTTCCCTCGTCAGATCTCTCCAATGAGCATCGGGAGGGAGAAATCTCGCCTTTTAATATAAATTTAATGTACATTTTTAAAAAAATGTATTCATTTAAATTAATTCTGTACCTAACGTTTAGTATTTTTACTATATAATACATATAAACAATTTATTTTTAGTTAGGTTTTATAAATCTTTGAAAAAACATTTTGTATTTAATGAATTAACTAGTTAATTCAAAATTAAGTAACAAGTGCTGTAGCACTGTATTATTTTGTTTAATAGATTCATATATTTTTAATAAATGCTTACGATTTTCCATATACTTTACTGTAGGCCCTACTAAAGTTCTGGGGTATGGGCCCCAATATTTATACTCAGTTTCTCTTTGTGCTTTTGGGCAGAGAGTGCCTGTGCCAAACCCAAATCAGTTCCACCCTCTCTGGCCCAGCTTCCTGGCAGGAGGTGGTGACAGCATTGTCCAAGGCAGACCAGGCCCATTCAGGTGCCAGAAAATATCCTCCTACTACTATAAATACAGCCCAGGTCTATTCAGCACAGCCCTGACTCATCCAGGAAAGGCTGGACACACCTTGACCCCCCCCCCCAGTGGCTGTCTGATGAAAATGCATATCCCCAGCCCCTGTCACTCCAAAGCCAGACAGTCAATCCACAAACCCAGCAGAGAGACACAGGATGGCAAAGCAACAAAATACCTACTTTCTAAAAGTGGTATTTCCAAACACAGAACATAAAAATCATCTTTACTAAAAGATTCATTTTTATATTCTGAGTTCAGGCATACTAAACACATTTCTCTATATTGTCCCAATGGGACGATATGCTTGTAAGATGTTATAAGTAAACTCCCATTCTATCCTATGGGACAAATAGTCTTTCCATGGTGAAACATGAAACACACTGTAATTCACTGCCAGGACGTGTCACACACACCAGTAGATGTCCTACCTTTAATATACATGGCACCCTGCCCACAGGGGTAGCTTGGGCCTACCTTAGGGGTGACTTACATGTAAGAAAAGTGAAGAATAGGGCCTGGCAAGTGGGTGCACTTGCCAGATCAACATGGCAGTTACAAACTGCATGCACACACTGCAGTAGCAGGTCTGGAAACCCTTTTCAAGGCTGCTTTGATGAATGGCACAATCAGTGCTACATGCCCACCAGCAGCATTTGATTTACAGGCCCTGGCACCCTCAGTGCACTTTACTAGGGACTTCTTAGTACGTCAAACATGCCTATCATGGAAACACTATTCCATAATACAATTTACAATAGGAGCACTTGCACTTTAACACTGAACAGCAGTGAGTAAGTGCGCAGAGACACTAAACCAGAAAAAAAAGTCAAAACTTGGACGTCAGAAAGGAAAAAAACAGGGGAAACATGCCAAAAGATGCCAGGTTTAAGAGGCGCATTTATGGTTGTCGATAGTTGTAGATGATGAGGAGTACTAGTTTCTAGAAACTTTTGTCAGAAGGGGGTCCTTACGCCTAAAAATGTTTGACAAGGGGGTCCCACCATCAAAAAGTTTGAAGACCTCTGCTGTAGGGTATCTCTGCCTCGCTGGTAAAGATCCCCGCCTACAAGTGAAAAGTGTAACGTTATGGCACTATCCTGTTCTTCAGCTTTCTTATTTAGGTACTGCAATCCAGTGAAAGCAAGATGTGATCCCAGAAGCTGGTTTCCTACACCACCCAACCACTGAATCCGTCCAAATCCAGACTGAGGACTCGAACTGTCTCAGTACTCGCAAGAAAGGGAAAGTGGATGAAAAGAACAAGAAACAATGTTGCTCCACCAGTCTGGGCTTTCTATGTGCAGGCCCCCTCACTAGTTCCCTTTCTGGTCGCTATGGCATGTGTACGTCATCCTCTAACAAAAATGTAGAGAGGTAGTAAGCAGTGGTATTGTGATACAGTAATAACCATATACCATCCCTGACTTTGGCTTATCAATGACTTCCCTCTTATCCACATTTTGGCTTTGACTTTTGGGAAGTTCTTTGGAAAGTAGAGACGTAGGCCATTACCTAGCAAAGAAGTGGTTAAGACTCAGTACTGGAGTTGGGTAGCACAATCCTTTGCACAATCCTCAGTGGGTCTTCTTACGGTGGAATTCATGGAATATAAAATGCCATGTACGTTTGAGGCCTATTTGGATTTTATCACCACCCCGCAGAATAGAAAACTTTATATACAGTTCAGTTTAGGATGTCTTCCGCGGAATTCCTTCATAGCTGCATGAAAATTCTCAGCAGCAAGTGGATCTAAGCAAAGTAACACACTTTCAAAACTATTAGCTATTTTGCAAGTGGATCCAACCCCAATAAAATGCATCCATGTAACTCCTACTGCTCCAGAGCATGTTAAGGAAAGAAGAAATATAGGAGGGGGAGGGGTTGAGAGAGAGAGAGAGAGAGAGGGGTTGAGAGAGAGAGAGAGAGAGAGAGAGAGAGAGTGAAAAGACTATGAAGGGAAAAATAAGGCAAGGGAGAGAGGAAAGGGACGCTGCAGAGAGGGGTGAAAAACAGAGAAAAAGACAGAGATGTGTGTGAGAGAGGGATTAAAGACATCAGCGAGAGGAGACAGGTGTGAAAGAGATAGAGACAGATGTGAAAGAGTGAGGCACACTTGAGAGGAATAGGCGATATACATTTAGGGCCAGATATAGGTATCCAAATACCGGTCGGTAATGGCCGAAAATACAGATTTTCGGCCGTTACCGACCGGTATTTGGATACTGAGATGTAGGGCATGAAAAAATACAGATTCTGTAATTTTACCGAATCGGTAAATTTACCGAATCAGTAAATTTACTGATCCGGTATTTTGAAATGTAGGTAGCACTGTAAACAGTGCTACAGGGCTTTAAGGATTCGTTATTTACCACCAACTATTAGTTGGTGGTAAATAACGAATTCCTATGTAAATGCAAATATGTGCATTTACACCTGTGCCATGTGGCACACATACATGTGCCACATGGCCTTGGGCATGCCCTTAGGGCATGTATGTGTTCCACATGGCACACAAGCACTAATCAGGGGTGGAACAGGGTGTCAAAGTGACACCCTGCCACCCTTGACTATTTCACAATTTTACCGAATCGGTAAATACCGATTCGGTAATTACCGAATCTTAACGATACGGTTAAAAATACTGAATAATTACCTACATAAGTTTTACCGATTCTAAAATACCGAATCGGTGAAATTCGGTGTTTTATAATCGGTAAAACCTTTTTACCTACATCTAGCCCATAGTCATGTAACAATGGTGAATCCAATTAAACACTTTGTGCCAAGGGCGCAGGTGGCTGGCAACAGCCATAGTGGGAAGTGGAGAGCCAGTTCTATCCTGACACAACCACACTCTTAACAAATTAACACTGCATCCAGAATGGCAAAAAGCCACTAAACAGTTACTAAGTGCAGCAAGCTCGCGCTTAATAACATTACACACGGGATGCCCTCATGATTATACAGCGCAGGAGGTGGTTTGAAAGTGTTCAGTAACCACAAACCTAGCATGGGAACAGCACAGCCATCTGTAGCAGCCAGCAGGTATAACCTGAGCAAACCCTATCTACCACCTATCCGTCCTCCATCACACTGCTAAGCGTTGAGTCCCAAGATAATAAAATCACAACTCTGGCCACTCGTGTACAAAAACGTTTCCCGCAGGGGCTAGAGAGGAAGTACAAATCCTTCCAAGCAAGCTTGCTTCAATGCCACGCACGAGTCACAAAAGTACACAATTCAGTTTTACCTTTTAGTCCGGACTATACAATTGGAGGCCACTACCATGTCCCACTTCCCAGAACTGGCTGGACGAATTGACACAACACAACTTGATCTTCATGTTCGCTTAATCTGCTGCCAGGTAATCATCCCATTGGTTTAAAAAACATGCATTTAACAGATATCGACTGAACTTCTAGCTGCATTTTTAGTGTACATCCCACCCCGATGACTCCCTGACCATCTCAGCGAAGAACTAGAAGCCCCTATTACAGTAGACCAGCTGTCGGGGGCCCTCAACGTGCTTCATCCTGGTCGCGCTCCTGGGCCTAATGGCTTTCCAATGGAATTCCTGAGGCCGAACATACATAATTTGGGGCCTCATCTGCTGGCGGCTATCCAGGAGGCCACGGAACTCGCTATTCTGCCTGGGGACTGGTGGTACGCAGAAATAGTGCTATTCCTTAAGCCCGGACGACCCCTCCTCTTACCGCCCCATCTCCCTTAAAAACTTTAAAACTAAATTATTAGGGAAAGTATTAGCGGATCGCCTGCGTAGCTGTATCACAGACTTGATTCACCCAGATCAGTCGGGCTTTATGCCGCACAGGGCCACCCGTCATAATATTCAGCGGGTCCATAATGCTATGGCGGCGGCCCCGGCGCTAGGCCGCCCAGCCGCCCTGCTCCTTGCCGATATCGATAAAGCATTCGACTCTTTGAGATGGTTGTATTTATTCCATCTACTCGAGGCGATAAACTTTGGGCCCCGCTTCTTGGCATATACACGGATCTGATGGCGTCGGTCCATATTGCAGGACACCGCTCCCGGCCTTTCTCTATTCAGAGGGGCACTCGTCAGGGCTGCTCCCTGTCCCCATTAATGTTTGCTCTTGCAATCGAGCACCTGGCGGCGTGGGTTAGGCGTGACCGGGTCCTTCAGGGTTTCGATTGGTCCCAGTCACGTTCAGACTGCATAGCATTATACGCAGACGATGTCCTCTTTTTTTATGACGGATCCCTGGTATTCGGGACTTAGCATACTGGAAATCCTCAGGGTGTTTGGGGGCACTACGGGCCTTCACGATAACCCCACCAAATGTATACTATTCCTGGTGTGTGGACATCAAGGTCGTTACGCGGGAGCTTTACAACTTTTCCGGGTGACGATGGCTTCAAATATCTCTGTATTTATGTCTCCTCATGTCCAAAAGTCTCCTGAGCGTGCAATATTACTCCACTGCTAGCGAGCCTCAATAGTGAAACCGCCATATGGTGTTCTCTCCCTTTCTTCCTATACAGGCGCTCCGCTATTTTTAAGATGGTGTCACTGCCTCGGATCTTATACCGCCTTCAGAACTTCCCATACCCCATCCCGCACTCATGGTTCGCGCAAGTCACAGTCATACAAAATACATTTTTATGGAACGGTGGGGCAGTTAGAGTGGCATTCCATACCTGTACGCAATTCACGTACTGTGGAGAGATTGTAGCAGCATATATATATGCCTATTACGTAGCGTCTCACATCCTGGTAATAAACGAAAGGTGCAACAATTCCCTCGTAGATCCAGCTTATTCGATTGAACATGCTGCAATGAACCAGATCCCTCTCCTTCATTTGTTATACAGCTCCGCTCGTCTGGAGCATTTGCCGCCAGCAGGCAGGGTGGTGATACAGCTATTGCGGGCTAAGACCCGACAGATAGGCTGGCATGGGACACTTACCCAGCTGACTCCCTTATGGCAGGGCACATATCTCCGCTCAGTGGTGACCTTGAAAGGGTTCGGGGGAAGGGGGGAGGGTCGCGTGGGGATTTCGACCCTCGGGGAAGTGTTACGAGGTACCACAATAAAGCTATTCCAACAACTACAGACTGACTTTGATTTGCACAAATCATAATTTTACTAATTTCTCCAACTCCGACACGCACACTCAGATCGGTACACTGGATAACCTCCCCGAGTTTCAGCCCTTAGAGGGCCGATTGCTTATGGGGGATTTCGGTCTTCACAAGATCAAACAATTATATCAGACATTGACGACCATTCGCCTACCAACCTAGACAAGACACGACTTGCATGGCAGGCTGATGTGCCAGAACTGACAGATGACAACTGGGCCTAAACCATCGGTAGCCCAAGGGGAGCGGCGGTTTCTATGCGCTATCAGCCCATCCAATTCAAGTATCTACACTGCGCATACTTTACAGGGGTTCGACTATGGCGGATGGGTGTTCTACAGTCCCCCACATGTCTGCGGTGCGACAGGGAGGAGGGGACATTTCTACACACAGTATGGAGCTGCTCGGTGTTACAACCTTTTTGGCGTAAAATGAGGTCATGCCTCAATGAGGTGCTGTCGTGGGACATCCCATCTGATCCACGACTCTTCCGGTTACATTCGACCATTGACTTTGGGGGAATTGGTACAAACAGCACTTATTGTTTCTGGCTCTTACCATAGCCAAGAGGGACATAGCGCAAATGTGGAAGGCGACATCTCCTCCGACTCTGGGTAAATGGAAAACTGAGCTAGACAAATGTATGGGGCCTGAGATTGCTGTTTTTGATGCCCGAGGATGCCCTGCGAAACACTGCAAGATATGGACTCGATGGGCGGACTACCGAGGAATTCACTTTCCCCCTCTGCCTGATGTAGACCCCTGAAGATACCCCTGCTTTCTGAGTTTCATTATTCCCAATGTATGTCTTCAGAAGGTTGTACTGCCATGTTTCATAATGTATGTTGCGACTGACCCACCATATGCACAGATGTGGAGATCGGAAACTGTCAGTATGTTGTTTGTTAATTACACATGCATGTTTGGCGGGTGTTGTTATATGTCAGAAATGTGGTTGTTAGAGCAAAATATCCTCTCGCTTTCCCTGTCTTAGTGAGGCCATTGTCCCTACATATTGCAAAATAACCAAATAAAATTAGTTGAAAAAAAAAAACATTTACAATGCAATAGGTCTCGCAATGACATTATTTTGAGCTATTGACATTGTAAATGGCAATGTCTTTAAAAAAAATTAAAAGGCATTGTTATTTATGATACTAAAAGCAACACCTATTGCATTGCATTGCATAGCGCGGTGTCCATGAAGACAGCACCTCGCTTAATAAAGTTAAAAAAAAAAGTGTGCTGGGGGCAGAGCCCTGTGGTGACTCACTGTAGAGTGCCTTGAGTGCTGCGCCCTCCCCCACTTCAACATAGCGGTCCTTACTGCACAATGAACAAAATTAATTTCTGTATCCCCCAAATTCCAAACACCTCTCTCATTAGATCACCCCAAATTAAACAACCAGACTGCCAAATTCTACCTAAAATTCTCATAGGCTAAGGTTAATTCAAGATTGGATAGGTCTCGAGCTCAAAGTTATCACGGAGATCTCCAAAGACACAAATAATTAACTGAAACAGAGTTCTCAGAATCGTGCCATTTAGAAGGAACAAAGGCTCTGGGAATCGGATAGAATGATTTGCCCAGGATCACACAATGTATTCAAGAACTAGCAAACTAGCGCTCTTCGGCTGATTCAGACTTTCATCACTCTGAAGTCAATAAAATGAGCACCACCAATTGTCTAGCACCTCAAACAATTAATTTTTTTGGGGTGATTCGGCAATAATAGTCATTATTAGTAGAAAATCAGAATTCAGACTCGTGTTCCTGGTTGAACATTTGACAGATTATTGACAAATTCAGAGCTGCATGACACAACGGGAAATGGAATACCGGGTCTGAAATGACAAATTCTGGCTTGTATGTCCAATCCTGTATTGTGCAATTATGAGTTTCTAAGCCTTAAATGTGGAATAATATGTGATCTCTGGCGCTTTCCTACATTTGATTCCCCGAATGCAGACATGTTCCATCTGCTTTCTGAAGATGTAAAACGTATGCAGAAAAGCATATGTTACTGGTTGACTTCCCCACAGTAAAAATCATTCATGCTAAGGTAATTTATCGTTTTATCCAAATGAAGCTGTCATAGTCGGCTGCCAGGACTGCTCAGTGTGTTAAATGCTCGCCGCTGACACGTACCGGCATCTTTAAGTTAGGAGTTCAAATTCCTTAAAGAAAGGACCAGCCTTGCTTCCTTCTGTGGTCGATAAATTGAGTGCCACTTCTTGGGCAAAAGTAACCCTTATTGTTAGAAGTGTAGTGCGAGGACTGGATGAAAACACCGTACATTTGTTGTAGTTTTAAGCAGAATAAACACCGCCTATCCCTCCGTGCGGAACATGCCTTATTCTTGCATTTTTAAAACACCTCGAATGACAGGGCAGAGTGTACATCCAGTTGTCCAGTGAACACGGGTCCACACCCAATTAAAACTCTTCCAAGGGCCTCACATGGCGCTTTGTTTTGTACACAAATGTAAAACATTTTCAAACACATCAAACTGGAACTAAGTTTGGGGAGGGAAGTGTATGTAAGTGAGTCTGTGAGAATCCACCGTGAGTGACATAATGAACTGTTGGCTGCATTTAATACATTAATTACCCGCAGCCAGTGTCACTGTTTATTGTCAAATATGGCTGTCAGTGTCAAATCTGTTTCCGGACGATGATGATAAAATTAATGAGAAAATAGTAATATTAATAATAAAAAAATATTATTATTCTCATCATCATCATTACACTAAACAAATGTGAAAATAATATCAATATTGTTACCATACTCATCATAATACTTTTTGTCCGTATTCTCACCCTAAACCTGACTGCCGCTGCTCTCACTATACAACTGCTTGTCTCAGGAGCCACCAGTCGCATTGACGTTATTACTACATTTTTGTGTTTCTACTGGCAGCAGTGTCAGTATAGATTTATTAATATGCTATCGTCATTTAAGAGAATGACTTATATATTTTTTTCATCGCAACATTTATGGGGCGTGTATCTTTAAACCCCGGACAGCCGTGCTCCTTAATTGAATAATTTCCACCCATTAAAATGCCCGCAAGAGGTCTTTGCTTCCTCCCTTTTTGTAGATGGGGATATATATATATGAAATTAAAAATAGTTTGTGCCGAATTGTCAGAGTCTTTGTTGTGAACCTATATGTTCTATACATTTACAATAACTATCGAAAGCGCTGCTCCCAACGCCTCGAGGAACTTCACGTTTCATTTCTTTAAATATAAGTGCGCTTAAACCCTGAGAACGTTTCACGCGAGACAACTCTACTGTTTTTTAAATTTCTTGTAAAATTGCGTTTATAGAGAGCGCTTAATACCCCAGACAAGGGACATTTACAAAATAAACGATAAACTATAAGCAGTACATTAATGAAAAATAAAAAAGTCAACAGCTAGGTACAAAAATGGTGCCCAGAATACCCCGTGCTTTAAAGGGCCTCTCTGTCGGGTGTGTTTTTTAAACATTACAGCGGCCGCCTTCCTAGACTCCAAATGTTTGCAAATGAAACAAGCATGACGATGTCCATTGCGGGTTTCCATACTTAGTACGGTAATGACGTGCTGTGCACTGGATGTGGTCCGTCCTCAGAACATTTGTGGACACTGCTAAATTGGTCAGTAATAACCAAATGTGAGAATATATTAATTTTAGCAGACAAACATATTGTCCCTCGTTATGCGCCCACTGCAAATATGGGGAAATGAATAAAATGAGTATGATTCCTCTCTATTAATATACATGATACTAAATCTGTTCTTATGACTGTGCAACAATGAAGTCATCACACTGAAGAAGAAAAAAACAGATGGCCCCTGCGCAGGCCTGGCAAACAAAAGTGAAAGCTCATTGCAACAACGAAGACAACACACTGAAGAAAAAAAACGGATGGCCCCTGTGCTGGCCTCACAAACAAATGTGAAAGCTAATTAGAAACAGATGGCCCCCTCTAAAGATAAGAAAGTGCTTCACAACAGCCTTGAAGCAGAGGATCCTGTCCGGATGGGCCAGACGAAAAGGGGAAAGGCGGCAACAAAAAAACCTAATTTCCGATAGTAGGCCACAGTTTAGCATAAACGGTGACGCCAGCCAATGAAAAAGAGGGGCAGGCTTCAAGTCCCCTTCTGCAATCTCCTTGCTCACAAGAGGTCTTGCAGAGCGAGCAGCACGATGCGCTGCAACGCTACGCAAGACCTAACGAGGAGCGGCCACCTACTGACCACAAACAAACCAGAAAATGAGACACTGTTAGTTGGCTGAAAACTTGCTTCCCCCACCTGAAAGCAAAGCAAACAAGAACCCCCCGTTTACCTCAAGTAAGGACGTAGTTATACCAACTGGCATCCTATGCAATAACAGATCTTGAGCTGCCGTGTGAATGAATGAAGTGAATCAATTTCTGTTAACAGGCCTTAAATCTTGTTATCTTGCCACATTTGAGATTCAATCAGACCGAGGTCAAATGTCAGATGCTGTTTGCCGAGGGCGCGCCTCTGACTTCAGAGTGAGATGATTTTTTTGTTAATGTCCCTGTTTATTTTCTTCACCTTCTAGACAATTACGTAATCATGTTGTCCATTGTATGGCTGAGCTGTGACTACTACATTGCAAAAGGCAAAACATGAATTTTGAGGTGACTGTTTAGCGGCGTGCAGCACTTCACGAACGCGCTGGTCAAAAAACTATCTACTCGAACCTGACTTGCGTTAGTTGAAGATCTATTTTGGAGCAGAACACCAGCAATATATTTGGAATTTGAGTTGGGTGATTGGCAGTAAGATATGTCATATCTGGGGTGTACTACTTGAGAGCATTACATCTGGATATGCAGCCATTCCTGGCGCTCCAGCTCAGTGATTTGCATTCTGGAAATTGTAGTCCTGACTTTGTAACGGCAAAGTAAAACTGTAAGTATTACTTAGTTTTACTTTGCCATTACAAGGTCAGGACTACATGGGTGCGGGAGAAAGTTAGTGTGCACTCATTGAAGGGTTTGCATTTTAGATCTAAACCCTTGAGAGCCGAGTGTGTTTCTGTGACAGAAAACGTGATCTAATGGGCTGCGGTGCCTCCTATGCAAGAGGGTGCAGAAGGGAGCTGGCTACAGTTCTCAGGCCCTCTGAGCTTAGCTGACCAGTGCACGGGGCAGCATCGCTACTGCGAGATATTTTAATTAGACTAGGGCAGAATCGATAGGACTTTTTGTACGAAGTCTTTTCAGAGGGTCAGTCGTGGAATCGCAGCTGGGAGAGTGTGCGGGTTACCAGTTCTTACGCATCAGTCCGATGAAGGGACTCAGTGGGTTAGAAACAGGTTTGCACTCTTTCCTGTAGGAAGTGTAACTGTCAATGAACACCCATAACCAGGAGAACGTAACTAGAGCTTCAGATCAAAGGTAACCTGAAACCGATGACGCTTTAGGATGGGAGCTGGGTGGAAGGGGGCCCGCGCCTACTGCCTTTTGCGTTCGGGCTGGAGATTTAAAATAAAGTAGTCCCAAAACAATGCCCATAAGACCACTGCGTATGTTCAACAGTGGCTGGGGCGGTCTCTTGGGCAGTACTAAAAATCTGAAGAGGCATGACTTATGCACGCCTTGCTAAATGCTGTGACTGCAAAATGGGGCGACGATGGTTGCAGCCAAAGGAAAGCCTATGGGCGGGTAGAAGCCATTGATGTAGATACACCAAGACTCGGTTCGAGACAGCGTATGCGCGCCATCTTAGAGCTGAAACCTAAAAAAGGCGAAATACCTGTGGATTTACTAGTGGAGTTATTGTAAGCAAATTCAGCATTTCACAACACGGACATCAAATCATCGTTACTGGTGTTTAATGTATGAGTCCATGCAATGGGTGCTCCTCCGGGAAGCCCCAAGTACTCCCGGTAACAGCCTTCCAAGGTCTGCTAGCAAGCTAGTGCTGCTGCCAACCACAGACACGATTCTGCACACCTGCTGCTGAACTGAACTCGAGCAGGGGAAGGTAGATCAATATGTTTCCTGTCACAGGGTGTTGTGACCACCTCCAAGAAAAGACTTGGTGTATTCGGCTGGGTGTGGGGGCGCAGGCCAGCACCCCTAAACTGCTTTGAAGGGCTTGTTTGGTGCCCTCCTTGCATACTCTAGTAAGAACCAGTTCTGTGAGCCTTGGCTCCTGCTCGGTGTGAAACTGGATAAACGACATGGGAGTATCCTCTCCACTGTCCAGCCCCTCCTCTGGGAGTGACCCCTGAGTTCTCCTAACCCCTTTCTTAGGGTATAAAAGAGCGTACATGTGGTTGGGTCCTTAGATTCATAATGGGACTAGACTCAAGCCTGAAACCACGTCACTCTTTGACTGTCTGGACACTTGAACTTCGCTGGACTTCACCTGGAACCTAAATTGCATCACAGAAGACTCCTGCTGCTCCTGGTTTCGCTATTCTGCAAGTCTTCCTCGTCGCCTGTGTCTGACCTTCATCCAGGATCGTCAACAGACCTGTGGGCATCAAGGCCACCCAAAGCAATCTCCCTTGGAGTGAAGGAAACACTCCCCTGCAACTGCAGGCACCACAATAAAGCTGCCCGGTCTGCTGCACCTTATGTCCCATGGACTTCGAAAGGCTCAGAAACACAGTTGGTGGTCCTTCAACTCCCTTGAGGCCTAACCTGTCGTTTCTGCAATTTTGAGGCCAGTATCCCTTGTCGGAACGGCTGGGACCGAAACCCTGTGCACCGCGTCGACTTGTCGTTGTCAACGCTTGTTGGATCTGCACAGCAGAGATCTTCAAACTAAAAGAAGTTCCAGCCTCCAGCATCTCTTCCTGCCAAGATCTTCGCCCTCAACGCATCCTCTGCACCGTGGGCCTTCATCTTTGGTGAACGGCTCGAGGTCCTCTTACGACACCTGTGCCTTGGGCCTGTGGGTCCTCTCAAGGGTCTTCTTTTGCTTCAGTGGGCTCTCAGCTTGCTCGGGCCTGCTCTGACTCTCCAGCAATTGGTGAGTCCCTTGGACCTTGCTTGTCCCAACATTGCTCCTTCATCGTTTTCTACGTCTGTTGCTGCTGCCAAGGGTTGTTGGTGCTCCTGCTGGACAGCGACCCCCTGGTTCTCGACGTCTGATGTGGGACAGCTCGTGTACGGCTCCTGGTCTTCCTCAGTGTCGCCTGGTACTCACAGCTGCAGCTGCAAGGTCATGGTCATCACTCCTGTATCTTCCGTCATCAGTGGTCATTGCTCTTCCATGCCTCTCGGTCACCTTCAAATGGCATAGACTCTGTCCCCTCTGCTTGCAGGTTCTTCACAGAATCCATCCTTGGATTCCACCAGACTCTTGCACAGACTTCGCCAGCGGCATCTTTACTGAAGGCCTCCATTGTAGTCTATCGGGGTTTCAGATGTCACTTCACACCTATGCACTGGGTTTCCCTGGTGTAGGTATCCTGGGGTATCCACGGGTGTGGTGGCTCTCCAACCTTTTGTCTTCTTCGGGGTTTCTTCAGGGTCCACTGGGAAGGGACCTTCTTCAAAACTGCAACCGCAACTTCCCAGCTGACCTCTATTGAGTATAGTGGTAGGCCTAAAGGCACGTTTCATCACCATTATAGTGGATGACACAATAGGTGCTGCAGTCCCCTACTAGCATTCAATTCACATGCCTTTGAGGACAGTTTATACCATATACTGGGGACTTAAAGGCAAGTTAAAATTACCAACTACGAGAATGCCAATTCGACCATATTTAAAGGGAAGCACAGGCACTTTACTTCAGGTTATTAGGGTAAGGTGCACACAGTTATAAAAAAAAGGTAGCAAAACAGATAGAGCAAAACTCTGGGGAACATTACACAAAAGAGGGTGATTTCCTACAGAATGTACCAATGTTAAAGTGAAGAGTGTTGTACTCATACGCGCGCCTGTTGGTCATAAACCTGGCTCAAAATTTCGTAAGCCTTTTAAATTGGTTAAATTCTTCAATGGGGCTATGAGAACCGAAGAGGGCCGTATCTGGAGCCTGAATCTGATTTTGCTCGTAAAGAGAAGGAAAGAAATCCGCAGAACAAAAGAACTACCTGATGGCGCAGGAGATCAGCTTACCTCATGAACTGGCTTGCTGAGTAGCTTTTTAAGCAGCCGTTTCAGGATATTTTGTTTGGATGTTATTGTGTTTGTTGTGTATATTCTCACATAATTCTCTAGGTGAGCTGAATTTTGCTGTGTCTTATCATTTTATTGTTTTTGGTAGGATAAGCTGACCAGCTCTTTAGGAATCTTCAATGCATATCTTACTGATGAACTGTAACTTATGACCAGCCAAGTGAAAGTAGTCTCCGTCTCCTGCTTCCGCAAACTCAAAATGCTCAAGAAGATCTTCAAATGGGTCCCCAACGACACTAACAGAACAATCACCCAACCCTCATCACCAGCAACTGGAATACGGCAACGCACTCTATGGCTGAATAAGCGCTCAGCCGAACAGAAGAATTCAGATCGTAGAAAACTCGGCGGCCAGGCTCACCCTCAACCTCACACCCTGTGGACACATCACTACACACTTCAAAGAGCTCCAATGACTCCCAATCTACAAACAAGCACTTATCTAACTTCTTACGTAGACATACAAAGCCTTACACAACACTGGCATCATGTACCTCAACAATTGCATAAACTTCCAATAACCGGACTTCTATTTGCACACACTGTTGGTTGGATTGGGATGTGGAAAAAACTGTTCACTTGGGCCTGAGAAGATTAAAACATTACCTGATTAATGAGTCTTATGCTTACACGCTTTCCTTTGGGGTCATTACTTTAACCAGCATTTGCCCTTTCTCGACCAGGCTACGAATGTTGGCTCGTACATGACTTTTACACCGTTTCAAGAATGTATGTGCTTGTCAGCTGCCATATTGACTCACCAGCAGGCTGGCTGACTGAACATCTTCAGGACTATTTTATATGGCCTTATGTCTGAACATCTCCAGGACTATGTATATGGCCTTATTCTTGGACCACTACCAGACTCTCTCAGAGGCTACTACGAAGTGGTATGGAGCGCTTTACAAAAATCTAAAGAAATACAAAATATTGATTAAATAAAGGGATAATTAAGGTATAGCTCTGTCCATCAGAACATCACTCTGAACCTTGTAGGAAGAGTTGTGAGTCAATCACAACTGTAGCAGTTCACAAGCCACAACCTATAATGCCATCTCCTTTAAACCACTATACTTGTAGAACAACCTAGTCTAATAGTTATTTCCCACTCCATAAACTTGATTTTTTTTTACACTTCCCAAAAAATAATGTCGATCACTCTATGTTTTACTCATGTGCTACATCATGTTGAATTTAGTTTTCTGTTTTGTAGGTTGTAAAGTACTTTGAGCGAAAGTGCGATAGTAAAGATAAAAAACAAGCAGTCAAAAAGTAACGCTTGTAGATTATGCCTTCAACTGAAGATGGAAAGGTACTCCTGAAATCAATCACCTTGCTGTCCTCAGAATAGATCTAACAGAAACACCATGCACTGCAGGGGAAAATGGTCTTAGCGATTCATCAGTGCTGCCACATAAAGAACATCCAAAATTATTAAAAATCCATTTTATTTTAGAAAAGTGAACGTATTTCAAGCAAATAAAAACTTCGAAGACAACAGAGTACTACACAGTGGAGAATTCAAAATAGTATCGAGAAAGAATAGTTTAAAAACATCAGGTAGTTTGCTACCCAACCCAGTATCTGCATTTACATTTTTTATCGATCAGTAAGTATTGGCTCACAAAGCTGGGTTATCTCAGCGGCATTTTTCTTTTCTGTTGATAAAATAACCTGGATTACTGGCAGTACATTTCCTGTGTGTTCTGGCAAGGGCCTGTTCTGTGCTTCTATCCCGGTTTAAGACTCACAAGCAGCCTCTCCTTGGTAAAACACCACATAGGTATCACTGCCATAGTAATACACAGGGTCACCCATTCCTCTAGAATTAAAAATCCCTGCGAACCTCTCTACCTGTTGAATCCAGTAGAGATGCGGTCATCTAAAACGTGAACATGTCTCTTCCGCAGGGAAGGCATGTGGTTTCAAGCCTACCTGCGTGGTACCGGGCATCAGCACCGCGCTTCGGGCTACTCTGAAACTTTTGGAGGCCACCGCGTGGATCAAAAGTATCCGATGTACTTGGTGGTCTGCTTAAAAGCATGCATTAAAAATCTAAATTCAGACACTTCTCGCTCAGACATCTGGTGCAGATTTTTTCCAGTTACAAGGCTTGTTCGAAAAGATGCACTTCAGTTTCTCCCAATTTTGTTTTACATTGCATCCTATATTCGTCCCAAATCCCGAACTCCCTTTGTCTGAAAGAGGAAATATATTTGTATGAAATAAAACCATTTTGCCTTGCTTTAGTAAAAAAAGAAAATAGGCAATCAGAAATTGTTCTAACAGTTAAAACCCTTTTTTCTTGCTTTCTAAATTGGAAATCCGATCCGCGGCAGGCGCTCGGCTTCCTTCCATGCGAGCCTTGCCGCTGTAACTTGTATTGTTTTGGAAACGTTCTGAAGTAATTTCTTCCAAATTTTCCCCTGCAGCCACAAATTCCACGAGACTCTCACATAAACAGGCGGCCTTCATTACAGGACTGAGCTTCTCGGTGGTGTGGGAATATAATCCTTCCTTGTCAGTTAAACCACATGCTTCAGGTTCCCTGTAAACAAAAGAGAAAAGCAGGAAAAACATAATTACAACCGGACTTGTTTAATTTATCCAAGACCTTTTGATTATATAAATAAAAATAAATAAATATATATATTATGTAATTGCATTTATATATCGCTTACTACCACTCATGAGGCTTTGGAAGCGCTTTTTCGGCGAGTAGCACACTACTCCCGAACCCATAAAGGATTAGTGTTGAATTAGTATAGTGTAATATTAAAGTAATTTGAGAGGTGGGTAGGTTAGTCAGTTATTTGGATTCAGAAGAATAGTATATGTTCATATTCATCAGAAAAAAAACAAAGGTTAAAGTAATGTTATAGTTATGTGAATTTGTCAATGACAACATTAACGTTTTGAACTAAAATAAGCCACAGAAATTCACCAATTATAGGGGTCGATTAGGATCGCCGTGAATCCGCATCCTCCGGGCCGGCGGAAACCACCGCCGGCCCGGAGGATGCGGATTCACCGCTGCGGAGACTCCAAAGACCCACCGCCAGATTAGGATGGCTGGTGGGTCAGGAAGACCGACTGCCGCTTTTCCGCTGCGGTCGGCTTCCGACCGCGCCGGAAAAGCTCTGATATGGTGGCGGTGTCTATCAGACACCGCCAGCCATATTAAGATGGGGCAGAAGACATGCTTTTCCGCGGCGGCTTTTCTGCCGTGGAAAAGCATGTGGTCTTTCGTTTCTGGGGGCTCACTGCGAGCCCCCAGGGTGTTGGGGGGTGGGAGGTGCACATGGGGAGTACCTATGGTACCCCCCTGCATATGCATGCACAAAGCGGCAGGCACATCGCGGTGCCTGCCGCTTTATGCATGCATATGCAAAGCATGCACTTTTAACCTTGCGGCGGGCGCTGCTTCAAGCAGCACCCGCCGCAATGTTAAAGATAGGGGGTCACATCCTAATCTGCATGGAGGGAACGCCGCAGCCCCCAGGTCCGTCCGCCATCCTAATAGGCCCCCATAGTTAGCAGCTGTTGGACCTGGCCCTTTCTACAGGATTATCCCCACACTTTTTACTTTCCTCCACCTAATTTTCTGACCTTTTTGTTGACGTTAGGACTCTGGGCACTTTACCACTGGTAAACAGTGCTAAAGTGCATGTGCTTCTTCTCTTAAACATGGTATGATTGGTTTAAATTTGTTTGGCCTATTTAATTTACCTTGTAAAGTGGTATCCTATATACCCAGGGCCTGGAAATGAAATGCTACTAGTGGGCCTGCAACACTGCTTGTGCCACCCACTGATGCAATCTTTCAAACGTGTCTCAGGCCTGCCACTGCAGCGCCTGCGTGCGAAGTTAACTGTCACTTTGACATGGCATTTAAAATTACTTGCCAATTCTTTATCCCCCATTTATTACATAAAGGTCACCCCTAGGGTAGGTCCTTAAGTAGCTCTATTGGCAGGGTGCTGTGTAAGTAAAAGTTATGAAAATATATGCCTTTGGGGATCTTAATACGAGGTTCCCAGAGAGGTCTTCCAGCAAGACTCTACGGTGTATACTTGCTCTCTACCACCCCTAATTTGGAAAAAATACCTGTGGGTAATTGTGCCGTGGGGCACTTGACCTTTGACTCCCCATTATGAGGCTGATTCTCTGCAGAGGCCCAATTACCCCAGGGGAGTTTTTACATTTTGGAAGCCTGTACGTTATGCATTATAGATGGTAGGCGCACAGGGGCTCCTGCGGCCTCCATTGCATACCCAAAATTCTTTCCAAAGGAGCTCATCGCTTTACCATAATTATCGTATAAGATGGTATAGGAGAGTAGGTGCTCTGCATCTTATGTGCCCATGGTGTTTGGTGTGATTACAGGGGCTCTTTCCCCACAATTGCCCATAATAGCAAATGCATTCCAAGGAATATCTATGTAATGTTTTACCTACATCTAATGTGCTACCTTAAAATTGCATCCCTTGGGAAATACATCTGCGTTATCTGCATTTGGGGGACCTAACTGGCAACATATTTATGATATTATGGTGAGATATGGTGATTAATGTGTTTTCTCTAACCAAATTGCTGAATTTCATGTCCTGATGTTAGGTAAGTCGTTTTAATTCTTGCATGGTCAGGATAATGAGTACTATTTCCGTAATTGCATAATATGCACAGTAATTATGATTCATGTCATTTCGGCCTGCATTTATATATATAATATACTATATATTTGTATATAATCCTGGGAGGAGTCTCTTTTGTGGTGTATTCATTGTGTTGCACAAACTTTTTACACATTGCCTCTAATAATAAGCCTGCCTGCTCGGCGCCAAGCTACCAGAGGGTGAGCACAGGTTATCTTCGGTGTGTAACTGACTTGCCCTGACTGGGGGGGTGGGTTTGGCCTGGCTTAGGTGGATACTCTTGCCAACCAGAAACTCCATTTCTAACAGCAGCACCAACTGTAGCTTGCACCCCCGCTGTGTACTGTTTACTCATGACACGCATTATGATATAATTGATGACATCACTCATGACTTGCTCGCACTTAGACGCATTGGACGCATTTTGCGCTTTTAATTTACCCGTTTTGTATTTTCTTGCTGGTGTTATTTTAGAGCACAGTTCTCCCCTGTTTTTAATTCCCTTCCGCATTGCTGCACTATAATTGTGCCTCCACCGCTATTTTAGGCGGTCCCGATCCTCGCGCTTAGAAATTTGTGGGCGCCATCTTGGGTGGGTGCTAGGGAAGCGCTGCAACACTCTGCGCTCTAGCAGTGAGGTGGACTGGCCAGAGCCCTATATTAACCGGACCTTATGGCGCGCAGCGTGTGCGCGCAGCGTGTGCGCCGCAGTCACGCCAGAGTCCAGCCCGTCTGCGCTCGTCCACGCCAAGGACGGGCAAGACGGGTGGACGGCTGGTCTTGATAAGGTTGGTCCCCTGCCTTGTAAGTACTCGTTACAGGAGATGCTAAGGCTTAAGCCTTTAGGATTGCCGTGTCATTATAAAAGCTCTCCTGACGACCTTTTTTCTTTTCCTCGTTGTGGCTGTTTCTTGGCAGGTTCCGGTGGCTCTAGCCTACCTCCCTCCCCTTATTTATTAGATTTTCCGGTTGATTCAGGAGGCAATGTATTGCAAGAAGAGTGCATTCTTGTCAATGCTCGCTCACTTATTAAACATAACATCATGTTTAAGGAGCTAGTGCTCGACAGGAAGCCTTCATTGGTCTTTGTTACGGAGACATGGGCAAAGGACTCCTCTGGTCCTGACCTTATTGAAGCAGTCCCGGAGGGGTACTGCTTGGTACGGCAGGACAGAACGGGCCGTGTGGGAGGAGGGCTAGCCATTCTTTACAAGGATTGCTTCCATTGCCTCATCACACCTGTCGAGGATCCTAAGGACACCTTTCAAGCACTTCATTTCTCTCTGACACGCCCCCATAAATTTACATTCAACGGGTTTTTGGTCTATCGCCCTCCAGGCCCGAAAGCCGACTTTGGGCAGCAGCTGCTCCACATCCTAGAGCCCTATTTTGGTTCCGAAAACCTAACGGTTCTGGGAGATTTTAATTTCCATCTTGAGCTGCTGGAGACCCACAACACTCTTTTCCTGTTAGATATTATGTCAGCTTGTGGACTTTTGCAACTGGTGAAGGGGCCCACCCATCGAGCAGGGCATACGCTCGATGGAATCTTTTCCAGTGATCGGAGGCTGATGGTAAAAGATTCCTTTTTTCTCTCATGGTCAGATCATCTGGCCGTACCATTCAATGTGTCCTGTCCGACCTTGGATGGATTTAGAAATATTCCGAGTAAGAGGGAACTACGTAGGAACTTGAACAATATTACGGAAAGTTCCTTTATACCCTGGATATCTGACATGTCTACCTCCCTGGGGGACAATGTCCAGTCGGCTGTCCTACAATACGAAAAGACCGTTACAGAGGCTCTGGAAGCACTAGCTCCCACACGGCTGTGTTATTCTGCTAGGAAAAGACCTTCAGCCCCGTGGTTTTCGGAGCATTTAAGATTACTTCGACAGAAAGCTAGGAGACAGGAGCGTCAATGGCATACCAGCTGGGATCAAAGGGATAAGGAAGCCCATAAGATCCTGATAAGAAAGTATAAATTGGAAGTTATTAGGACAAAACAAGAATACTTTACGGTTCTTACTTCCTCACTTTCTTCCCCTAAGGAGCTCTTTAGGATAGCGGACTCCCTTACTTCCCTTCAGACTCCTGACCCGGTGATTGCGTCACAGGAGCTCTGTGATAACATAGCTTCCTTCTTCCAGATTAAGATCTTGGACATTTATACCGCCTTGGAGTTACAGAGGCCTGTTACCATCAAGCCTGCTGTCCCTGTTGCCCTGGACCCTGTTCTCTCGGAGAAACCCCTGATGGGGTGTTTGGAATCCTTCCCTCCTCTTTCTCTACAGGATGCAGAGATGCTCCTTAATAAAACTAAATCTGGCTCTCCTCTAGATGTCTGTCCGCTTAAGATCCTAAAGCAGTGTAGAAATTCTCTCCTGCCCCCCCTTGTAGACATTATGAATAGGGCCATGAGGGAGGGTATTTTTCCTCAGCAGTGGAAAAATGCAGTAGTAAAACCTTTACTCAAGAAACCCTCTCTTGACCCTGGGGTATTAAAGAATTTCCGTCCCATCTCACTGCTTCCAGCCCCTGCGAAGATGCTAGAATCTCATCTGAATAAGCATCTCGCTGCCTTTGTGGAAAACTCAGGCTGTCTGGATCCCTCCCAGCATGGATTCATGAGGGAACATAGCACCGAGTCTGCCCTCACCATTGTACTGGATAACATCCGTATGTGTGTGGATGGGGGACAGACCTCCCTCCTGATCCTCCTAGATCTCACTGCCGCCTTCGATACCCTTTCTCCCTCAGTTCTAACATCTCGCCTGAGGGAGATCGGGGTTCAGGGGGAGGCATTAGCTCTACTTACCTCTTTCCTCGACGAACGAGAGCAAAGGGTGAAGCTGGGTAAATTTCTATCTCCATCCCTGTCTGTGCAATGAGGGGTCCCTCAGGGGTCGGCGTTAAGTCCGACCATCTTCAACATCTATGTGACCCCCCTTGCCAGACTAATTAGATCTTTTGGGATGGAGGTAGTTTCCTATGCGGATGATACCCAGATCCTCGTCTCTCTCTCCCAGTCAGTTATTTCTACTGCCTCCAATTTTAGATCCTGTATGGAGGCAGTCGGACAGTGGATGATTCACAATTCGCTGAAACTGAATGGGGAGAAGACTGAGGTGATGGTGTTTGGAGGTAAGGAGGAGGTATGGTCAGCCGATTGGTGGCCAGACTCACTGGGAGCATGCCCTATGCCTGCTTCATCTGCCAAAAACCTCGGGGTAGTGATCGATCCTAGCCTCAGTATGTGTCAACAGGTAAATAGGACCATCTCTACCTGTTGGGGCATCATTCGCATACTGAGGAAGATCAGGCACTATCTTTCACAGCAGGCGAGGAAGCAACTGGCAGTTGCCCTTGTTGGCTCTCGTCTGGACTACTGCAATGCGCTGTATGCGGGACTGAATAAAAGTCTGCTGCAGCGCTTGCAGGTAGTCCAGAATGCAGCAGCCAGGTTTGCTTTGGATCTACCTCGGCGCACCTCGGCTACCTTGGCCAGAAAACGCCTTCACTGGCTCCCTATGGAGGATCGTATCTTGTTCAAAACCATGTGCTTGATCTATAGGGCGTTAGCAAAAAGTAGCCCCACTGGAATTGGATCCATCTTGTCCAGTTACAGTCCCTGTAGGAACTTACGTTCCTCAAATAAATCTCTTCTATCAGTCCCTCGTATTCGAAAAACTAGATGGGGTGGCAAAGCCTTTTCCAATTTGGCACCCAAGTGGTGGAATGCTCTCCCTGTGGAATTAAGATCCCTCCCCACCCAGCATTTATTTCGAAAGGCCCTGAAGACCCGCCTTTACATGCGCGCATTCTTGTAGTCTGATTTGCCATTTTGATCTACTTTTTGTTAGGCGCCTTGACACCTTAGGGTTTTAGTTGCGCAATATAAATTATTTTCAAATCAAAATCAATCAAATCACTTGATCCAAGCTTCATTTTACCGCATATTGGTCTGTAATTACTATGGCATTAGAGGTCTGACAGTAAGTGCAACAAAGCTCAGGAGAATATCCGACATAATTACTGCCAGAGATACAAATACCTTAGGTGTAGAAAGCATGCATTATGAGCTACAATGACCCTAAACCATACACTTTACAGCCAACGTAGTTCACATTAACAATCAACCACAGATATATAGGAAACCCTAATTGAGTAGGGCGTTCAATCTGTATACAACTGTTCACAGAAAGCCAAGTTCCTAAAAATAGGGAATGTAAGTTCCAAAACAAATGACCTACTACAAACAGCTTCAAACCCCTGAAACTCATCAAACCTAAATTGAGAAATAAAGTTGATTTCAGTAAGAATTGGGTACTCTAAACAGTGCTTACTCTATGGAGAGCATTTACTCTATACCATATTGTTTGCAAACAGTGAAACTTTTATGAGAAACAGAATATTAAAAAAGTATCTATTAAGAACACTCTATGCAACAGTTGTCAAAAAAGGCACTATTTTCTTAAAATAACTAAGAGCTGAAGGTGCTATACATCGTACTACCATGCAACCTACCTTACAGCATACTGTGGTGAAAACTTTACAGATAGCCCATCTTTTCAAGCAAAAAAAGCACATGTACATAGGTTAGTACTTGGTGCACACAATCTTCTATATTATGTAGAAATTGTCATGGTGACACAATGCTGTCTAATAACTCAAGGCTGCTTACAAATGTTAGTATCTACTAGATTCTTACTCCTGTTGAAAACGTTTTCTGCAGAACCAAAAAACCTGTGTGGAACATAATGAACACAATTCAACTGTGACCTGCACACATAGCTACTAAAGATTTATAACATGTTCAATACCTCTACACACCTTTGGTAAATTAGGAGCACATGTGTTTTGTAATCACTTACACCCATTAGCTGGTCCAAGGCAGTACAAAATTAGGTAGACAAGTAATACGGTACTTATCTTCCACTATGTAAACTATAAAACAAACTAGCACTCCCTGGATGATATCATCAGTGATGTCATTTGAGATGTCATAGAACATGTCACAAGTGATATATATATATATGTGAGGTCATAAGCAGTGCATGTCGGGAGTGCAAATTATAGTTAGTGTTGCTAACTATAACTGGTGAATTATTAATATTTTTTTTTTGTTCAAAACGTTAATGTTGTGTTTGACAAATTCATGTAACTCTAGCGTTACTTTAAATTTTGGGTTTTTCCAGTACATTTCTAAGGTTTTTTTTAACGAAAAAATATATTTTTTAATCACTATAACGTTACTTTAACATTTGTTTTTTTCAGCGAATTTCTGTGTTTTAATTTTTTTTTAACCTAAATTAATACTTAAATACCAAACGTAAATGTAACCCTGGGGCCATACCCTGCAGCCAGTACCCTCACTCCATACAGCCAACTCCATGCCATGGTTGGCTAAAGAGCATAGCCCTGGGGTCCCACCCCACAGAGCTGTTTATTTTTTAGATTAAAGGGGAGGGGGTCATGCTGAACCCTCCCAGAGCCGCATTAGGCACTGGGAACCCAATCCCTCGGTGGCCCCCACTTTTAAATAAGTGGGAGGAGGGGCACACCAGGCCTCATTTTCCTAGCCAATTTCAGCCCTGTGGTCCCCATCCTCCAGGTCACAATGATCTTCTTAAGGGGAGGTGGGCCCCCTACCCAGCCGATTTCAGCCCCAGAAACCCCCTCTCCCAGGGCCTAGCATCATTTTTTGGGGAGAAGGGGGCATGCTGACCCCCTTCCCAGGCCGATTTCGACCCTAGGAACCCCATTCCCTGGGGCCCAGTGTTATTTTTATGGGGAGGGTGGGTATATGGCCCCCCTACCCAGGCAGACAACCCCAGGGTTGGAGCCATTATTAGGGGGAGAGGGATATGTGGCCCCCCTCCCCGGGTTGATTTCAGCAATGGGAACCCTAGCCCCCCTCCCAAGGCACCATTTGGAGGAGGAGGGGTGCACGCTGCCCCACTCCCCAGGCCGATTTCGGCCCCAGGGACCTCATACCCTGGGACCCTCAAACTTAAAGGAAGGTGCCCACTCTGGGCACCAACCATGGTCTTATTGGGGGCCGCAGGGGGAGCCCCAAGACGCCCCTGGCTGGCTTCCTGTATAAAGCAAGAGCCCGCACTGCTCTCACCCACAGGGTCCACGAATGCTGCTCCCTGTCAGCGGGAGCAATTTTCTTACCTATTTTGCTGCCTGCATCACTGCAGGCAGGGAAACCGATCAAAAGTCCGCTACCAGAAGCAGGGGGCATTTTCAAAGCTCCTGCAAGCTGGGAGCAGGCTTGGTGCTTGCTCCCGCTTGGTGGGTTGTTTTGAAAAGGCTCTCGCCAAGCGAGAGCAAACACAGGCTTCCCTGCCCACGCTGGTGCAGGCAGGAAAACCACTATGTCCCGGGGTGTGCTCCCCTGGATATAGAATTTGAGCCTGCCCCACATGGCTCGGGATGGGGGGGGGCATGGCACCCCTCCCATTCTTTAATGATTTTAGGCCCAGGGGTGGGATTTCCGGGGCCTCCGATGGCTCGAGGAGGGGGCCATACATCCCTCTCCCCATACATAAAATATTTATCCCTGAGGGTGAGCTTTTCAGGGCCTCTTATGGCTCAGGGGAAATGCCCCCCCATAACATTATTTTCGCCTAAGGGGTGGGCTTCACAGGGCATCTGGAGGCTCGGGGAGGGGAACCACGCAGTGCCCACCTTTATGAATACAGCCTTGAGGGTGGGCTCCACAGGGCTTACTATCTGTAAATAAAAGCCGGCCCGGATGCAATTATTTTTTTTCAATCCCGCAAGAGTCTCACGGGATTGCAGATTTTTTTTCCTATGGGGACTAAGGGATCAGGGTATCCCTATACTGCCACATTATATTATTATTAGTGTAATTTTTTTACTTCACGCCTCGATAATAAGTCCTCAAGTCCTGTAATTGCCGCCAGCAACGTTTTCTAATATTGCTGGCAGCCCATCAGAGTGCTTGCGTGACTCTGACTCCGGCAGGAGCGAAATTACCCAAGAGAAATAAAGCTCACTAGGCCAATCAGAACACTTAATTTTTTGAATTGCTGCTCATGCGAGAGTCTCAAAAGACTCGCAGATCCAACTGCCTATATCGCAATTATTTTTTACTCTAAATTTCTCAAAAACTACTGAACCGATTTACACCAGATCACAAAAAGACCAATATATGTACCAAAGTTTAGCTTTCTGCCAATTTTAGTGTAATTCTATGCAGCAATTTTTGCTGTAGATTCGTCTACAGAAGTTTATGGAAAATGTATAGGGATTTTGCAGTTTGGAACCCCCCTTTTTTCTCGATCCTTACTTGACGGTTCACACAGCTTTATTGGAAGGAGCTGAGGTGGATGAACTTTTTTGGGGGAAAGTTTTGTGAAGATTCATCTATCAGGTCCACAGTTATTAGCAAACCAAAAAACACTCTTTCCATTGAAAAATAGACCTAACCATAACTGCGAGTGGCTAACTTCACTGAGAGTGGCAGCACTCTGACCTTTCGCAAAGAATACATCCACACTCAAAATAATTCCTTTCAGTATCATGGAATATTATGTGCAGAGTGCTTTTTTGTTAGACACAAAATTTGTTTTGCTTTCAGCTAAATTGTTTATACATTGACGAGGGCCCAGTAACTCCCACGAAAATAGTTTTACAAAAACCATGATAAAACAAATTACCGTAAGTATAGACAAAGCCAAAAAGGTTGGCGGCCAATGCCAGTTCTATTGGCTTTGCCAATCCTAGATCATTTATTGTACAGTTCAGTGAACTCTGATATAGTCAGATACATCAGGGCAGAGATACCACCCACACAAGTCAAGCCTGGCACAGGTAAACAACTTTAAGCTCACCTTCCTCTTCATTTCAACTTCTTATGAATGAATGAATGAATATTGACTTTATAAAGCGATAAACTTAGCCCAAGGGCGTCAAGGCGCCATTACGGAACTAGTGGGCAGAGGAGCTGGCATGCTTATACTGAAATCTGAGAAAAAAGCCAGGTTTTCAAGGCTTTACGGAAGAGCGAATGTGACACCTGACCCGAAAGCTCTTCCGGGAGGGAGTTCCACAACTTGGCAGCAACAGTCAAGAAGGCTCTACCTCCTTATCTAGCCTTGTTAAACCTTGGTACAATTAAAAGATTATTTTCTACAGAAGTGAGCTGTCTAGTTGGAACATAGTGATGAAGAATTGCCCTGATACCCTCAGGGCCTGCGCCATAGAAGGCATTATGAGTTAGGCAGAATGTTTTGAAGAGGATCCTACAGTCCAAAGGAAGCCAGACTCTGTTGTTCCTGTTGTTGACAGGCACAAACATCTTATCTTATTGATTCAGGAGTGACCCCAGCTGAAGAATAAATAACTGGTGTTTTTGTAGCCCGATGCTGCCCCACATTACTTTACCTCAGTTCTGGTACAATCAAAATGGATGTCAAAACACTTTTAATGTATGCTCCACTATACATACTTGCAAAGTCTAAGGGTAGCACCTCTAGTCTTGACTCCAGTTCTTCCCGTTTTGGTGCCCCACCTCTCAAGTATCTTATGCCACATTAGCACAAATATACCTCAGAACAGCAACCGGTCACAATATATTTATCTTTGGGCAATTTAATCAATTACTAATAAATTTACTGAGAAGTGACAAAATACAGATTAGTATAAAAAGCTGTTTGTCTGTAAAGATAGTTCTTCTGTGTGGGTATCCTCTTTGATACACAAACATAGACAACGGTCTACTGCAAGGGATATCTTAAAACACTCACACAATTTTACTTTAGAAATTTTTTCAGCATTCCACTCGCAGTACTCACCATGACATGACATCTTTTTGGGGAAGGCCACAATAAAATAGAAATGATTATAATGGTGACATAAAGAAAGATAGGGGGAGTTTCTGAAGGCTGTCTTACAGACATACACATGATCAGAACAGCTGGTCAAGTAAAGAAGATCCAATCTGGACACTGTTGAATCATTCCTCAGGTGGAAGGAATCTTGAGGAGAAGCTGACTAACTTGAGAAGCCCCATCACAAAAAAGCATTTAGCCCTTTCTGACTGTATTATTTGTTTCTCAATAACTGCATTTACGTAGGTTTGTATGTATTAATTTAAGCAGCATATTATTTTGAAAAATAATTCTGGATGTATTTCAAGACACTAAATATATTTCATTACTATATTGAACTTCCTGTTTTAAGTCTCTCTCTTCTTTGCCCTTAGTTATGGCAAAGACCACTCAACCCACACCTTCACCTTTGATCTCAGATGCTTCCCTGAACTCTCCTGGTTCACGTAATCTCTTCTCTATTCCCCTCTTTGGTGTGCATGGGTAGGAGGGGACCATGTCCCACTTTCTTTATTCAAGTACCTAGCCTCACTACTTTCAGCCATCTCCTTCTCTCCTCTATAGTACCTCTTAGGCCCTCTTTACCAATGGCCTACTAATTATGATTGGGCTAGTATTGGCTTTTACCAGTTCCATCAGAATTCCAAGTTTTGTGGCATAAACACTTGGCTGGCGTTTTTCACCTGGAGAATTGCACTGCTAGAATCAGGCAAAGTCCTAGGTGAAAAAATGCAGAAACAAATGTGGGGATTAGCATGAAAAGACAGAGTCCCACATATCAGTCCATCAAAACATGCAATACAATGAGAAATTCCGAGCCACCTGTAGCGAGAGCACCAATGTCTTACATATGGATTGGAAGTTTAACACCCTTATTTTCTGGGCTGCTCAATGCTGTGCCAATGCTTCTACACAGGCAATCTAGAAATCTTTCTACAGCGTTTAGCTTTTGTATTGCTCAAAAGTATAGATGATCAAACACACAAAAGGGGTTTGTATGTGAGTTTGCAATAAGTCTAACTAACCACTGGCAATAGCTCGGTTGGCATTCTAACCCATTGTTCTTTAGCCCACCATGCCACATCAGTTTGGACCCAGCAATATTCTAATTAACCTTCACCCTGCTCCAACAGGAAAAGTCCAGCCCAAACTGCCAGACCAGGTCCCCTCCAAACTAAAAACAAGCAACCCCAGACAGCTTTCGCCTGACTGGGGCTCTTCAATCAACTGTAGTGTGGTTCCAGTCTTGTTGATCACGGACTAAGGGCTGCAGCTGCACTTGACGCACAGAGTACACGTGACTCGCACACTATGATAGGGATATCTGAACACACAAAATATAACCGCGAGATCACAATACCCACAAGGAAAGCCTAGCAAGCCTTAAGACTTATAAGAAAACAAATATTGGTAGAAGGTAAAGCTTGAATTCACCATAACCACTGGTAAGGACTATGTAGCATATTTTACCTGATAAGATATAGTAGAGCTACAGTATATAATATGTATTATCGGATTGATGGAGACACGTCAAACACCACTAATGACAAATAAAGTAACTCATAGGAAACCCATGTACATTTGCATGGGGTGAACACCAAAATCAGTCCTGGCAAAAAAACAAATTTCAAACCAGCCCCACAATCCAAGAGGCTGCGAGTACAACGACATCAGGACATGGTTGGGTCATCTTACTCTGAAAGAAACCCCCCAACCTGCAGCCTTGATCGTATGAGCTCAGCAATATATGTGAAAATGTATGCACGTGGGCTCAAGTCAAGCCTGCGGGCCTATAACCACCTGTAAAGTTTTCAGAAAGACCACAAGGCCAGCTCTTACTGTGAAAACCCAGTGCTCCGATGTTAAATGGGAGAAGGTTTGCTGATTTACTGCTGGTGACGACGAGGTTGCCAGGGTATAGTTTGTATAAGTAGCTCTGCCATGACACCACATCTTCGCCATGCATAATCATCATTCTCTTCCAAAGAACCTGTCAAACAAGTGGGACATCAAAGTGCCTGCCTGTCACAGGAAAGGGAGCCCGCTGAACGTCCCATTCATCTGGGCTCTTGTTTTCAAACCTGATCTTTCGTCTCATCTCCGACACCGGGGTTTTAAATAAACCGAGGCAGCGTGCAGTGAAAACAGGCTGACGTTATAGTGAAAACAGATTACATCTGCAACCTTATCCATCACACTAGTGTTACTTAAACCGCTCAATTACACTTCAGCGGCGAGGATACGATTACAGACTCGCCAAGTTTCTGTGGCCACAAAAAAAAAAAAAAAAAAAAAGTCCTCACAGCGAACGATTCAAATCAAAAGACGACTCCTCTGTTCTGTGCCAACCTTAACAACACATCCGAGCTGGAAGTAAAGATTTGTGGGTACTGGGTACACCCGGACTCATGGGATATTGGGGAATATGATTGTACTCTAGTTTTTGTGCACCCCACTCAATACTGTGCCAACTTTTAATTATTTATTTATTTAGGAGTTTTATATAGCGCTAGCCAGACCCGAAGGTATCGGAGCGCTTTACAACATTTGTCGAATGACCGTCGAGTTTACAAAGAGTGGATCAGTAAACACAGTGTTTAAAGACGGGTCATTGATCGGCATAAGTCACTGCACCAATCAGCTTCAAGTTAAGGCACTGGAAAAGTTCACGAGCCTGCCAGAAGAGAAGAAATTAAAGTGACAGGTGAGAGAGAGAGCACCCTTCCAGCCTCGGGGCAGTGCCAGGGTCACGCTGTGAGGCCTGGCTGCCTGGGCAGGGATATAGCGCCCACCGGCTCTCGCACTGAGCCCTCCAAGTACAAACCGCGGCCTGCCTGGGGCAGCCCCAGGCCACAGGAAGCGCAACCCGACAAACTGGCAGACATGCGGGGGTTAAACAAGTAGAGATGTTTCCTTTGAACCAGCCGCACCCCAAACACTCGTCATTTACTTTTCTGGCGTTTAGTGAATTTTTAAGGTGCCACAGGCAGACTTGCAGGACACTGCAGAGAGGCCGCAAAGGCCCACAAGAAATGTACTTTATAGCGCCAAACATTACAGTTCAAATATTTACTCCATTTACTAAGTTTATAACATGCTATTACGAACGACACTCGCTTCAAAGCGCTTTCAGCAGGTCAGGCGTGGCAAAGAATGAAAACATCCAGGGTGAGAAGAGTGAAAGGACTGCAGACAAGACGTTCTAGTCCTTGCCTAGAACCATTACATTGGTTAACAGGAACTCCTATTTTTTACAATACTTAAAAAAATGGAAAAAAACTGCAATATGAAAAACTACAAAAACCTGCTATTCTTTTTATTAGGACACAGGTGGCTGCCCCTAGGATGGTGGCTTCCAGGAAAGTTACTTCAGGTGTAAAAGAAGGTAAGAGCCAAAGCAATATCTGAACAGGGTGGGCTGTATTCCTCATCTGACCTTTATGAAGTCTCCGACCAGCCATACATGTATGGGAGGTGGTTCCAGGGGGCAGAGCGCGGTGTGTGCTGAGTTCTTCCCGCAAACCCTTTGTATCTCATGGGGGTAACAAACCCGATTCTGAGAGGCCCATAGTACGTGCTGTCAATACTATGCAGAATAGTTCACTAACTAAAGTTTACTGGACAATTTTTCTAATTCTCTAAATATCCTGCACAAAAATTCCAAGCGGAAAAAATATTCTAGAAAGTTTTAGAAAAGTAAATAAAAACTAAAACTGAAATAAATTGGTATGTGCTTCTAATAGCAATCCTATATGTACTTAGGTTTGACCAACATACTTCCAGGGAACACTGTGAGAATATGGAAGACCTTTCTTATGGATATAAGGCTTGCCCACACTCCAGATCTTCGATTCTCAACCTAAAGAGCATTTACTCACACCACAAACATACCCTCAATAACCCACCAAAGCGATCTTCGTTCCTGATCCCTGCTTACCAATGCTCTACGGCAGGTAGCCAATCACCTGCATTACCTATTGGTAATATTACATCTTTCGGTTTAAAACACTGTACCTCTGATTTTGTTCATAATTATGTGAATCAGCGTACTTATTTTAATGCTTATAGCTGTAACCATTATGTTCTATGTCTCCGTAGAGCTCTAAACTATGTTGTTTGACAACTACTGTCCTTTTCCCCGTGTCTTAAAACTGCCAAACTGATTTCTCCTGAACATTGTTCTGTCATCTATTTAGGGTTTAGCAATGCTGTACACAGAGTTCCTAAAAACATTAATGGCGTGCAGATAAGTGGAAAAACAGCCCTGGGTCAGTTTCACAGAACAATGTGAACACAGTCACTAGAATGTAGACACTGCATCTGTGTCTGTAAGTGAAGGCGCAGGTGACCAGGGCACCTGGCTTCGTCCTTCGTCACATCTCCCCTCAGTCGTGTCCTGGCTTCATTATGGTGCGGACCAGCAATAATGCTGTGGAGACTCAGGTGAACATACTCATACAGCTCGGCGAGCGGGGCTGTACTGATGTTCAGAACATCTGCTAGAAGCACAATGGCGCAACATGGTATTCCCTCTTTCCCCAATCAAATCCCATACTTTCCTAATTTCCCCTTTCTGATGCTCTGGTTTCCATCTAGAGCAGATCATAAAACATTTTTACTGCACTAGAAGAGAGTGGATGAACTGCTGTTTCTTTCCGGCTTCACACAAGTTTTTGTGACGCTATTAACAGAGCATGCAGCCTTTTGAAAAGGTAAATAAACACAATCAATTGTGGAGAGGGGTGGGGGGTGGGACAGGCCCCACAAAAGTCATGAACAGATGATTAACCAGATGGTTCCGTTTTTACAATTTTCGATGTAAAGCAGCATTCATTTGCTGCTCCGCAAAAACTGTACAACTCACACAGTGTGTATATATATATATATATATATATATATATATATATATATATCGATCGTGTATTCAAGTACACGTGCAACTTTTGGAAGAAATAATTCTCTTTCCTACATTACATTTTTATTGGCGTTCAAAGGTGTGGAGCTTCTATTATGGTTCTACAGGTTGTCTTCAGGGATCTGTCCTTGGCAGGCCTCTCTGGGATTTAGGTTCAGAGATAGCCAAGACAAAAAATATATATATGCACTATATATACACACTGAGCCTTTCAGTCATCTCTTTTCACCCATTGGTCTGCTGTAGTTTTAGTCACAGTATGCTTATGCCTACAACAGCATACAGTATGGGGTACAGGGTCACTTCAGCCACTGGGCTGGCATACCTGTGAGTGACCCTCTTTTTTGCTCTTGTACTATGTACACATCCGCACAATAAGTAGTCCCATTTTGTGCCAGATACCAGCTGTGCAATGTCTGCTTATGCATACAAAATATATACGTTGTGGCAACTGGACAATGCTTGTTTTTATACGATGCGTGCCTTATGTTAAAATCATTCAAAAACAAAAAAAGTGTTGCTAAAGCCGAAGGGTCGGTCACAACTCCAGACCTACTGGCTTTGCAAAGCTTTTTAGGTGTAGATACTATAAACTGGCACTCTCATACACACGTGTAGTGTCGTACACACTTGGAACAGCAGTTGCAGAGTAGAACAGGCGATGCCCTTTTTTGCAGCCGGAAGCGGGCGATGAACTCCAGGGATTTGGACAGCTAGTCGATGCAGAAAGACTGAATACGGTTACATGGGCTTGGCACTGTGCGGATGTTCGAAGGGCAACTCCAACTTTTTGGGGAGAACACTACAGTTTACTGTTCCATTGCTACATGTACTGCACATGGTCTGAAACATGAATACTACATTTTAGACTTGTCCCTTAAAACTCATACATTGGCTTCACGAGGTCCAAAAAGTTTCTAATTGGTGATAATCGCAGTTGGATATGCATCACCTTCCAGCACTATGGCCAAAAACAGCACCATGGAACTTCACCCACAATATCTGGGTCAAGTCAAAGCATCAGTTTATCGTGGCTTACGCGTATTCATGTGGTCAACCATGTCTTGGCGGTAACTAGAAAGTAGCAATTCATTCACTGATAGCTTGACTACGAAGCCTCCTAACCAATTGCGCTCTAAGGATCAGTAGTGATTGAAGACTTCTTCTCTTAATGAATTTAAGGCCAGTATAACCTTGAAAAAGCATTGGGTAGGTTCTTGTCTAGAAACATATCAGATGTGTACATGTACCTGGAATGCTGGCCCTGACCTTCTTTTTTAGAGGAAGGGGCAACAGCCTTCTTGAATCCAGAATCAAACAATTCCTTCACTGTTGTTTTGCGATCTCTGTAGCTTGTGATCGACTAGCCCAGACAATTCATATTGCCTGAGCTTGTCAAGCTGGGTTTGTTATTTACCTTTAATACGGCTGAAGCTGAGGAGCTGATCTAGGCCGTAAGTCTCAAGAACGGGGAACTGTATTGCTCATTGGTGACCATCGAGTCTAGTAGGACAGAACACAAAAAGTAGTTATGGATTCGCTTACAGCTCTGCTGCTAGCCAGGCCATAGATGGGTTTTCATAGAAACCTGTGATGCAACTTGTTGTAATGTTGTTCAAAGTGTTCCTACTGAGGTCTTTGGAAAGTGATATTAGTGCCTTTAGACAGCTCTGTCACTTGTATGTAGATCACACTGGTATCTAGTGCTCAATGCTTATTCCGTCCATGAGTGAAGGCATTTCTGGATATAGTGCACATGCCCGCAACAAAATGCATAGCTCAAGCAGTGGCTGAAGACATAGCTGGAGCACGAACGGATTCCCAGTTACTCCCCGAGAAGATCCTTTGTCCACAGTACACAACCTAGTCATGCTGTCCAGCTACAGCGGAGGGCACAGCAAGTGCACCAACGGGTTCTCAGTTCAACCCCTTGTCTTTCTGGAGTCAGGACCGGACTGCGAACCAAAACGGCCCTGGCAACCAGTTCGGCCGGTCCCCCTGGGGGGGGGGGGAGGGGAGTAGTGCCGAGCTTGCTCCTAGACCCGGTTTCGGCTGATTAGGTTACTAGGGGTCGATATTGCCGGCCCCGGGTCACAAAAACAGCCCCCTGGGCCAAAACTGGCCCCCAACCTAGCGGGCCACCGGGGAAACACCTGGTGCCCACTACGGCCAGTCCGGCCCTGTCTGGAGTACACAACCTAGTCATGTTGTTCAGCTACAGCGGAGTGCACAGCAGAGCACCAACGGGTTCTTAGTTCAACCCCTTGTCTTGTCTGGATTTCACAACCTAGTCATGTTGTTCAGCTACAGCGGAGTGCACAGCAGGAGCACCAACGGGTTCTTATCTTGTCTAGGGTTCGCAACGGCAGCTTTGACACACAGACAGAAGTTGCCATTGCAGTTAGAATTGAGATTTACCACATCTGTTCTGTAACTCAATAAAAATGAAGTAAATGGACATACAGTGACTTGTTAATGTGCAATGAACTGAACCGTCAAGATGTCAATGTGCCATTCTGACGCCCACCTCTTAGACCTGTTCATCTTCAATTCTGCACTTTCAAATCTGTCAACGAGAAGTGGGCTCACCTTTGATAGAAGAGAGTATTTCCTGGACCTTCTGCGTTTCATTACGATCTGGACGGCAGCTGGGCGTGATCTCCAACACATAGTCTGGGCCATATTCTGTGAAAAACTGTAGAAGAGAATGTACAGCAGACAGAGAGGTGACAGATGTGAGAGGAAAAAAGAAAATGTAAGCCAAGGTAGTACATAACCAATAGATGGGGATAAGGGGGGGGCAAGAGAGTAAGGCCAATGGATCAAAAAAAGAGGGGAACAAAGTATTTTTTTTCCAGAAGAAGTGGAAGAGTTAGAACAGCAAAAAGCATATGTGAGAAATGAGTCGGAAAGTAAAAAGTAGCATGTGGAATGAGATAATAGTTAAATACATGACAATGCATGGGGAGAAAAGGGAATACAAAAGATGGAGAAAGAGATAAAAAAAAGAAGAACAAAATAACAGGTTAATGACGAAAGAAGCAATAGTGAGAAATCTATTGTACTTTTGTATAATCTAAATTACTTGCAGTTACCTACACACTCAAAACATACTGTTCGAATTTACATACCCCAAAGCAGCTGTTATATTTTCCATGAAAACGTTTCACTTGTAAAATACAAACACACAATGAATGACAGAAATATATAAATAAGGAGATACTGTTATCCTTGGATTGGCAACAGATGCCTCTCGTCCCCCGCGCCCACCCGACACCGCCTGCAGTAATGCACCCCAGAAGGGTATGGCAGGGCCAAAGAGCTCAAGAAGGGACTGTGGGGTACCCACAGCCAAAGTGGTGCACAGCTTTAGACAAAAGATGTCTTAAGTACAGATTTAGAGAAATGAATGCAAGAATACTGAAAAGCTCCAAGGCATGAAAAGCTTTTATCATATCATTATAAACATGATTGTCAATCAAAAAGAAGTCAACATATGCAAGTATTTTACAAATACTAGTAACATGATTTTAAATTTCTGAGTATTTCACCATGATCACATATACAAAATTTCATTTCACTTGGATAAATCAATGTGTTCAAAAGTTACAAAATAAACAGTCCCAATGCATTTCGGGTTCGAAACTGAACCCTTCTTCAGGGGATAACTCAATTAAGTCCGATGTGAGAGCTGGCACAAGTTACACAACCTTTCCATCACAAGCTCCCTGGACTGCATCCGGGTTAAGATGGCAGGCGCCGTCCTATCAGATCGCTCTCTCTTGGCCAAGCTTGTGAGAGGTTAGTTGATATGGTTTTAGTCCTGGTCCCTGCAGGCTCTGAGTATGACAAATGGTGCACTGGAATCCCTCTGAGAAAGACCAAGGATTACGATGCATTTAACCTGCAATTATTTGGAAGAACAATGCACCACTATCTGAAAGACTGTATTTACTGTGGCATTGGTGTAGTGCCTTCTACCACCATGCGGCTTCCTGAAGCACTTGCCCACACCAGTAGCAAATTACATTTTTCGGAGTGTGTGGCAGGAAATGTGTTGAGGATTGTGTTCATCCTATGTGGGGAGTGTTTTTGTATTGCGAGCAATTAGAAAGGCCAGGAGATAATAAAAGAGGCTGATGAATGTTACATCAATTGAGGGAGCGGACGGGAAAGATGTGGGAACAACCTCTGATAGGTCTAACGTCTCATCTTTCAGGTCATCCCCAATATCACACATGCATATACATCCGATCAGGGTTATGAAGCAATTTTTCTGGATGCACATACCACTCAAACCCAAGACTCACCACACATCACCCCAATCACAAAATTATGGTCAGCCCCCCCCTACACTTTCAAATCTTTGATTTCCCATATTTAGGCTTTCATCGGACAGCCAACAACACTCTATACAACAACAATTGCATAAACCGTTTGTCCAGTATTACCTACAAATGGTCATTTGCAAGACAGAACAAGAGCAGATGCTGCCCAAAGCCCTCTCACCATCATGCAAACAACATGGCACCAAAGCCATGTACCTAGCAATGCGCTCCGAAATCTACTGAACTACTGTGCACCACATACACCACAGAAAAAAACACAGATAAAACAAACATAGGCTTACCAGATGAAGAGTCCTTCGGCACATTCACGTATATACATAAAGCATCACAAAGATCTCCCTACATGAAACTCATTTTATTGCCACACTAAATAACAAACATTTGTGAAACCAAACACTGAACAACATGTCAACTAACCTAACAACGCACAACACCTTCAATCAACTTCCACTTTCAAATATTGGTGCCTCAATTTCTACACAGCAGTGTTTCCAGATGAAGAAAATGCCACAGTGCCCAAGCAATGGTCGAAAGCTCAATAAAAGTGGCAATAACATAACAAGACGTGACCATGTTTAACAATGACCAAGTGCAAGATTGGGTTGTAAGTTACAGGGTGGCACAGGGGGTTCATGGGAAAGAAGCAAATACTTTGCCAGGTCTTTCATGGCCATGTGGGCAACGCCTGGATGTCAGAAAGTGCACTGAAATCCAACAAGAGAGCATTCAAATGCTGGGAGAAAGGAGGCCACGCGTTCGGAACTGCGATGCTGATCTTGGAGATTCGGACATTGAGAAGCAGGTACTGCGTCCCGGAGCATTGTACACACATTGGAGAAGAGATGCTGATATTGTTTGGAAGGTAGCAAGGAGACAAGCCAAAGACTGCCTTGAGAAGGTGGACAGGGAACTTAAACCCTTGATCTGAACCAAGCGCCAGCTCGCCTGGAGGTAATAGGGGCAGGTAGGGCTAGATGAGGGAAGGTTTAATAGTGTGCATGATCAGGTTCATGGCTCCGTCATGGGGCAAGGCAGGAAGGGGTAATGAAAATCCTAGCGCAGCAGTTAAATGTTTTCAGAACTAGCAAGTCAATCAAGGTAGTGCCTGATTAAAGACCCTGGTTTGGCAAGTTTGCCATATGCTTATGAATTTAAAATGGAGATGATGATTTTGAGAATTTAATATGGGGGTCAACATGCATACCATGGCAGAGAGAATGAAGATGTCCAATGGAAGGAGGCAGCAAGAGGCAGCGATATAGGTGCCCTGGAATTAGACAAATGGATGATCTCCCTATTGGCAGACTCAGTACATAGACGTGGAGGATCGCCCCATGGGCAGATGGCTTTGAGTCCATATGACATTGCACTGGAGGTCAGGTGGGAATGTGGAAAAAGCTCTATATTATCCATCACTAGGTGGTACGTTTACTTGTTAGGCAGGCATAGCAGAATTTACTTGGATTTAGTTGCAGGGAGCTGTTGGTTCCAATGATGTGCAGAGGGTGGTTACATTGATCTAGCATGTCATCTGAGGCAAGCATGTTCATGCATTTAGAGGCCACACGATTATACAAAATACGTTATACAATTTTCTTTTGTGAAATGAACACGAGTGAAAATGTGGATCCACAAGGGATACTTTTCGGAGCTATTAGTCATTACTTGGCTATTCAATTTATCTTTTGGGACCCCAGTCATACCTGTGACATGATATGCCCTCTCCTTAATTTTAGTGTGATGTTAAGGTTACTTAATGTTGTATCTCTTCACTTTTAGAAAAAGTCACATACATCGATGAAAAAACTGAAAGGATTATGCTGAATTTGTTTGCTAAATTCTAAAAGTTGAAGAGAAATTAGCAGATAACGCCTGGTTTTGAGAGAAGTATTGAAATAGCTGTATTTTGAGTTTAGCTTTGAATTGCATGAATAGAGGGCATTGCGAATAACCCAGGAGAGGCTATTGCTGAGGTGGAAGCAATGAAAAATGCATAAGGAGTGATCTTTTCCTGGAGGTTTATGGGAAGAGCCCTTCAGGCATTTATACACGAGGGAAAGGTTCTTGAATGCATCACTGATGGCTGCTTGCTATTCTTGAATTAAGAACATAAAGCGCTTATTGCCTTGTAGTTTACTCCAAATGTAGGCCGCCCTTGCCCTTACCCTTACACTCTTTTCTAGGGCAGCTGAACCAGCAGTCACCTAAAAGCACGGCTATTGTTTTCAACACCGTGCTGATGGGCAGGCTGACAGCACTGGGAGTTGGAAGTACCATCATTGCATGGATAGCCTGTTCCTTTGCTAACTGCACTCAATGCATAGCAATTGATTAATTCACCTCTTCACCAGCGGTGATGAGGGTTATTTCATGGATCATCTGCAAGCCTTGTTCTGTATTACGTGTATGCATGCCCTTTGGCAAAGCTTACTACTTGCTTTGTGCTGTGCCATTTCACCTCTGCAGATGACAACCACACACAGTCTCACGCCGATAGCAGGACCACAATCCCCCCAACGTTCTTTCAAGGCAGACTAACTTTACTGCTATCCACTTGTATGTATTTTGAGGCTTTTAATGTAGGAAATCAAGAACAGATGTTCCCTTTATGAAGACTTCCTTGGGGTAGATACTAAGTTAGCCAGACAGGAAACCTCCCAGCAGACAACCCAATGTTTCGCTTCCTGTTGAGGCTTCACGACCACCACTTTCGAAAAGTTTTATTTAATTTATCACAGTATAGGCCCAGTTTTGAATAGGCTTATGGTATTTTATGGATCATTTCCAATGGCCTAGTCTACGAAGCTAAAGAAGCCTGTGTCGAGATCTAATCCCAACCATCACAATGGACCCTATTCTTAAAAGAAGCTTGTCATTTCAAAACATGACTTTCCCCTACTTCAACCCTTATAATCTTTGTCTGCTAACAAGAAATTAGGTAAGCGCAACACCACAGTTACAGAGCAAACTTATAGAGTCTTATTTATTTAAAAAAACGTGTAGGAAACATGCGGTGATTTACGCCCTCACTTGAACACCCCTTTACACTTTTTTCCAATTCACATTTCCAGGAGTATGCCAGCAAAGGTACACCGGCCGCAAGTCTCCTGGTGCACTCCTGGAAGAGCCATGAGACGTTTTTAGGTGTAGGAATTTTCACGAACCTGCATTGTACACTCATTACAATTCCATACTGGGAAAAGCCAGAGCTGATGCACACATAACATTTTGTTTTCTTGTTTTAAATATTGTAAAACATTTTATGTTCCTCTTTTCCTTATGGCAAAGGTTTCATTCCAGCGATTTGAAGAAGGAAATCTATGACATTACTAGGGTAGGAAAGAGTCACACAGCAGTTTGTGAATGCCAACAGACTGACGTGCTCTCTTCCAACCCCTAAGATTTTCCATCCAGGTAATTCTTCACAGTCTTGGCATAGAGTTAAGCAATGTTTAAATGGATTTACATTACGTATCTTTTCTGGGAATACCTAGGAGTTTAAAACCCAGACATGTTCATCCATAAACATATGCTCAGAGGATTCACAGACTTCAAAGACAACACTGCAAACATAAAAGCATACCTTTTGAGGGCCAGCTCCAAACACTCCTGGATTAAGTATTCTTCCACACAAGGGACACCTAGTGGCCACTACAGTCTCTCAGCTAGCATGCATAACGTCCATACACCATGGAGGACTATAGTTCAAGACTTTAAGCGAATCATGGCACTAAGCAAAGACCTAAGCAGAGACCTTTTGCCACACGCACCCCTCTGATGCTCTCTATAGAGAATCCCTGAGTCGCTAGCATCCCATGGTCCACCAAGTATGTGAATATGAGAAAATATATATATATATATATATATATAAATATAATATGCCTATTCGAGGCATCAGCAGGTCACAAAGACTCTAAAAGGATACCAGTTCCTTCTCCTATAAAATAGTTAGACACCTCCACATCATGGCAGTACTACATACGTTTTTAGAAAATATGCCCTTTTGTTAAATGATGTCCAGGTAAGCCTTGTGTAGGAAGAAGCTTCTCCAGGGTACACCCTCTCCTTAAGGTGCATTCCTGGCATTAACCGGAGAACCCACAACAGTTTCATGTCCTTTACGTTGCTAGGGGCTAACAATGATAGGAAACCCGAAGTTCAACCATACAAAGAAAAAGTTACTTCAGTTTTTTCAGGCAACCACAGAAGAACCTGAGCAAACCATAAGAAAACAACATGTCCTAGGAACAATGCAAGCATCTTAGAGAAATACGTTTTAGGTACTAAAATTTGATAGGTTGAGTGCAAAATCCTTAAAGAACACAAATGGATAGGAAAGTGGAAGAGCTGGAGAAGGTCACTGACGAGATAGCACACTTTTAACTGGAAAAGTAATTCGACCTACAGGAGCCTGGAAATTTGGCTTTGGAAAACTGAATAGCAAGAAGATAGAATTAAAGCATTGTTGAGAGAACTTAAGTGAGTGTGGTCTTTGGGAAAGAAAGTTAATGCTACTTCTCATGTAGTTCATTGAAGAACGCACGTCGAATAGTGAGTATGGCTGAAATTATAGTGGTCACTGTAAGGTGGACAAGCAGCAACCCAAAAACTGGTTAAAACTCTGAAAATAAGATGTCTCCAATACACTTCATCAGTGCGGAAGAGTTCCAAAGTCAGCTGGACCCAGTAAGACATGGATTTTGCTGGTATCAAGGCTACATTCTCAACAGAATCAACTTCACTAACTGCATGACCATGGTAGTAGACTGAATGCAAACCAACTGCCTGAAGCTCAACTCCGACAAGACAGAAGTACTCTTCTTCAGCACCAAGACCTCCCCACAAGGTTCCATCTGGGGGCCATCGGAGCTAGGACCAACACCCACACCCTGAGACCACACAAGGAATCTAGGGATCATCCTAGGTGGCAAGCTCATCCTACGCATGCTGTAAAAGATCCTCGAATAGTTGCCTCAGCAAATCAGATGTATCATCACACAAGCACAAATCACCAGCAGGCTGGACTACGACAACACTCTATGACGTAATCACCAAACAACTTCTACACAGGCTCCAGACAATACAGAACACACCCGCAAGACTCCTACTCGACCTCCCACACCACCCGCATCACACCTAAGGAAGCTCCAGTGTCTCTCCATTCACAAGCACAGCAAATTCAAACTTCTCATGCACACAATCAGAGCTCTACATAACACAGGACCAGAATACCTGAACAGCAGCATACACTTTCACCAACCCACCAGATGCCTAAGCTCTGGCTCACTCGCACTCGCACTCGCACCACATCCGCAAAAGCGAAACTGGAGTCTGCTCATTCTCTTACATCACACCCAAGACTTGATTTGTCCTCCCTCAACACATCAGAGCCTCCTCCGCACTTATTGAGTTTGGCAAGAATATGAATACCTGGCTTTTCATATAGACACCTTGGAGCTACACACCTTGCTCAAGTGCCTGGATACCCTCTTAGGTGAATAGTGTGCTATACAAATTAACAGAACATCAGACAGGTGTGCAAATGTCTGCACGGTTTATTCATTTAGTTCTACATAGGCAGCACTTCAGCATTTGTGGGGTTGTTAGTGTCTCCACTGACCAAGCACCTGTTAGTAGCCATGGACCTGCACCCGGCCGAGGTGCCTATTTCCATTTGCAGGTCTCCTAAACTCTGCCTGAACTGCAGCAGGCAGATTCCACTGGCAAATTCAGCATACACTGGAAATAGAGTCTTGAGAGGCGTGAGTACAATGGTAAAGTTCAGAAGTGTAAAAGTTGGTGTAACCCCGAGGAAGTGAAAGATAAATTATTAAATATCAACAAACTGGGAATAGAAAAGCAGGTAACAAAAATAAAAAAACACGATTGGTGCGACATAAAACCAAAGCAAAATCTGAGGCCTGAAGGTAAGGGGCACCAAAGCCACCAACAGCCTTGTTTCAGGTTAAATTACTGTCTAAATAGATAAAAAAAAAACACAAGGAACAGTTGTACATGCAATCGATAGTCAGCAGAAATTCGGTAGTGAAGGGCTAAGGCAGTGCTTTTAATCATTTAAAAATGAAAAGTACAGTGACTGGGTCTCTTTTTGCCCTATTCGAGTGCCCCATGAGCATGGATGTCAAAGAAGATGGCAGTATGATTGAAAGGAAAGGTAATCTTGCAAAGGTAGTTATGGAATATAAGGCTTGGATCTGGATTACTGTGTTTTAAGTACTGGCGTCGAGGGAATGAAGCCGAGGGGGAGTTATAAACACAGATGTTTGGCGGCTAAAGGGCTAGTAAGGGCTGCATATGCCTTTCTAGTGCACTGTGCTCCTTGAGTTTAAAATAATTTTTGGGCACTGGATGTCTGCTGGTGACATACCCAACAAACAGAAAATCTGGAGAACAAAAACTATTCATGTTGAGGAAGAAAGCAGATAAAGTGAGTAAAAGAGTGGTTTGTAAGAGATTGGGAATGTTAATGAGCTTGAGGTAGGATTTCAAACTCCATTGCCGTCAAGGATTGCCGCTAACACATCTTTTGCATCAACACACAGGGTTACCATTTTCAGGCGATACCAAATCACTGAGATCTGAAAAACATTGTGGATTAATGTATATCAATACACTCAGTGCTTTAAATGGGCAGTACTGTCAGAACTTCTCTATTTTGAGAGGGAGAGTACCTCCACTTCTCAGCAGAGGTGCAATACTTTTAATTGGAGTGTACTGGCACTTCTCTTCAGCACCAAGGTACTCTGGTATAGGATAACAACACTTCTATAAGTCAATTTCAAGCCCTTTATGCACCAATCAACAACAGGAAGGTGACCTGCTCAGCACTGTTGTCTCTGACGCAGCTCGCCCCGGGCAACCACAGTTACACCCTCTCTCCCTGGGTGGAAATGGTTTTTACGATAAAGGAGGAAAGCCGACACTGAGTTACACTTTTGCCCATCCTACTCCGGGAACTCAATGGCGACCTTGCAACACCAAGTCCAACGGTATGGCCTATTTAAAGCGAGAGGAAAGGCGGTGAGGACAGGAAGTGCTGGCCCAGATTCGCTAGAGAAGTGTTGACAAGCCGTTGAATCAATGAGTAGTTCCTTGCCAGCCTGGTGGTGGAATAAAGTTCAAGCGCTGTCCAAGGGCACCAGCCACATCGCACGCGCGCACATGCGCGCTCAGACAGAAACGCAACAATAACAGTATGTTTCCCTTCAGATAATTCCATGGCTGAGTAAACAAGCTGCTCTCTTTCCTATTGGAGCTTGCACCATTTTCCCACCATCAGACGTCCCATCTGCTTCCAAGGCCCTGCCAGACGTGTCCCAAGCACAAACCAGCTCGGAGAGGACAGGAAATAACTTGCTTGCTTTGAAATGCCCACATGCTACCCCGGTGTTGGATTCTTGACAACATAAAGCTCTTTTGTTACTGCTCTCAATCTCACCCACCAGTAACTTTCCATTCATCTCAGATTTTCAGTTCTTGTCTGTAATTAAATACTTAAAACGGCAAAAACTAATATGCTCTTCAAACTCAATTTTATATTTGTGGGGCCTCTTTTACAGTAGCAGAATTAACCTAGAGAGTTAAAAAAAATCTACATTTATAAAATGGGATGCGGCTGTAAGCACCCCAAAATCATGTAGCATGGTTTCTTGTCTGCCGTGGCCAAAAACCATCAGAACTATATGTGCCTTTTTGCCGATGGTTCTCTGCACCTTTTTCATGGGCAGGGCAAATGGATGAAGACACAATGTGATTAAAAACAATATATAATTTGGAATCGATGTTTTCCACTGCTCTAAAGCTGTGTTGCTTGATTTCACAAAATTCACTAATTGCACCATATCTAGCTGATCTGTGGTGTCCTCACCCAAAAATATGTCTAGATCCTGAGACCCCAAAAGCTCCTGCCTCATTTGTGTATGTGTATATCTACAAAAATCAGTCGAAGATACTAGGACCAGTTGATCATGCTGTCAGAGAGAGGTAATCAATGCATCTGTGACTAGCTTACGAGGTAGGCAGCAAGCCTCAATGGTCAGGTGTCCTTGCTCAATTCATGTATCTTTCGAACCGACCATCCAGCACACATTAATGTGAAGCTCATGTTTGTGAGGCAGGGCAGACAGGTTCCTATTAAAATATGTGAACCTAATACGCCTTCGTAAGGACTCCGAGAGTTGCTGATACCAGGAAAGCTCCTCAGAAAGGATGTCAAGAATAACCTGTACCCGGAGCTATATATATATATATATTTTGTTTACATTTGTTAACGTTGCTTGATCCAGTGTCATCTGGATTTGGTACAAGTTGGTCAGGCCTGTAGATTCCTGCTCGGATACTGGCCTCTATCTTTTCAGGGTTTCTGGTTTGCTGCAGTCCCAATACCCTGCAAGCCGAATTACTCAATTTTCAGTAGTGGATTGGAAATCATCATCTCTTAATTAAAAAAGACTTTCTCACCCGAGTTTCACAGTTCTACTGTCTATCTTACACTTGAACCTTCTTTCTGGATTTTATCTATCTCCTGGGAGGACGTCTCTGGCAGAACCAAAACCAAATTCTGTGTGGAGTATGAAAAGTCTTTTGACTGGCTTTTTGCCACTTGGTCTGATCTTCAGCATTTGAGTCCTTTCTGCAGGACTTACAAGCCTGTGCCTCTATCATTAAAATGTGAGGGAAGGAAGAGCTGCCCTCAGGAACCACTTGACACCCAGTGGCATCCCAGGACGGCACCTCTAGCTCTTCAACACCCCCCTGCTTGCTGCTGAGATACTTGAGGAATGGAGAAGACTAGAAACTTCACAAAGTAAAGAGGGATGTCAAGAGTCCCAAATACTTTCAGTTCTGCCACTGCTCTCATGACCCGAGTGTGGCAAAGCGCAGTGTCACGGGTGCAAGGCTGGTTTAGCAGCTGGAAAGAGATAACTGAATTCCCACAGTGACTATGTGTTTGAACGTCAGAGAGACAGGGTGACTAAAAGACAGACAGACTAAAAGACTCCATACACTTTCATTTCAAATGTGGCAAAGCATGGCTTGGTCAGTCAGAGGACTTTCTTTAGAATGTAGAACTTTTTGTTCCCTAACAAGTCTCTCGTGCTACAGAAGGCCCTCCATGAATTAGCCACATTCTCAGGTGCCAACGTCGCTCCTGAAAAAGTAGATTTTTAGAAATGTTCAGTTCAATGAGATATAGGGCAAGCTTTATAGCATGTACGTCGGTCTGGGAGCTTGTTTGGGATCAATGCAGAAGTGGACCTTCCAGTATGCAACTTTAAGAAATCTTTTGAGAATCTCTTAAAAGCAATAGCTTTAAGAAGGCAACAGGTCCGCAAAAATGTGCAATTCTTGATCGTAGAGCTTGGAGTCAGAGGATGCTTAAGTAATCTCAAGGCTGAGAATTTCCACAAGATTTTTTCTGTGCTCTCAAGCAAATACGAGTTGATCCGCCTGTTTAGACACCTGCAAACGTATTGGAATCGTTCTACCCAAGGATTCTTAACACTGTTCCTCATCCCCCTCCTAGATGGCCAGTTCATGACCTTCTCATACCTTCCAGAGCTCTGGAACATCCTGTGGTGGAACAAGGGGAGGTGGAAATGAGCCTTCTTAATGCATGTTGTACACAGACAGTACCCTATATGCAATGCTGACAGCATATATTGCAATGTGACCCTTTTGATGGATTTGCTAGATAGACACAATTTGAAAAAGTGGCAGTCTATGAGCTATTCCTCCTTTCGACCACTCAAAATATCCAAGGAACATGCTCTGTGGCTTTCAGGCAAGTAACTCATCTTGATACACAAGAATACTTTGATGGACCGGGTAGGAGTGAGTGGGATTAAGAGGTGGGTAAGTTAGGAGAAGTGGAGAGCCAAAATCCGTGACTCTCCATCAATACAGGGAATTTTCTCTCCAACCATAGAGATAGGAGAAATTTCTCATGCTCTCCACAGGCTAGCATGTCTGGAACCATGCAGAGAAGCCTGTTCAGCTCCTTTTGTTAAGGAGAGATGACCCCAATATGACGAAGGTCTTTGAAGATTTTTGTTACTGTTTCTTCTCTCTGCTGATGGAACAGGCTTGATAGTTCCTACAATTTAAAAATAATGCAAAATTGAGATTGGTCCTGAAGGAGGATGAGTGAATTTTTCAATGAGACTAAAAGAGGACCGTTTTGGGGATCTCTACCAGGGACATTGCAGTGACAAGCCCTCGACTTATACCAGCAAGTTATTCAGTGCCTTCTTAGAAAGCTAGGAGGAATACCTGGGAGTCTTTGTCTCCACAGAAAAGACTAAGATGTATGAAAGAAATCTACTGCCGCCTCTCAGGCGGCTCCAACGTGACTCCAACACTTGGCAAAAACTCCCACTGTCTCTGCTGGGCCGTGCGGCCCTTTTTAAAATGATGGCCCTGCCGAGGTTTCTCTACGCACTTCAGAACTATCCTGACCTGGTGCCGAACTCTTACTTTGTAGCAGTAGAAGCGGCACAGCGAGACCTCCTCTGGTCAGGCATGCCTAGAATAGCGCTACACAAACTTACATTGGGATGGTACGACGGGGAGATAGCCCTCCCTCATATCCGCAAGTACTATTGGGCCGCACACCTTTCCGTGATTAACCAAGGAACGTACAGCGACGGGAACGACCCAGGGTATGGGATGGACAGATGGCTACTCCCCGGAGGGAATTATGAAGCCGCGCTCTATTTTAAACCGGGTAAATACCCGCTTACAGGACCGACAAAACATTCGGTGCAAATATGGCACATCGTGCAGCGGAAATTCAGTTGGTCCAATACTCTCACCATGGCCACTCCATTATGGACATCCGAAAAATTAGGCAACTTGGGACGAACGAAGGGTTTCCGTAACTGGGACCTTATCGGTATCTCCCAAATTAAAGACTTACTGGGTCCCAAAGGGGTCAGACCCTTCACTTACTTGCAGGAAACGTATGACCTAGCGCAAACTGAATACTTTAGGTATATGCAAGTCAGACACTCCCTTCAGACCAACATACCGCCAGGGACCAAACTCCCACAAGCCTCTCCACTCGAGGACAGACTGCTGGACGGGCACATGCCAGAACACCCCATCCCCTCACATATAAAAAGCTGATAAACAACTCCCCTCACGCACTCCTGTCCCTTAAGGGGAGGTGGGAAGCGGATGGACTAGAGATCGACGAAGAGGAGTGGACGAGCGGGCTGGCCTCCCCTAAGGAGGTGGCAATTTCGTCTAGACTTAGGCTCATTCAACTGAAAATACTTCACTGGGTTTATATCTCCTGCACTAGGCTACAGCTAATGGGAAGGGGGGAGGGGCTCTGCAGGAGGGGCTGCGGTAAAACGGGCTCCTTCTTTCATATAATATGGGATTGCCCAATGGTGCGAAGGTACTGGAGACGTGTGATGCACTGCATGCAAGAAGTGTGGGAAGTAGAACTAGGACCAGAGGCTAAGAGATGCCTCTTGAACATCTGGGAGCCCACAGACCTCCCTGCGAAGGGGAAGCTCTGGGTTATGCTGGGGCAAGTGGTGGCAAAAAGGAATATCGCTCGATTGTGGGATGCTCCAGCTCCACCGAACCTACCTGAATGGAAAAAAGACATGGACTGGTGCATGCTGCAAGAAAAGACTGTATACATGGCACGAGGATGCCCTAAAAAGTGGGGGGAGGTATGGTCACGCTGGAATGACTTCAGAGGTAACATCTGTGAGCCTCCTCAGACCCGCCGTTCCGGCGCAGAGACTGTAGATTGAACCTGTTGTTCTCTAATAGCCGAGCTGCCTGCTGATGTGTAACTTATTATCAATATATGTTTCTGGTGCTGTGAATGACTTGAACGTACAAATGTAATGCCCGTTTTTGTTTTATGTATTCTGCAAATAAAAAGAGTTAAAAAAAATAAAAAAAGCTAGGAGGAATGCAACCAAGCCCAGCATCTCACATTTGCCACATTATTATTTTTTCACCCCTGGCCACAGTATTTATATGTCTAGTCCAGAGCTCATCAGGAGAATGGCAGTTTGCTTGCTCTCACTAAGGGTGGCTAGGATCTTCCATTCTTCGAGCTTAGACAAGACAAAATGTCCCTGATTACACTGGCAAGATGAAAGCAGGTATTGTGATATATCTCCTTGTGCCAAGTAATGTGCAGCCTTAGCTCTAGAATATATAGCACAGCACATGCTGTAGGCAGGTAACATGCAACAGCATTGCCATGCTTACAGCCTCGTTTTGCATGAGTCTATGAGATGTGTCAGCTCATCAATTACAGCTTTCTTTTTTTAACAAATCAAACCAAAGAAGCCATTAGAGCAGTGGTTCTTAAACGTTTGACTTATGTGGACTGCCACTGAATCGCTACCGGAGGATGGGGACCGTCGCCTAAGCAATTTCTAAGATTTAAACTGTAAAACAATACAGGTAAATGATGCCTGCGCTCTTTTTGTCAGCGCATACGAGTCCTTTAATTTAGTCCACCAAATGCCAATACTAGATTATGTTTGCTCTGCTTGTGCTGCTCCAATTAATAGAGATAAGGATCCTAACTTGGATTTTAACCTCCAATTTCAAATTCTTTCACACACATATACAGAGTTGAATTTTTTTCTTTTTTACGTATATATGCTTTATTCATCTGTTAATATAATTTAATGTTCTAAACAGTCACGGATACCCTGACTAGAAGTGGCGGATCCTAGGTTACGAATTGCTGCCTTAGAGAATGGTGCCTGTTGTGGCAACCCTGACCTCATCAATGCCCTATCCTGTGGAGTGGAGAAGGGGGCTCCTATTAAGAGTTAATCCAAATTAGCATTTGGTGGTGGAAGAATGTGGTCACTGAGACAGACTTGTCATTGTTTGAATTATCAGGATTCACACGAGCCCCCCCCCCCCTACCAGGCCTAATTGTGATAGGGGAAACATCAGGCATGCATTCAGCACTGCATGATCCAGGAGCAACAGGCCTTACAGCAGCTAGGCTTGTAACAGCAATGGCAGTGGACTCAAACTGTGCCAGGGGGCAGTGATAATGCCCCTGAAGATCGGTTAATGAACTCTCACACAATACCTTGTGCAAGGGTTTGAACTATCTGTGCTTCAGCCAGATCTAGTCTCATAAGCAGGACATGTTAACACTGAGAGTCTGCTTCGGAAAGTAGGACTGTCTCGTGGGAGAGGCAGTGTGGATCCTCCAGGAAACGAGAACCCTCCTTGCGTTTCTAATGTTATCTTTCTGTCAGATAGAGAGCAAGTGGTTGCACTAAGAGAATTTATCTCCTCTCTCCTGCCTGGGGCACCTCAAGGGTCATCTTTAAGTCCTACACTTTTAATGTTCGTGTCACCCCCTTGACCAACCTGATCTAACCTTACAGTTTCTTTGTTATTTCTTATGCCAACGACACACAAATAGTAGTACGAAGTCCTGTGCACAGGTATAAGGATGGTGGTTTTAGTGTAAAAAACAAAATTTAATTAATTTTTCTTGCTGAAGTGATGAAGGTCGACATCAGGAGTATCATAAATGGGGATTTTTATATCAATACAGATAGAACAAACCAGCTGACATGTGTTTCGTCACAACATGGTACAATTGTGACTCTTCAGGGCTGTATGGTTGGCAAAATCGTTAGTTGGATGAAGACTGCCTCAAATTAAACTCAGACAAGACTGGGGTATTACTATTAGGTAGTGACACCTCTGCAACACCTCCTGGTGGCCTCAAAACCTTGACCCACTCCCTTAACCAGTGCAAAAAGCAAAAAATGTAGGAGTGTTGTTTGAAGGAAAGCTCTGTTTTTCCGACCAAACTAATCAGGTCATATCCTCGTGTTTCTTTTTGCTAAGAATTCTGAAAAAAGATTTTCTCTTTATCCCCACATAGTTTCAGAAAATGGTCATTGTTGCACTAGTCTTCTCAAAGATTGACTACTGCAACGCTCTGTATGTTGGCATTCAGCAATGCCTGCTGCAAAACTCCAGTCTCTTGAAAACATGGCAGCCTATGATGAAACTATTGCTTATGAAACTTCCAAAATTCAGTTCTGTTTCCCAGACCATTAACAGCCTCCACTGGCTACCAGTTCGTAAACAGATTAAATTCAAAGCTCTTTGCTTGGTCCACAACGCACTTCATATGGTTGGCCCTTACTATTTTCAAACGGTTTTCTAATGTCACGTACCCAGTCACAACCTTCTTTTCAGTTCATCCAAACTGGTGGCCATCCCTAGAATCATTAAGGTCGATGGGGACCACACTGCCTGTAAATTGTGGAACTTCCTGCCTTTCCAACTAAGATCTCAGTCCAAATTGCTACAATTCAGGACACAGCTAAAGACCTGGCTTTTTTCATTCTTTCTTACTATATAGGTCTCCGATTTTTTGATGGCTCTCTTCTGGACGCTAGAACCAAGACGCCTGCAGGCATTCGCATGCTCTATAAGATTTTACTAACTTGTCCCTAAAACGGAATTTCAGAATCTGGAAGTCCCGCAAACCATAGGCAACCCACTGAGGGGATAAAGTATGTGTGTGTTCATCGTGGGAACTATCAAGGAGTACAGAGGGGACTCTTTGAGGGTCATCCTAGAGGCCTTAATATGCCTCCAAAGTGGCCCATGTTAAGGGCCACAGATGACCATACAACATGATTGAGACCACTATCTGAGAACTATTCACTGAGCATCTAAAACATCATCCAGGACAGGAACTATATCTTTGAGGAATTAACCATTCCTTCAGCAATCGGACAAAGGCACAGATTGTTTCATTGGGTTAGTTCTATTAAGGGATCAGTGGCAAATGCGCCAACTACAATCTGAACATTTTATCTTATAAAATGCCACCTTTATATTCTGTTGCTTGATGCCAACAGTAATTATGCTTTTAGGTACAGCAACTCGGCAGATATAAAGGAAAGATTCCTATGCGCCATACATTCGTTAGTACCAAGCTTTCTGGTGGAAGTCCATCACTTACCTATAATGGTCTTCTACAGGATTTTTTTTAACTAATTATCACTGCAGAAAACTCAGACATGCACCTAATTGTGTATGTCAAGACATTAAGGCACCACCAAGCCCAATTCTACCCAAGTTTGTTGCATCCAGATGCACTCCTACCTTATCTCCTATGGATGGGTTTCCTGGAACTAACATCACTGGAAAACCCTATGAGGTGAAAATGAGGCCTAATTCCACTGATAGTGCTCCAAGGTGCCATCTGGTCCTAAGTCCCCAAGTGTCAAGCCCTCAACCTAACATGATTTTGAAATTTGATGAGGTAACACTTATGGTGCAGAGACAAATGCTGTTATGAGAACCGTGTAAGTACACACGACTTCCAAGCTTGTTGGAGGTCGTGTGAAAAGAAGGACTGACTCTACTGCAGAGCTCCTCTGCTCTTTCACGATGCAGTCTCGGAATCCGTTTGAAGCAGCAAACTCAAACAGAAAGCGTCACTTCAACAACTTGCTTGTGAAAGTCCTTCAAGGACCGCTGTCAAGACAGGCATGCTCAGGCTCTAAGCAGGGAAACAGGTTCTATAACGACCAGGCTTAGAGTGCTAGAACTGAAATAAGTGACATCTTTTGAAGAAATGAATAAGACCAGCCAAGCAAGAAGCAAGACTAAAGGAGAGCTATGGAAAATGCATGAGGAACGTGACAAGTACAAAAAATGTGCATATATGCAAACCGGAAGTAAATATCTGCAAACCGGAAGTAAAGGTCTGAGTTTGTGAGGAGATAACATGTGTCAAGGCATACATCTTTACAGCCTAAAATGGAACTGTTGCTTTGCAAGAGATGTTTTTATTCCCTTGCCTACACACAGGATGTGCCACAAACCTGGAGGAAGGTGAACGGGATGTGCCCATACCAAGTACATTGATATCGGTTCTTCAGTACACTTCACTGTTGCCCCCCAGAGCTAGTGGAGCCCAGCTGATTACGACAGCAGAGTTCACCACAGGGGCAGAGAGCCGTATTATGACACTTAAAGCTTGAAAAGACACACCTTAGACTTTGATGCATCTCATTCAACAAGAGGCACAGGGTGATTGGAGTCTTTCATGAGAGCATCTGCCAAGGGCTTCCGGAGACGGAGGACAAGTTCAATGGTCCCTCTTAGGATGTCAGACGCAGATCAGACTGTGAAGAGGCCCTTCACTAAACACTGCTGAGAAGTATCATGTGCACCTGTTCTAGTGCCCTTCGCCATTGTCCTACCCCTTGTATAAATGTGGTGCTTGATGCTTTTCTATCAAGATGACAGCATGCATTGGAGAGGTGCGTAGCTGTGCCTTACCAATCCAATTATAAACTTGAGGAACTCATTAAGTGAAAAGGTTCTTCGATTGTGCCTCCAGAGTAGTTTAACTGCAAAGCAGTGCCACGTCCTTAGAAAAACGAGATAGTGCTACTAAACCACACAAAATATTATACATTTAAAAAATATAACCAGAATCATAGGAAGGGATACAGAAATCTGAACAATGCAGGATGGCATTCTTTGTTTTCACGCTAGGCTAAGATGTATAAAGCCCAATGCACTTAATCATGTCTCTAGGTGCTATGCACTTCGCTGCCTTCAATGAAGTCGTCAGGATCCAAGAGAAAAGGGTATTCTTTATTTAGTGTATTAAATGAGAATTCTGAATGTAGTCTTTCAAGAGAGGCGCTCCATGAGCAGATTTCTGGTAGGAAGAAGTTCCTACCTTCCACTGATGTTAGAAGAAAGGAAACTAAGGTAGGTATCCGTAGTTTGAGGACTTGAATGTGATTTCTCTGCTATCTTGGGCTTGTCTCAGTATTATAAGCATGCAGAGCTCTTTGCCTTTGTAAGGTGTCCTAATAATTATATTGTGAGCCTTTTGAGGTGCAAAAGAGAGTAAGCTATTAGGACCTTCTACCAGGAACATCAATAATCTCATGACATTTATGCCTTAGTACTCACAACTGTATTTCCGTCCAAGCTCCAGCAAGCATTCTGATGCCACACTGCAATGGCATCAACGAGTTATACATCGTGGTATAATCTGTAAATCTGCCTATAGCATTTTCATTCAATACGATGGATACATGAAATCCAGCTATCCATATCTATGCATTACCTAAAGACTTGGGAGAGTTGAGGTGGTGGAGTATGGGCTCCCCCACATCTATGACAAAGCGTCTTAGGCCCTTTGTGCGGACTACACTTAGATGAGGGCACATCTAACCCCTGACCCAAAAGGCTTGTCTTCCACTGCGATATCTGCAAAGAGCATATAAGAGGTGCTGGCCTTGTGCGGTGGAGGGCATCCAGCCACCAAAAAATGGGCTGCCTGAATGAGATGAATAAAGAATACTCCAATCAATAGCCATAGTGTGCCAATCACTTTTGCCCTGTGACTTAAAGACAATCTCGCTGGTAAGCCAGCATGAGCTATCCCTTGTCATTTATGAAGCCCATCAGGGATAAACTCACTGAAGCCTTTCAAGTGAGGACCAGAGTTCCCCAGGGTTGTTTGCTTTCGCCTTTTCTCTTTCTGCGGGACATAGACAGGATCATGAAGACAAGCAAGGACAAGCAATGGGATCCAGTGGACACTTTTGACGCAGCTTGACGAGCTTGACTTTGCAGATGACCTGGCCCTACTTTTCAATACCCATCTGCAGATGCTAGAGAAGACCGACAAGGTGGAAACCACACCAGCACAACTTGGCCTCAACATTCACAGGGGAAAAACCAAGATCCTGAAGGCTAACACGTAAAGAACTGCAGTCATTCTTGCAGGCGATGCACTGGAAGATGTTGAGACCTTCAACTACCTGGGCAAAGCCATAGACAAGCAGGCCTGACGTCAAGGCAAGCATTGGCAAAGGAAGGGCTGCCTTCATTCAGCTAAAAAAGATCTCGAGCTTCAAGGACCTTACACTGCAAACCAAGATCAGTTTTTTTTAAAACCAATGAAAATCATTCCTTCTGTATGGAACAGAAACTTGGAGGACAACAGTGACCACCACCAACAAAGTATAGACCTTCATTAAAACCTGCCTGAGGAAAATCCTCCAAATCCACTGACCAAACACCATCAGTAACAACAACCTATTGCAGCAGACTTTCCAAGCCCCTGCTCATGAAGAAATCATGAAATGAAGCTGGGGCTGGATAGGTCACTCACTTAGCAAGCCCACATAAAACACCACCAGGAAAGCCCTGGCCTAAACCCTTAAGGGAAAAGGAAAAGAGGAAGGCCAAGAAACACCTGCCACTGACGTTTCGGGGCTGACTGCAAGACGCTGGGTTACACCTGGGGTCAGAGGGAAAGAAAAGCCCAGGACAGAGGTGACTGGAAAGTCCTGGCCTCAGAAGGGGTAGTAGGCACAATAAAGTAAGTAAGTACCAGGGCTAAATGTGAGAACAAGATGCTCGCCATGGCCTAAGAAGGATACATATTCTATGCATTCATGTTGTGGCAGTTTAAAGGATAGTTGCTCTTACAAGTTCTGCTCAATTAGACAGATGTAACCACTCCCTCTCAAACCTCTCACCCTAAAAAATCAAACTCTCCTCTCAACTAGAGGGTACCTGTGGCCCCTGCACTGAACATAATAATTAGCTTTTAAAATTTTGCATAGTAGAACTTTAGCACCACTAAGGGGAAGGAAGCGACAGCATGGGGAAACAATTGCATTGACATTACAAGAAAATGGGCGACAGGGCAGGATGTTAGAGCAGCCAACACATTTCCTTGCTCTGCCAAAGCATACTTCCTTTTCTGTGCATGCAGAGCGCCGAACACCCAGAAAAAGGTGTGATCTGTTTTGAGAAATTAAAGACAATATATTACAGTAGGAACTTGGATCCTTCCAAAGTGAGCTGAAACTAGGTACATCACCCCATCTTCTTACCCGCTGCCTCCCCCTCAGCACACTAAATAAAGAAGTTCTCATCAGTACCCCGGGAGCACTGAACACTGCTTCCCCAAGCAGTCAAAGTGAAGGTCGACTGCATGTTGGGTAGCTTCTAGGTGCTTTACAGTGATCTGCGGTACATCAAGCCTCTTCTTAAACTCTGAAGGTGCCAGCAAGAGCTTATTTCGATCCCCTGAAAGACCCTAAGAAACCACCTTTACTCTCCAATAGGTTAATGGTCAACGTTTAAAGTATTTTCTTTCTGTGAGCGTTGTTTTCAACTGTGTATTTAAGTCTGTTGCCTGTACTGTAAGTGTTGTGTGCATGTGAGGGTCACTGTGTGTGTATGTGGTGTCTGGTGTGTGTGTTTTGAACTTGAGATACTTCTGCCCATACTGGACCGGGTGTGGGCGTGAGATCTGCCACTATTGCGGTCTACGCCCATACCAGTTCCGTGGGTGTCGCAAAGGTTGCACTGGTGTGTTTTAGTGAAACTCCTTAAGAACGTTCCCTTGAGCATAACCACAAATATTGCAGTGATGTAAAGAAAAGGATTTATGATTAATCGACTCCATGATTCTAGTTCAATAAACCACAGAAAAATGAAATTCTGAGTCTTGCTGATGGGATCCGACACTGGGACGTATAAACCGGGCAGTAAACTGTCTTTAGATATATATATAATATGTATGGGAAATAAAGTAATCTTTGAATGACGTGAGGCTCACGTCGTAACAATTCGATACACCAGAGCTACTTCCGGTGCCTGAAAGTGACCCCTCGGCCAGCCTCGTACGGACACCCCAGACAGGAACAGTGCAGCCACCAAACCTACCAGCTCACTTGTTATTTTGCCCCAGTGACCGAGGAAGCATCAGTTCCAGGATTAGCAAAACAATCGCAGAGAAAAAAATACACACACATTTCCTTTTCCAATCGCGAGCCCTCTGAAGAAGCACGAAAACAGCGGAGCCTGGGAGCCGACAGCCTGTTTGTGTTGGCTGGCAGTGACAGGGGAGCGTCACGCCGGCCACAATGGAGATAAATACCTTCATGCTTAGCTCACACAACATGGGTCCTGCTCCACTGCAGCCGGTCCCAGAGGTTTAGCTCACACAACATGGGTCCTGCTCCACTGCAGCCGGTCCCAGAGGTTTAGCTCACACAACATGGGGCCTGCTCCACTGCAGCCGGTCCCAGCAGCTTAGCTCACACAACATGCGCCTTGCTCCACTGCAGCCGGTCCCAGCAGCTTAGCTCACACAACATGGGCCTTGCTCCACTGCAGCCGGTCCCAGAAGCTTAGCTCACACAACACGGGCCCTGCTCCACTGCAGCCGGTCCCAGATGCTTAGCTTATACAGCATGCGCCTTGCTCCACTGCAGCCGGTCCCAGCAGCTTAGCTTATACAGCATGCGCCTTGCTCCACTGCAGCCGGTCAAAGAAGCTTAGCTCACACAACATGGGCCCTGCTCCACTGCAGCCGGTCCCAGATGCTTAGCTCACACAACATGGGGCCTGCTCCACTGCAGCCGGTCCCAGATGCTTAGCTCACACAACATGGGGCCTGCTCCACTGCAGCCGGTCCCAGAGGCTTAGCTCACACAACATGCGCCTTGCTCCACTGCAGCCGGTCCCAGCAGCTTAGCTCACACAACATGCGCCTTGCTCCACTGCAGCCGGTCCCAGATGCTTAGCTCACACAACATGGGGCCTGCTCCACTGCAGCCGGTCCCAGAGGTTTAGCTCACACAACATGGGGCCTGCTCCACTGCAGCCGGTCCCAGCAGCTTAGCTCACACAACATGCGCCTTGCTCCACTGCAGCCGGTCCCAGCAGCTTAGCTCACACAACATGGGCTTTGCTCCACTGCAGCCGGTCCCAGAAGCTTAGCTCACACAACACGGGCCCTGCTCCACTGCAGCCGGTCCCAGATGCTTAGCTTATACAGCATGCGGCAGCCGGTCCCAGATGCTTAGCTTATACAGCATGCGGCAGCCGGTCCCAGATGCTTAGCTTATACAGCATGCGCCTTGCTCCACTGCTGCCGGTCCCAGATGCTTAGCTTATACAGCATGCGGCAGCCGGTCCCAGATGCTTAGCTTACACAGCATGCGCCTTGCTCCACTGCAGCCGGTCCCAGCAGCTTAGCTCACACAACATGGGCCTTGCTCCACTGCAGCCGGTCAAAGAAGCTTAGCTCACACAACATGGGCCCTGCTCCACTGCAGCCGGTCCCAGATGCTTAGCTCACACAACATGGGGCCTGCTCCACTGCAGCCGGTCCCAGATGCTTAGCTCACACAACATGGGGCCTGCTCCACTGCAGCCGGTCCCAGATGCTTAGCTCACACAACATGGGCCTTGCTCCACTGCAGCCGGTCCCAGACGCTTAGCTTACACAACATTGGCCTTGCTCCACTGCAGCCAGTCCCAGACGCTTAACTCACACCACATGGGCCTTGCTCCACTGCAGCCGGTCCTAGATGCCTGGATCACACAACATGGGCCTTGTTCCACTGCAGCCAGTCCCAGACGCTTAACTCACACCACATGGGCCTTGCTCCACTGCAGCCGGTCCTAGATGCCTGGATCACACAACATGGGCCTTGTTCCACTGCAGCCAGTCCCAGACGCTTAACTCACACCTCATGGGCCTTGCTCTACTGCAGCCGGTCCTAGATGCCTGGCTCACACAACATGAGCCTTGCTCCACTGCAGCAGGTCTCAGATACTTAGCTCACACAACATGTGCCCTGCTCCACTGCAGCTGGTCTCAGATGTTTCACTCACACAACATGGGCCTTGCTCTACTGCAGCCAGTGCCAGGTGCTTAGCTCACACAACAGGAGCCTTGCTCTACTGCAGCCGATCCCATGTGTTTAGCCCACACAACATGGGCCTTGTTCCACTACAGCAGGTCCCAGGTGCTTAGCTCACACAATATGAGCCTTGCTCCACTGCAGCTGGTCCCAGATGCTTGGCTCACACAAGATGGGCCTTGATTGACTACAGCCGGTCCCCGATGCTTGGCTCACACAAGATGGCCCTTGCTCCACTGCAGCCGGTCCCAGATGCTTAGCTCACACACTATGGGCCTTGCTCCACTGCAACTGGTCCCAGAAGCTATGCTCACACAAGATGGGTGTTGCTCCACTGCAGCCAGTCCCAGATGCTTAGCTCACACAACATAAGCCTTGCTCAATTACAGCTAGTTCCAGATGCTTGGCTCATACACCATGGGCCTTGCTCCACTGCAGCTGGTCCCAGATGCTTAGCTCACACAACATGGGCCTTGCTCAACCTCAGCTGCTCCCAGGCACGTAGCGCACACAACATGGGCCTTGCTCCACTGCAGCCAGTCCCAGAAGCTTAGCTCACACAACATGGGCTTTGCTACACCGTAGCCGGTCCTAGATGCCTAGCTCAAACAACATGGGCCTTGCTCCACTGCAGCCAGTCCCAGATGCTTAACTCACACCACATGGGGCTTGCTCTACTGCAGCCGGTCCCAGGTGCTTAGATCACACAACATGTGCCTTGCTCCACTGCAGCCAGTCCCAGATGCTTAGCTCACGCAACATGAGCCTTGCTCAATTACAGCCAGTTCCAGATGCTTGGCTCACACACCATGGGCCTTGCTCCAATGCAGCCGGCCCCAGAAGCTTAGCTCACACAACATGGGCCTTGCTCAACCTCAGCTGGTCCCAGGCGCGTAGCTCACACAACATGGACCTTGCTCCACTGCAGCCAGTTCCAGATGCTTGGCTCACACAACATGGGCCTTGCTCCACTGCAGCCGGTCCCAGATGCTTAGCTCACACAACATGGGCCTTGCTCAACCTCAGCTGGTCCCAGGCACGTAGCTCACACATGGGCCTTGCTCTACAGCAGCCGGTCCCAGGTGCTTAGATCACACAACATGTGCCTTGCTCCACTGCAGCTGGTCTCAGATGCTTAGCTCACACAACATGGGCCCTGCTCCACTACAGCTGGCCCCAGAATCTTAGCTCACACAACATGGGCCTTACTCCACTGTAGCCAGTCCCAGAAGCTTAGCTCACACAACATGGGCCTTGCTCCACTGCAGGCGGTCCCAGATGCTTAGCTCACACATGATGGGCCTTGCTCAACGGCAGCCGATCCCGGATGCTTAGCTCACACAAGATGGGTCTTGCACGACTGCTGCCAATCCCAGATGCTTAGCTCACATATGATGGGCCTTGCACAACTGCAGCCGGTCCCAGATGCTTTGCTCACACAACATGGGCTGTGCTCAATGGCAGCAGGTCCCAGATGCATAGCTCACACAAGATGGGCTTTGCTCCATTGCACCTGGTTCCAGATGCTTAGCTCACGCAATATGGGCCGTGCTCCACTGCAGCCGGTCCCAGATGCTACGCTCAAACAAGATGGATCTTGCTCCAATGCAGCCAGTCCCAGATGCTTAGCTCACACAAAACGAGCCTTGCTCAACTGCAGCTAGTCCCAGATGCTTGGCTCCCACAACATGGGCCTTGCTCCACTGTAGCTGGTCCCAGATGCTTAGCTCACACTACGTGGGCCTTGCTCAACTGCAGCTGGTCCCAGGCATGTAGCTCACACAACATAGGCCTTGCTCCACTGCAGCCAGTCCCAGAAGCTTAGCTCCCACAACATGGGCCTTTCTCCACTGTAGCCAGTCCTAGATGCTTAGCTCACACAACAGGGGCCTTGCTCCACTGCAGCCAGTCCCAGACGCTTAACTCACACCACATGGGCCTTGCTCTACTCCAGCCGGTCCCAGGTGCTTAGCTCACACAACATGTGCCTTACTCCACTGCAGCTGGTCTCAGATGCTTAGCTCACACAACATGGGCCTTGCTCTACTGCAGCTGGTCCCAGAAGTTTAGATCACACAACATGGGCCTTGCTCCATTGTAGCCGGTCCCAGAAGCTTTGCTCACACAACATGGGCCTTGCTCCACTGCAGCCGGTCCCAAATACTTAACTCACACAAGATGGGCCTTGCTCCACTGCAGACGGTACCAGATGCTTAGCTCGCACAAGATGGGCCTTGCACGACTGCTGCCAATCCCAGATGCTTAGCTCAAACATGATGGGCCTTGCAAGACTACAGTCGGTCCCAGATGCTTTGCTCACACATGGGCTGTGCTCAATGACAGCAGGTCCCACATGCTTAGCTCACACAAGACGGGCTTTGCTCCACTGCACTGGTTCCAGATCCTTAGCTCACACAACATGGGCCTTGCTCGACTGCAGCCGGTCTCATAAGCTTAGCTCACCCAACATAGGCTTTGCTCCACTGCAGCCGGTCCCAGATTCTTAGCTCACATAATATGGGCCTTGCTCAACCTCAGTCGGTCTCAGAAGCTTAGCTCGCACAGCATGGGCTTTGCTCCACTGCAGCCAGTCTCAGGTGCCTACCTCACACAACATGGGCCTTGCTTAACTGTAGCTGGTCCCAGGTGGCATCAAACATGGGCCCTGCTCAACTGCAGTTGGTCCCAAAAGGCACCAAGCATGGGACCTATAAATACAGGAATGGCAGCTAGAAGACTTGGCTGCCAAGTGTCCCTAATGTGTGTAGTTCCAGGCGTTCAGGGAGCTTATGTGTGACATTTCAGTTCCATTTGAGTGACACTTTCAATGACACTTTATCACCAGTACAACAAAGCAGCTATGTAATCTGATACGTTTCAGAAATTACCACCTATTGTGCTATGTAATGGTCTACAAAGGCCAGCTGCAATGTTCAAAGTACTGCCGCTAAAAATCTATGACTGGTGTAAGGTGTCAGATACATGAGTCTCTACCACTAGGCAGTCATGAACTTACCAGTTGGTCTATGAAGTAGCATTTTTCCCCAAATAAAGTTTGCTCTAGGTTCACTCTAGACCAGCAGTGCAAACAAAGGCCCCTTGCTGTCAGTACCATGGCTTATGTAAAAAAAGGTTTACAAAAACAGGATTATTATTTGGGATGGGTGACTACCCACCTCAAGGAACAATCAACCCTAGCCAGGGTGAACCAACAACCTGAGCTCAATCCCCTGCATGCTATTGGCACAGAGTAGACAGACTTAACTTAGGGCAATGCGTAAAGTATTTATGCAGTAGCAAAACAGTAACAAAGTCAAAATACCAAACAATAAAAATCCAAAATAGAATTGGAAAAACAGAGCAACATTTCTTAAACAAAATTACAAAAGTCCAATAAGGGGAATCAGAAATATGAATTTGAAAGTTTTACGTTAAAATAGCGCAAAAAAGCACACACGACCAACGATAGTCTATGTTGGCAGTAGACTGGGACCTAGGTGCAATTTCTGGATGACCATGATGGAATGCATGTCGGATTCACGAACCACATTCATCCCGGTCAACGATTTTACCTTTTGACTTAGTCCTTTAAGTCCCAATCCACCTTAGGTGTACCCTTCTAAAGCCTTAGAGACTCACACGGTGTCAGGCAAAGACTGACAGGATCCAGTTCAGGTCCTGTTACCACTGGTCAGCTGGATACTTCCAGAAAAAAAGGCCTCTTTTCTCCTTGTAGCACCACAGCTGTTCAGCCAACAGACCATTGGAGTTCACTTCTTTGTCCTGGGTACAAGAGGGAACAGGTTGAGTCCTTCGGGACTCCTCCCAGGTCATAAACAGTGGGTCCAGTTCTGATCTTCCGCAGGCCCATAAAGTATTCGGAAGTGAGTGCCTGGAGGTGCCACATTTATCCCTTACACCAGCTAGAGGATGGGGATGACTCCTGGGCACTCCTTAATCAATGTGGTAAAAGGTTCTGGGGCCAACTTTCCTAATTGTTCAGTAGTTCTTGCTTGCCTTACTGCAAACAGGAATAAAATGCCATTTGTCCAGGTATTTTCATAAAGGCAAAAGTCTTTGGTCACAGTAACTTGGGCTCTGAGGGCTGGATGTGTGTGTGGGGAGTGTGTGCTGAGTGTACTATGGTCCTCCCACATCTAACACTAAAATCCAGTTAGAAGCAGGCACACAACCACAATAAACTCAGATACACATGTCTAGCAGTAAACAGACAGAGGATTCACAAGAATTATCTTGGCATGCTGTTCCTTCACTTTCAAGTGTGCACCAAGTGTTACATGTGGCTCAACAGACCTCTCAAGCAGGGTTTGACACTGCATATTCTCATATTCTGTGGCGTTTAGAGGAGACAATTATGCCCATTCAGGTCAGCCTATTGTATGACCCGGGAGGGATTTCACACCTTTCTCACACCTATTCATATTCTAATTACTGCCTGGCAGAAGTGGGAGAGCAAAGGCAAATGTTGTCTCCAGGAACTTCAGGCAGTCTAAAGGTAACTATTCTGCACTCTAGTTTTTTACATAAGACAGCAAGGACTGCCACAGTAAAAATAGTTTTAGGTGCTAGTCACTGTAAGGACATGTTAACATTACATTTCTACATGTCCTACTTTTAAATACCATGTACCCTGCCCTGCGTGCGATGAGGCCTACTTAGAGGTGACTTATTAATAGTTGAAAGGCAGGTTTTGACCCGTCAAAAAGGGTTTATTTTGAAAGATCGAATTGCAGCTTTTAATCTGCTTCATTCAGGCTTCATGCTTGCATTGCATTTGATGGCACAATAGGTGGTGCAGTCCAGTCGCAGCAGGTATGAGCTGTGAGGTGGTGGGGCCGCCTGGGCGGGGAGGGGGGGGGAGGAGGTGATTTTGAGAGACGAGCACAAGGGAAAATTAAATAAATATTAAATAAATAATTAATTTTCCCTCATAGTCATCTCTCGAAATCCCCCATAGCCGGCCCCACCGCTCTTACCTGCAGCGGCCGCGGCTGGTGCAGTCCACTAGTGGCATTTAACTTCCAGGCCTTGGTGCAGCTTGTACCATATATTGGGGCCTTATAGGTACGTTAAATATACCAATTAGGAATATGCCAATTCAACAATGTTGAAAGGGGAGCACAGACACTTTACTTCTGGTTAGCAGGAGTAAAGTTCACAGAGTTTTCCTTTCGACTGCCACATTTGCAGATGTTTGACTTTGACGCTGCAACTGTCACTTATGTTTGTTGACATGAATCATTTGTTTAATTATATATTAACTGCAGTATCTCTATGCAAATTCAACACTATGAAATTAGATTTAAAGTACATCTTATTGGGTTTGTGCGTATTACCTATTCAGTAGTCTTTCTAAACAAATATAGTTGTGAAGATGGTCTCATGGATGTTTACCACTTAGAGACCAAAACGTCGAAAATTTACACACATAAGCCTATATAAAGTAGAACTTTTGTATTACAATCCTTTGTATTTTTACTTTTAAAATGTTGGTTGTGAGGCTGAGTTGTATTGTTCGACAGATAGGACCTTTTGTGAATTCAAATATATCAGAGACTTGTAAGCCTTATCTGATGGATTTTTTTAATATAATCTTTGTCTTGTGTAGAATGTATATATACATGTTTTCTTGTTATTATTAAAACTATAGATTTTTCATAAGGAAGCTCAGAATACTTATCTATCTTTTTTCTGTGGCCTCATAAGATTCCTATCTGCATAAATGATATTACATCAATTAAGCTGTTTTGATTGAATCCTGAATGTGTGGATAGCGCGGCACTCTATGTACATTTTAGTGTATATGTTTAAGTCACACCCTTTCAGGGATACCCCTAGTTTTTTCATTCCACTAAAAGCCCACCTCTTGCGACAGAGTTCAGGTGCCTGCGCTGACTCCTATGAGAGTCCCACAGGATTAGAAATCCATGTAGAATACAAATAGAAAAGGGGAGGGTGAGAGTGTCTGTGGTAGGTTGGCCACGTACAGGCACTTGGTTTGGTGGCTAACCCAGTCCATGCACAGTTAAAGGTTGTACGCAGCGTGGGACCACCTATAGGGGCTTTAGTGCTAGGCTTGGCCTCAGGCATAACACAACCAAAGGGGTTGGCTTCCCGCTGGGGGTTGGGCACATGACCTAGGCGCAGAACAGGCCCTTTGACCAACTCCACGGTCGTTTGTGGTGGGGAATGGCTGCCCATGAGGTTGGTTGCAGGTCTGATCCAGGCCGAAAGGCGTGTTAAGCAGGGGGTTGGTATAGTTATGTATGGTATTAAAATATTGCTTCATGTTAAAAATACAGTCCAGAAACTCACTGAAAAAAATGCAAAGGTTAATGTGATGTTATAGTTATGTGTGGTAACAACATCTTACTTGACATTTAAAAACAGACATTCACAAAAAAAAAAAGTTTATAGGGACATTATAGTTAGGGGAAAATGTCAGTTTAATTGAAACATTTTAAGCTAAAAAAGATTGAAATTCACCAGTTAGAGTTTACCGAATTAATTATAACTCTCGTCATTGCCATGCACTGTTTTTATGACCTTGCATATTATATCACTCATGACATATTCTATGATGTGAGGATGGTGGAGTATTATATGGTATGGTTGTGCAACCTCACGGTGTATTACACTCGCAAAACTGTCTTAGGTCCAATTAGGCTTGTATGTTAAACCTCTAACTCACCCCTGGGTAGCTGTAGCTTTGAGCAGCAAGGCATAAACAAAGGAAGTAGTAGTGTAAAGCATTTAGAAACACCAAACAACAAAATAATAAAGTCATGCAGCACAAAAGAAATCCATCACAAATGCATAAAAATTGATTATTTTTTGTTGAATTTTAGACACCATGATCAGCAAAACCACCAGAGGGTTCCGGAGATATAGATATTTATGTAAAACGTATATCCCCGTTTATTAGTCCAAATCGCAAATAAGCATTTGTAACCGTAAAGTTAAGAAACTTTTGAAAAGTTTGAAAGAGCTGAGTTGGGCTACTTCGGCCCTAGTGGGTGACCAAATCTGGCAGGGAGAAGGTCTAGGGGGCCAGTAAGGAGCAGTTGGACAATTACCTGGTCACCAAAGCAGTCTCAAGTCCAGTTCCACACTTTAAATCAAGGCCGCCATAGACTTCAATCAAGTGGTCCTGATCCTGGGGATGCAGGATGCTGAAAGATGCTCTGGGTGCTGTTCGGTTGACAGGAATATCCTTTCAGTTAGTCCTTGGTTCACAAGTAAGGTGGAGTGACTTTGGTCACAGGGGTTGGAGTCCATCAAGGTCCTCCTTGAGCCAGCAGAAAGAAAGTTGCGGCTGGGCTACCAATCGTCATACACAGCCGGTCCAGTGGTGCCCGTTGGCGAAGGCTAGTGTCCGTCTTTGGCAACCAGTATGGACTCAGACAACACTCCCAAGTCCAGCACACTTTGGTTTTGGTCGTCAAGGATCGGCCTCTCGGGTGGCCCAGCAGCGATTCGAAAAATGTGGCTACTGATTTGCTGGAGTGGGCTTCTTCAGCTTTGACAACCCTGGTACTGGTTCCACAGGGTTAGCGGAATGACCCTTGGCGTCACTTGTTTAGTCTGCTGCTCGGGAGTGACTTTTCCACGAGCCACAGATACAGTCCTCTCTTTGCTAGCCCTAGGTATGGTAGGTGCAGTCCAGCAGAGGGTGCAGTCTTTTTTGTCAGGTTAAGGGTAATCCTTTTCCGGTCCTTGAAGTTAAGGGTGCCATATTTATGCCCAGAAACAGCCCTGGAAAGATGATGCGGTCACTAGCCAATGGGCTACCAGGATCCGTCCCGCCCTGTGACGACTTCAGACTATGTGAGGCATCTAGCAATCCTAGAGTGCACTATTCTGCTCACTTTCAAGATGCCGGAACCCTTCTTTGTATGGTAGGAGCTTGGTAGCCACACTAGAGGTGTGGCTACCTGTGGGCTACATGCCCATGGGAAAAAACTGGTTTGGGCACTGTTCTGATGTCTCTTTCTTCCGCCACCAGCCTGTCTACCAAGGGGGGAGGTGACACTTCCTTTTGCAGCAGGCTACTATTGTTCTTGACCATACACCAATGACCTGGTTACATAGAACACTGCAATTTTTTATTGTTACATCAAAAAAAGGATATTTGTATACTCCTAGATTAGGCCACGCTTACTTATCAGTCGTGCCCACATCCAAGTGTTCTTTTCTAAAAGGTTTAAGTTTGCCAACCAACCATACCCAAGCTCAAATCAATTAAAGAACAAAGGTGAGGGAAGTCAGAAAGTACCTCACAAAAGCGCCATCCATAGAGCTACCGGTCAGTACTCACCAGTTTGCTCACGTTGTCATCATCAGTAACTTTCATGACAAGAAAAGAAAAGGGAAAGTGAGAGTTTTGCACAAGTCTTAAAATTGTGTGAAAAAAGGTGAAGAAAAATAATGTGTAGATGATCATATCATCCATCAACTATCTGGACCCCATAAAGAGCGAAAGAGAAAATAATTTTTCTAAGCTAAAATGAGTTGTGGCCCACTTATTTCATACATACTTTATTTTCCACAGTGTCCACACTCAGATTAAAAACAACGGCATGTTTAGACCATTTTAATTTGAACGGCCGACATGTTTCATTGCCTCGCACATTTTATGGCAATTTCATCAGGGCTTGGGGATGCATCTCCAACTCACTGATGCTTCTAAAAGGATCTGTAGTGATTGACGAACAAGATAAAATAAAGATAGTGCCAGAGACACAGAACACACACAAGTTGTTATTCGGTGTCGACATTACCACACTTCTTTTGAAGTATGTATATTTTGTGCCATAATTACCAAGTGGTTAGCAGGTGGACCCCTACCAGCAACTCACTTGGGGGGTTAACAACTTTTCCCCATGGAGTTAAAAAAAAAAAAGCAGCTCCCAGCAGTGTACCTGTGAATACATACACGCATTATTTTGCCGCTGAACGGAGGTAAATGAATAAATAAAACTAATAACATTGTGCGCGCTACAACGCCAAATGGCGATGCAGCGCACGCAATGTAATTTGTTTTATTTATTTATATACTTACCTCCGTTCGGCCGTATGCCGGAGTTTACTACCCTCCACCCTACCCCTCCCCACCACCCACAGCACTCCCTCGGGGAGCTGCCACTGACTGTAACTTATTCAGCTGCTGTAATGCGTGATTTAGGGAACACCTTGAAATGTAGATGCAGTACTACAATACCTACAGAGTAGAAAATCCGTACGCCGCAATGTGTAGAAAACACCAACTGCCGTGCAGACGGCCGGTGACAATTGAAAGATGGCGCCTGCGGATTCAATGCTTCCCAAGTGGACTGGTGTAGTAACTGCTAAACGCCCCCGCTTCCATCTGAGGCACCGGATTGGTTAACAATTGTTTTCCAACTGGTTGAGAGGGAGGGCCTATCGTCCTTCTTCCGGGTCGCGGCCCTGTACTTCACTCGGCGCACGAGTTTCTTCAGCGTCCAGGGAACTGTCAGGCTCAGACCTCCGGTATAACGGTGAGTGGAGAGACGTTAGTCAAAGGGGAGCTGTGTGACTCTTGCTCTGCTTCCAGATGCATAAACAAAGCGTAGAGTCCTGTTATTTAAAAGTGGGCGAGCGGGTTCCTGAGTTTTATTTAAAAAGATTTTTGCGCAATGTGCACGGGTCATGTTGCTATTCCTTGGTAAAGCTTCCACGTGCTTTCTAAAAATGTTCCCTTTTCTTTTCTTGTCATGAAAGTTACCGATAATGACAATGTTAGCAAACTGGTGAGTACCAACCAGTAGCTCTATGGAGGGTGCTTAAGTGAGGTACTTTCTCACCTTTTTTCTTTAATTGATGTGAACTTGGGTGTGGTTGGTTGACAAGTAAGCGTGGCCTAACCTAGGAGTATACAAATATACTTTTTTTGTTGTAGCATTAAAAAATTGCAGTGTTTTATGTAACCAGGTCATTGGTGTATGGACTTTATGACTGGAGGGCAACCTGGCTAAATTCCCTCTGTTGCTCCAACTTTTTCTGATGAATACTTTGTTTTTGAGCCTGGAAGTCATTCAAGGAGGGCAGGAGGCTGATGGTCAGCAATCGTACACGGCCACTGGACAAACTGGGCTACAGAGTAGCAACTTTCTAAAAGTAGTGTTTCCTTATAAGTGACATTAATTTCAACTTGGGCATCATGTTGGATTTATTGTCATGATTCATTTGATACCGAGGAGGCGTGGTTTGGACGCCGAGGAAAATGGCGCCTTAGTCCTTTTCTCCTCCCGTAACGGTGCTTAACAATCAGCATCGGAACCTCTCTAACTTGCCTCACCCTGGTGGGATTACCGGTACAGTAAATCGGAATGTGAGGGGAGTGTGGCAAGCCGAGTTTCAAAGGTGAAGGAGCTCGGAAAATCACAAAACTAGAGGAATCTCGGACCGCCCATGCTGCGGCAACGCTGACGGGAGAGCGTGCGTACGGGGTCTCCAAGGCCAGCCTTCGTGACCGATGCACTCACCAATGCGCTGCAGATCTGGAGATCTGGAGTCACTGAGTCCGCTCTACCTGTCCGGAGATCCGTGAGTACACTTGCGCTCAGACCGGCGAGTAACGGCTGACATAGCTGACACGCGAAGCCTTTACCAGAACAAAGCCTTTACCAAGATGGCTGCCGCCGCTCTCATGACGGCTTGATGCGGCTCAATTCCCCCATTACGTGTACATGCGACAACGGCCAACACCCGCACCAACAATGACCCCCGCATCATGAGTGAAGAGAACTGGGCATTTAAGGGATACATTTCTAGCATATCTGGCATTTTATGGCGCGAGCCTCCAACGCACGGCGCTCGGCGCTATTAATGATGCAACCACGTGTTTTGGCAAACCCGGGCACCCAATCATGACGGCACATTCCATAGCAAGCTTTACCAAGCTGCAAATGATCTCAAATGAATGCAGATGACTGCTGGCTGGTCCCTGCAACTGATGCTGATGTGCTCCTTGATCCCTGCTTTCCTGTGTGGGTCAACAACGCTAGGTACACGAATAAGGAGGTGACCTATCGATCCTTTGCCATTGACAAGCCTCATACAGCCTCCTAGTCACTCACTGTCATACTACTGGGCCCAAAGGGTGGCGGTGTAGATTTTTCTCAGCTGCCTAATTTAAGGTGGAGAAGAGCGCCAGGGAATCCCACTTAATCAGGTGTTCTGCTGTAAGTTCTCCGCTATTTGCCCATAAATACCGTCTTTCACGAGGGGCCACACAAGCACTGGAATTGATACTGGGACAATGGATTCCAAGGAGCAAAACTCCCTGAAGAGAGTCAAATCTGACCACTCAAACCCAGGTTCTCCTAACAAGACCAAAAAAGTCACACCGGACGCAATAGACATGATCCTAAGCAAGCTAGATGAGGTGAAAGACCTGGCCAGATCAACCAAAGAAGAGGTTGTGGCAATTAGACAAGACATAAGGGACACCAACGCTCGCCTTACAGAGACGGAATCAAGGATTAGTCGACTCGAGGACATCGAAGTTAATATGTCTGAGGCTCTGAAACAATTGTGCATATCCTCGGATTCCACTGCAAGAAAGCTGGCTGAATTGGAGGACAGGAATAGAAGGGGGAACCTGCGCATTTTCGGGGTTCCGGAGGGATCCGAAGACTCGGAAGGCTCATGAATCCAATTCCTGGAATCATGGTTCGCACAGGCTACAAATCTGACCTTTGTTCATCCTCTAGAATTCGACAGGGTCCACAGAGTGCCGGGAAGGATCACTAAAACGCAAAAAGGCCCGCGGCCTATAGTGTGTAAACCGCTGCGCTACCAACACGTGGAACAAATCCTTGCCTTTGTCCGGAAACACAATCATATCTTGTGGAAGGATGCGAAGATCTACATCTCACAGGACTACAGTAAGGAAACAGTGGATGTGAGGAAAGCGTTCCTGGCGCTTCGACCACAGTTGAAATCAAGGGGCTACCAGTTTGGCTTTGTAGGTCCGGCAAAATACAGAGTGATCGTGCGGGGGTCTCCACACATCTTTTCAGACCCCTTGAAACTCAGACGTATGTTGACTGATCTGGATGAACGTGACATGGATACCAACAACATGGAAAATGGGACAGCTTCGGCCTCTGGCTATAAATGAGTATCCTTTTGCTTATATTATCTACGTGAAATTTCACTGTGCTCTCACAAGCTAACATGTCTATCAGTACAATCACTCTGCATACAATATCTGCAGGTTTGATACTCTTGACTGTTGGTAGGAAGGTCTGGCAGTTAGCTACTCATTCTCTTTGCTCGGGACTTCCGCAACGCTGATAATTTAGGTATAGACTTTATACTAGCTCTCCGCCATTCCTGGGCACAATTTATAGTACTCAGCTTGCTCGCTACTGTACTACATCAGTCGCCTGATGGTGTGTTAGACCCAATAGGAGCTCTTTACCTTAAATCAAGTATACCCTTCCAAATTTGTTTTCTTAGAGTTTAAGATGCACAGTCTCAGAAATATTGATGACTACAGTTAGCTTATGTGTGGAGCCCTTTGCTCCTTTTACAGTATAAAACTGTTTTCTCATGGTTACGCATAAATGTTCAGTGTTGGCAGGGGGTTACCTTGAAGATAAACCTGTGACATTTCTCTCATGGGGCTACTTGAGTTATCACTATGTTGAATGTACACAAAATTGTTCTGATGTTTCTACTATATTAGCATATACGGGAGGGAACACTGCGGTTTTCCTCAAGTCACCATGCTTCTGTTTGCGGTTGGGGAGGGGCGGGTGTGGGAGGATTGGGGGGGGGGGTATGTGTTGTATGTATTGGTTTTCTTTTTCTTGCTTTCTCTTTTTCTTTATTTATGCCGACAAGATTTGGCGTTTGCATGTCATCCTTATAAGCTTGCTCGATTACTCGACATTTCTATGGTTCGGGTGCTACACTGAACAGGTCATTGAGTCTACAACAATCCATGATCTCACTGTATCACATAGAGCTACTTTCTCTGAGAAGCATGCTAATATATTCTATTTGTAATTCTTTAGAATGACGCGCTCTACTATTGATACGTCACTTGGGGTGGCCACGACAGACAAATTAAAAATTCGGTCTTTAAATGTGAAGGGTTTAAATCAACCCGTTAAAAGGCAAAAGATACTGGACTATTTGCGCAGGCAGAAAGGAGATATTGTGTTGCTACAAGAAACCAAATTAGACAGCAAACAATTCTATACGTTAAGAAACAAATATTATTCTGAAGTAGTAGGCTCTGATGCAGTGGGGAAGAAAAATGGAGTATTGATATTGATAGCTAAACGTTCAAAAGTTGAGTTACTCTCTTCATCAGCAGACGAGAAGGGTAGATGGGTTACGACCAAACTAAGTAGAGACAACACAGAGTTCTATGTCACCAACATCTATGCTCCAAACACCAGTGACCTAACTTTCTGGGAGGGGTTAGCAAAACAGGTTGAGACTATTCCAGACTCTGCTATACACATACTGGGGGGTGATTTCAACTTTCCAATGGACCCACTCCTAGATATGGATTCACGATGCACTTTCAAATCTAACAAGTCTCACAAGGCTCTCCTTAACTTGTGCCAACGTTTCCACCTGGTTGACACATGGAGATTACAAAATCCCACAGATAGGGACTATACGTTTTACTCGTCGCCACATGATTCCTATTCGCGTATTGATTACATCCTAATCACACAGAATGGGGTTCCGAGAATAGAGGACTCTTCTATTGAACCAAGGGTTATGTCCGACCATTCGTGTATCTCCCTCTCCATAACCAACGCCAAGCCTTCTTCACGACACACATCGTGGCGTTTAAATGACGAAATACTGAATAAAGATAATCATCGACTCGCTATCCAATCTGCCATTCTCTCGTATCTGGAGTTGAATGAAAGAGGGGATACTTCTGACTTAGTTCGATGTGAGGCATTAAAAAGCACGATCAGGGGGGTATGTATCAAAATCCGTTCAGCAAATGGACAAGGATCACCATGCTAAACTGGAAGCACTGGAGCGAGAGATATCGGATCTAGAAAACAAACATCTAATAGATAGGGACAGAGTAATTCTCAACACAATGACAGCTAAGAAATATGAATACAATAAACTTGTTAGCAAAAGAGCGGGCGTATGGTTAGACAGGAGACGTAGACTCAAAATTTGCGAATCCAACAAAGCGGGTAAGAGCTTGGCCGCTTATCTAAAGTTTAAAGTCCAAAATAATTCAATTAATGTCAATAAGGACTCATCGGGGGTGGGCCACTCTGAACCAGACGAAATAGCAGAAGTTTTCAAAGACTTCTACGAAACCCTCTATGCCAAAAATCCATCTGTAGAGGAGGGTAAGATTCAGGACTACCTGAACGAATGTGACCTACCGAAACTCTCCCTAGATGATCAACAGAGGCTCAACGAACCAATTATGGCAATTGAAATAGAGAAAACAATTAGGACTCTAAAATGTGGTAACGCTCCCGGCCCTGACGGCTTCACTGCTAAATTTTACAAAATCTTCGCCTCCTTTCTGGTGGACCCCCTCCTCCATTTGTTCCGTGAAATAAGCGATACGGGTGTAGTAAGGGGAACTCTGGCGGAAGCTACTATCCCTGTCCTCCCGAAAGAAGGCAAGGACCCCTCCCTTCCAAAAAATTATAGACCTATTTCCCTAATTAATCTAGACAGCAAGATCTTAGCCATGATTCTCTCGGCACGCCTTCAACGTGTTCTCCCTAACCTGATCCACCCTTCTCAAGCAGGGTTTCTTAAAAATAGATTATCCAGTGATAACACCAGAGTTCTAGCGCACGTCCTGGAGAAGGCTAAACTCTTAGATACACCAACGGCGGCAATAACATTGGATGACGAGAAGGCTTTTGATAAAGTGGACTGGGCCTTTCTCGAGGCCGTGTTAAATAAATTCAATCTAGGAGCAACGTTTACGAAACTTGTCATGTCACTTTACGCCTGCCCCACTGCAAAGGTTAGGGCGGGTGGCTCTTTCTCCTCTTCCCTGTCCCTGAAGCAGGGTACGAGACAGGGATGCCCCCTCTCCCCATCCTTGTTTTTGTTGGCAATTGAACCGTTCCTGTTCCATATAAGGCATAATGATGCAATTGCTGGTATTCCATTCCAGGATTGTAACATAAAATTGACCGCGTACGCGGATGATGTGCTAATTTTGTCTGAGAGAGCGGATGAGGCTATTCCGGCACTCATGCATACCATTGATGAATTCTCCAAGGTATCGGGCTACAAGCTAAATAAGGACAAAACGGAGGTCAAACTCCTCAACAATATTGGGAATAGTGAGATCCTTGGAGACTCCGGCCTCACCTGGCAACCACACTGTTTCAAGTACCTAGGCCTTGATTTTGGGAAAGATGTAATTTCAACACTGAGAATCAATGAGGAACTAACCCTGAAAAAGATCTCAACACTATTAGATGGTTGGTCACCCAAGTTTCTCTCCTGGTGGGGCAGAGCAGAGACTCTCAAAATGATGTCCACCCCTCTGGTGAACTACCTTGCTAGCATGCTTCCTATGACTTTTACGGACGACTTTATTAAGAAAGTGGACAGGCTGTTTGGTGAGTTTTTGTGGCGGGGGAAGAAAGCCAGGATATCTATGAAAAAGCTGCAGATGGCAAAAGAAAAAGGCGGCCTGGGTCTCCCCTCGTTCAGGAACTACCAGACAGCTTTTCTTTGCAAGCAGGGAACCTTGTGGCTAGTGGACTCCCCACCATATGTTCCAGTGTGGCTAAACATTGAAAAATCTATCATAGCACATGCTCCTTTAACAACCCTTCTTAGTATGAACTTATCACATCTACCTCATTCCAAATATATCCTACTGAATACCAGACGAGCTTTACTACGGCTCGATCAAGCCCACAAAACTAACCTCACTATCAAAAAAACCACTTGTTTGTCACTTTGGAGGAACCCTATGTTCAAAATAGACGGCGAAACCCTTTTCTGGGAATCATGGTCTGAAAGGGGCATTAACATGGTGAAAGATCTCTACGAGGGAGCGCAACCCATTCCCTTCTCGAAATTACAGACGACATATGATTTGTCCCCCATAGACTTCTACCACTTCCTAAAACTGAAAGCTATCATTTCCAAACGTAATCTTACCACCGACACTCCTTGGCTTGTGACGCATCTTCCACACTTTACTCATGTTGGCCACTTTGTATCTAGAGTCTATAAACTACTCCTACCACTGCCAGGGAAATCCCACAAAAAGGCAGAAGGTAAATGGGAATCCGAACCCAACACGACGGGGATAGTATTAGATTGGGACATAATTTATAAAAACCGCCTTAGCTAACAAAGTGTCTCCAATTCTCTATCAGACAAAATATATGTTGCTGAACAGGACGTTCTGGACTCCACAGAGATTGTTTAAATGTCATCTGAGAGACACGCCTAATTGCTGGAACTGCCAAACAGGGGTAGGGGATTTCGCACACATGCTTTTTCTCTGCCCTATCTTACAGACATTCTGGGGGAGGATTTTCGATTGTATTCGCCAAACCTTCCTCATCAATCCCACTAGGGAATTTATTTATGTTATCTTAGGAGTCCTAGACCCACAGCTTCATGACATTCAGGACCGCCAACTTCTTGATCTAATGCTGACACTGGCTTGCAAGGTCATCTTGTGTAAGTGGAAAAGCTCGTCAGAAGTTACCTTTGCAATATGGCGGGAATGGCTCTTCTTCTTGAGAGGGGCAGACAACCCAGCGTTGCAGTCGACTACTTGGTGTCCCTCAAATACAAAACTATGGAAATCCCTCGATGCTAAGCATTTTCAATATGACCCCCGTGAAGCAACGGGTGTGACTGTGTTTTACTCTTGTATGATTCCCTAATGGTTCAGCTTGCATCTGGCCGTCTGAACGACCCTATTGCTGCTAGCTTGTATGCCATGTATTTGGTTCTCTTATCTTATGTTTCTGTAAGTGTCATTTAATTAACATGTATCAATCCATCTATGTAATTGAAGCTTTTTTGTAATGTTTTTCCTTTGTTTTATCCTAAATTTTCAATAAAAATGATTTGAAATAAAAAAAAAATGATTCATTTGATACCCTGAAGTACCGATTTTAGTAGTCCCATTCCAAAGTTAGTCAGACTGAAAGCTCAGCCTGTAACTCTGTGTTAGCCAATGGTCTACTACTAACTTTTCCACAGTGAAAACAACAATTTGTAGTTTGGCTGTTAGGACATATTCAAAGGATATGTCCTACGTAATAATATACAGCTCCCATCTCCAAAGGCCTTCCTTAGGAGGCTTATATACATTGTTAAGGAAAGTGGGACTATGCATTGGTTTAAATGGAAAAGTCGAACTAGCAGTTGTAAAACTGCTCCTCCAGTCTGCAGTGGTAGGCTGGGAGCCATTTTGTACGTTGGCACACACAGGGTGGCACAATCAGTGCTGCATGTCCTGGGTACCCTTGGTACCATATACTAGGCACTAGGGACTAGGCAACTAAGTAAGCTTATGCCAATTAGGGCTAGCCAATTCAACACACATTTTGTAATGGGTTAGAACACTGGCATTGAGGAATGGTTAACAGGCCTCAGTGTACTTTCAGAGTCGAAAAACCAGCAGCGTCATATGAGATATTTGACAACATCAACACTGCATCCGAAATTACATAATCAACAACAACTGTGCCTGGTGAGTGCTTGAGTTATAGTTACTTTAGTTAGCTATAAAAATTAAAACTGGTGAATTTCAGAGTTTTTTTGTTTAAAATGTTACATTAAAACTGAAATGTTCTCCTAACTATATCGCCACTATATATATATATATATATATATATATATATATATATATAATATATATATATATATATATATATTCACTGAAAAAACCATAGGTTATACACCATATATAGTTAGGAATTAGCATTTACAAAACCTTATTTTACTCACACAAAACCATTGAAATTCGCATATATAGTTAGTTGCACTAACTATATATCGCGCACCCGCAATCCACTGCTGATCATGTCACATATTACATCATTCATGACATGGTCAGTGACATCACTGATGACATCACTGATGACATCTCAAATGACATCACTGATGACATCACTGATGACATCTCAAATGACATCACTGATGACATCACTGATGACAACATCCAGTGACTGTATGTTTCTGTAAAGTTAAAATATGTCTTACATATTGAAGAATGAGTGGATTTATAAGTGTCTGGATGAAGGATTTAGTAGGTGCATGACTGACTGTATGAGTGAGTGATTAAATGTGTCTCACTGAGTGCATGGGTTAGTGACTAAACTGTCTTAATTTGTGCATCATTATATCTGTTGTTCTGTAAACTGCTGCATGTGTTGATCAGTAGCAATATGAGTAACTATATGGGTTATTGATTGGTTGCCCAAGTATTTGTATGGGAGACTGAGTGTGTGTGTGTGGGTGGCTGGGAGGTGTATGACTCTGTGCATAGATGTGTGAGCAGTTGATTCACTAGATGTATGGGTTCAAAAGTACATGTGGAAACAGCTGTATGGGCGGTTGACTGTGTGCATGAGTGTATTGGTGAGTGAATGGATATCTCAGTGCTACATGTCAAAGTAATTACATATGTAAAACACAGTACATTTGAGAGTTGACATATATAAATAACTGTGCATAAGAGCCAGTGAATGTGTGAGTGGCTGTATGGATCATTGTGAACTTGTATCCGGGATTGTATAAGAGAGTAAATATGTGTTAGTATATGTTTGAATAAGTAAGGTGTGTATAACTGTATAGTTGAGAAAATGGAGGTGTGATTGATTCTTTGCATGACTGACTAGGTGTGTGTGTAACTTCATGGATCAGTGACAGTCTGTGAGTGTCTGTTTACACTGAGTGTATCTAAGGTTATATTAGAGTCTGAAGAGGTTCATCGTATTATCACATGAATGATGTCATCAGTGATGTGATCAGTAATGTCAAATGAGATGTCATCAGTGATGTCATCAGTGATGTCATTTGAGATGTCATCAGTGATGTCATTTGAGATGTCATCAGTGATGTCATCAGTGATGTCACTGACCATGTCATGAATGATGTAATATGTGACATGATCAGCAGTGGATTGCGGGTGCGCGATATATAGTTAGTGCAACTAACTATATATGCGAATTTCAATGGTTTTGTGTGAGTAAAATAAGGTTTTGTAAATGCTAATTCCTAACTATATATGAATGAATGAATGAATGAATGAATTACACATTTGTTACGCGCACAGCTACCCGTAGGCATCCCGGCGCCCTTTGCTCATTCATTCACAAAGTTAGGCAAACAGGTGAGTTTTAACTAGCCTCCTGAATTTTTGATGATTGGGTTCCAATCTAATGGAATCAGGAAGACTATTCCATAGTTTGGTTGCCTGTAGCGAAAAGCGTCTCCCACCCGTACGTGTTCTTTTAGTTTTAGGGACCACTAACAGATTCTTATTATTAGATCTGAGGGTCCGTTGAGGGCAATAGGGGGAGAACATGGCTTGAATTAGTACGGGGCCAGTCTTATGGAAAGCTTTATGTACCGTGGTCAAGGACTTAAACTCCACTCTCCTTTGCACTGGAAGCCAGTGTAACTGGCGCAAACCAGATCTGGCGGAGGTCCGTCGTGGGATGTCCAGTAACAGACGTGCGGCACAGTTTTGGACCGTCTGGAGGATTTTAATAGCGCCTTGTGGAGCTCCCAGATAGAGTGCATTGGAGTAGTCAAGGCGCGATAATATCAGGGATTGTACCAGTATTCTCCTGGAACTGAACGGGAGGAGTTTAATGGTTTTCCTCAGTTGTCTCAGTAAGGCATAACAGATCGCTGCTACCTTGCGCACCTGTACTCCAAGATTAGGGGCAGGGTCGAGCCAGACCCCCAAGCTCTTATTTGGCTTTTTGGCGGTCTTTGGCATTGATTTATCCTACACGCTGTACACAAGGCGAGGAGGAGGGGACACATATATACTCAAGTCCCAAACAGCTTAAAAGATGTTTTGTGAGTCGGAGCGGCATGAGGCGGCCAGCAACATGTTTAAAGGCAAAAGCAACAAGGACAAGCACAAGTCTACATTGGATGCAAGTGGCAGTCTGAGCAGTGATACTGTAACCACCAAATGTAAGGCGCTCGAACGGCTGTGCGAGCGCGAAATAAGGAAATGGTGGGAGGGCACGTCGCTGCAAAGTTATATCGATGTGAATAGGGTCCCGAGGGGCCTTAGGATCTATACGGTGCCCGCATAAGAGTCCCCGGACCCACTGCTTTTAGATGCGTGGGCTGAACATACGGCGGAAGCCTGTAAGGGGAGCTTGAGACTGCTATTTAAATTCGCATGGAGCGATAGAGAAAAAGCGCTAGCAGATATCAAAGTCCTAGAGAATGAATTATCCAAGGAAGAAGACCAAAACAAAGTAACAGAACTTAAGGACCAGATGAAAATACGATTAAATGCGTATGAAGAAAAAATTAAGCTGCGCAAAGAAAGCAAATTCGACAGAGATGAGGAGGATTATGCTCTGGGTAGGGTGCTTACATTTGCGAAAAAGTATGACGCACCCCGGAAAGAGCTATTTAAGAAGTCGTCAACTGCCCCTACAGCACAACCCGAGGTACCAGTAACCTCAGAATCCTCTGCGGCAGAGAATTCCTCTGATGAGGATATGTCGGGACGCCTACGATCAGGACTTGTGCGTACTCCTTTTCACGAGGAGTTCAAGTTGATCCGCCAATCGTGGAGAAGCGGGGGGCAGGCAAACCCCCGGAAAAAGGAGCTGGAGGAAAACGAGGCGGGGCAGAGGAGGCGCAATAAGATCAACCTCACCACCTGTAACACGGAGCAAGAGGGGGTTCAACAAACGGCAGTGATGGAAGAGGAGAGGCAAACCATTGTAAACCTGACCAATAAAATTCTGACTGAGACGGAGGAATCAGTCCTGCAGTTAGGTTTGAATTTCTGCCCTCGTAGACACTTGGAATTTGTACAAACACGGATTGATCTGTATAAGTTCACCCGCAAGCTTAAACTGCATAAGTTTTTTAAGACTAAAGCTCAATCCACGACACAGAAGAGAAAAACTAGGAGACCTTTGGAGACCGACAGTCTCATGATCAAAGATTTGGGTGCGTTGATGGTTATGGAGGACCTGGGTGAAGGGAGTGAAACGGAGAATCACACTGATCTGACGGAGTCGCAACAAGTATCCGTCACAGGAGTAGCACAAGAGGGTGACACCACCCCGTTCAAACCCGTATCTACCTTCAACCCCCAACTGGTATATGATGCCATCGATGTGTTCTCGGATGCCGTTATAAAGGACTTGAAGACATTTCGAAAGAAACAACATTTTGTCAATACGGATCGAGATGGTAATTTCTCTAACGCACAGAACTTGGCCCTAAGATCATTATGTAAAGATAAAAACATAGTGTATAAACCTGCAGACAAAGGCGGGAACATTGTGCTTCAAACGAAAGAGAATTAC